>NC_045747.1:32817765-32831649 GCF_008692095.1 Etheostoma spectabile | reverse complement strand
TTCTTCTGGCTGCGGCGAGTATGCGACGTGCTGTTGTGAGAAAAAATTACATCATCACGCGTTGCTATAGTGACCAGCCACGCTGAGGCTTTACTCAATCGTTCCTTCAAACAGGCGGCTGCTCTCCTCCTCCATCTGACACCGAGTCAAAGAGCATTCTAACCCCACCAACCCAGGGTAGAGGGAGTGTGTGGAGGTTATCTATGTGTCAGAGGAACTCTGTAGAAGGACAGAGTGCCACAGGCCAGTCCAGATACACGGCGCACTCTGGTAAGTCGTGGGTGTAATACAAAGATAATTGTTTTCCTCAACATCTACAGACTTTTCCTATAGGTGGCCCTTCTCATTTCATATGCTTCTGCTGTGTTCCGTTCCTTTAGTTTTCGTTGGTCCCCTGTTTGTACTCCCTGTCTGGCTGTGTGTATTTGTCTGGTTGTGGTCTTCATTCCACTCTTGCTCCTAATCAACCAGCACATGTGCAATTCATCCTCTCATCAAGCTCCTAGATTTATATACAGTATATCCATCAGTCATCACCAGTTCACCAATGTGGTATTAAGCCTGGGCCAAACTAAACTCTAGTTCATTTCCTTGTGTACCTGAACATTGTTTAACTGTGTTGCCTGTTGCCAATGAGTGTGGGTTTCACTAATCCATCAGAAAATTAATACAACGTTTAAAGATGCTGTGAGAATGATACATGAGGCCCATTGTAAAAGAAACTAGCTAGAAGGGAGGGTTAAAACCTCAATCCCTGCGTGATGAGGACGATGGTTCCCAAAGTCCCTTGTGTGGCAAGGCTATTTGTTTCTTTTTACATATTTTTTTAAATATATATATATATACATTTCTGTCCATCCCAGACTCCCACATCATCAATTGTTGGCCTAGGATTGTGGGACTGGGTGCGTCATTTCTTGCTGCACTCCCTTGAGCTCAGACCCAGCCAAAAACAGATTATTAAAGCATTTTTTGGAGTTCATTACAGAGCCAAGGTTAGCTCCTTGTTTGCTGCACTGGCTGCCTGTAATTTAAAAAGGGGAACACTTTGATCTACAAAATAATCTGGCAAGATATCTTTGTTTTTATGACAACCATATGTTCCGTTTTAGTCAAGATGCGCCAAAGAGTTGGTGATTTAACTCTCTGATGCATGACATATTGTCTGTTTTCTGTTTCCTGTTTTTTGAAAGTTCTCTGTCTCCCTTGTGTTTTTTTACTTCCTGTTGTAGATTTTCCGCCTGTGTGATCACCTTTCCCACCCAACACCCTGTGTTGCACCTGTGTCTCATTGTTTCCCCTGTCTTGTGTATTTAAGTTTACATAGTGTAGCGTCTGCCAGACTCCCAGGCTTTGGGAGAGGAGGTCCTATTTTTCTTTGGGACTGTTGCCACCAAGGCAAATGGTAAACCCATGGTAAATCCAGAGCATTCCATTAGCCTCCAGTCCCCATGTGCACCTAGCAAGCAGTCTCCACTATAGCCAGGTAGCCATGAGTCCGTGCTGTGCAGCGGACCAGAACCCCAGCTATATTATATATTAATAATATACACTGTTTATAGATGGTTTACAAACAACCTGGTACATTAACAACGTGTTAAGAATATCTGGTCCATCTATCTCTGTAATTTTTTATAGATGTTTTAAAAATGGTTACTTAAAGGCTACAAACATTTTTTTATTATTACTCAATAACTAATATGTATATGAGTGATATAATGTGTGTATCAATAAATAGCACTACTAATATTTTATTAATTTTAATTGAATTGTTTGTTACAGTAAATGATGGTTTGCTAACAGTTAAATGACAATTAATTAAGATTAATTAACAATCAATTCACCATCTATAATGAGGTTATAATAAAGTGTTATCCATTTTTGTAAAATGTGAGGAGTAGAAAGTACCAATATTTGTGTTAAATGTAAGAAGTGAAAGTTAAAAGTTGCCACAAATAAAATAAAGTGAAAATATCTGAAAAATCTACTGAATACAGTAACAAGTATTTGTTTTTGTTACTTCCCTCTCTGCTTATTTCTATTCATGCTTTATTTTAAGTGTATGGTTGTTGTATGGTGCATGGTAAAGATATGAGGCAATGCAAGCTTTTGGTAAGTTGGCCAACAGTTTACATAAATACATGCAAGCAAGCCTACATAAATGACCAAGCAGAACAGAAACATTATGAAACAATTCTAACAGACAACTACGTATGATATTGATCCCAAGGGATGTCTTGTGTCAAATACAGTCAAAACATTTAACAAATACAGCAGATCCCTGCATTTTACAAAGTTTACAGTGCAGTCATACACTTAACATAATAAAAGTTAATTGTCAGCAAACATGTGAGTAACTAAAAAGAAAATTTCTAAACAAAGGTAGTATTGAATTTATATTATACCGTCTCAATGAACTGCATTTCTTATACTGATTGGGTTTGTCACAATTCTCTACTTCATAAATACATGAGTAGGTACATAGGCTACATTCTAAAAAAAGACCTGATCTCACGGCAGAAATGGCCTGGGTTACTGACACATACAATCAATTGTCCCTTAGCCCGTGGCCATATGTCCAACAAACTTCAGGAAATCTATTGAGGTGTTTCCGTGCATACAGGAAGCTAACTGGGTGAAAACATAACCTTTGCAGAGGAGATGAAATCTCCAGTGTAACGCAAAATAAAATATAAATATATTTATGCATATAGATGACACAGTACATGACACATCAGAAACACGTAATGCAATACATTACATCAAAACACATCAGCCCTATGAACTACATGATCAAAATGATAGCCCTATTCTGTGTGTGTGTGTGTGTGTTGTGTGTGTGTGTGTTTGTGTGTGTGGTGTGTGGTGTTGTGGTGTGTGTGTGTGGTGTGTGTGTGTGTGGTGTGTGTGTGTGTGTGTGGTGTGTGTGTGTGTGTGAGAGAGTGTGTAAAATACAGAGTTTCTAAAGTTAGTTAGCCCTACTTTAAACATTAAGACATTGATTCTCACTGAGCTAAAAAGTGCAATTGTGACGTTTGGCGGGGTTTCTTTTTTTTTATCCTAGTACAACATTCACATCCTGTCCTTACTGGCATACAGGAATTGGACAAGTGGCAATTTGGAGCAAATACTGTGTAGGAAATGCTGGAAAATCACAGTCCTCTTTCGCAATAATTCAATTTCAAGTTCAGCTGAAGCCAACATGATGCTCATTGTCTGAGTTAGTGCTAGCCATTAAGAGAAGGCAATGTCTGCATTTCTACTGATACTTTACAGTTAAACCCAGCTAAATGCTGGTAGAATATACACATGGCTGCTTGATTTGCTTCACTCCCAGCCCCAAAAAAACAATAGTAATCTATTGAGTGGCAGTGGGGAAAAATAATTAATTTCCAACCCTGAATTTAGCCATCATCAGTTTTATTATTTACATCTGTAACATGTCAAAATGTGTTCTGTGAACAGGCCCTATGCTTCTAGCCAAAAACATTAAGATATACCGAACCTGTCTTTTAAGTAGTGAAGCTACTGGACCTTCATTGAAATTTTGACTGGCCGTGTGCAGTAAAGCACCAGAATTAACACATGACATTACTACTAATATAAATGTACTATGTACTGGTGCCAGTGTCAGACTGCAAACACCGGTCTTATGGAATCCTGACTTTATTAAGAATATTAAAGTACAATCTCAAAGATCTCTGTTTGGCTCCGTTTGGTGCCCCATGCCAATATCGGTAATACAGGTGTGGTTTTTTCGATCTTAGTAGAGACAATCGGTGTCACTATCATTGCAATTTGCTTGCATTGCTATTGCGTTAGCTCCGCCTTCCCTCTCTGCAGACCAACCACTGCTGGGTGGTGAAAAACACCTTTGGTCAAAAATCCCATTGACATCGGGGCTTTTGTCTTTAATGGAAAGGTTACAATCGGCATTTATTCCAGGGACAAATTACTCTGCAGTAGTCACGGGATTTATCAGTTTCGGCTCGGAAGTGTGGAAACATGACACTGTGGACACACCAAGTTTAACCTTTTTCTGGCAAAATGCTATGACATGGGTTTACCTCTGTCTGTTATCACGGCCACATATTCCATCCACTCCACCCAATCAGCCAATTTAGTCAGCACAGGTTTAAAAGAGAGACTGAACAACAGATTTAAAATAAGCAACCCCGGCCATTGTCACCAGCCTCCGCGTTGTTACTAACCCTGATTTCCGGCGTGTTTGTGACATCAGTTGGGCACACCACCAAAAGAAAAACAGAAAGCCATACTTGTGTACTCACGACGGAAAGCAGTCTGTCGCCTATTTTTGGCGGGTTTACCTGCTTTTAAAAAAACCTGTATCTACCTGCTTTTTTGGTGACAAAAGGGTATAACTGTGCCCCATCAGTGATTTCTAATGGTAATTCAGCCACAAACACCCAGTCATAACACTTAAAATGCAAGGGCTTTCAGTGGGCCATAGGCTCAGCATTGCATTACACTCATTCAATGGTGACTTACAGTAAGAGACTCATTTAAAGAGAATATTCAAGATAATATCATTTGAGTACACCTGTGTATGACAAGTCAAATGGCGGCTACACAATCTGTGCCCCAAATACAGTAATACCAAGGTAGCCCAAGTAAAATTTAAAAAAAAAAAGGAATTTGCTGTTGGTTTCGAGTTAATTCCTCCATCGGTCTTGAATAGATTAGTAACTGTAGGCGAAAACTAAGTTTTTCATGTTTTTGGATGCTTTTTACATCAGCAGTGTGGTGTATGCTTTTTCATACTCATTCTCTTGATGATATACTGTAAGTCAGTGTGCTATGATTCTATGTAACAATAATAGAGTTAGGTCTAACAAGAGGCGGCATGGGCTTATTTTTTCTCCTTTTTTGCATGCTGCATGTGCGTCTACTTTCTTTGCGTTCAGTATTTGCGCTTACAAAGTGGTTGTGGAGGGCCGTGTCGGTGAGTGTGCGCATGCGGAAAGACTGTGTGTGAGAATGTGTTGCATGAGGCTGTGTACAGCAGGTCATATCTGGCAGACATCAGGTTACAGTAAGGATTGATGGCAGCGCTGAGGTAAAAGAGGACAGAGGACACCAGGTTGAAATACTGAGACAGATATATAAAATACAGTGTGTGTCAGGGTGTTGTATGTATCGTTGAAGTGTGCGTCTTATTGTGTGTTATCATTGTACAGATCGGTGGGTGTCACAGCATGTGTGTGTGCGTGGCAGGTGTGTGATTTGTTTTTTTTTTTTTTGGCGTTCACATCAGTTTCTGTGTCTGCCAAGTGTGTGTCTCCATCAGGGGCATGCTGATTTGGACTTTGGTCTTTGCACAGATGTCACCAAATGTTTGTCTCTTTTTGTGTGAGCATTCATTCTTCCCGTCTTGAAGTCATGTCCGAGTCTGAGTGGCTGAAGGGTTCAGTGATGTTGAATGTCAATATTTTCTGTTTATGCTGACATCAGAGAGAAAATTGTTGTCTGGGTGTAAGTTAGTGTGTGTGTATGCTTCCTGTCTGTCAGAACTGGAGCCCAGAGAAAGAGAGAAAATCCGACCCCATGGAAGGGCAGCCAGCACAGAATAAAAGCCAAGACAATCACTCCTGGGAGTGAAGACACAGGGCCAGGGTGGAAGACAAACACAGGATAGGACATTAGAACCTTAAAGGCAACCTCAGGGCTCAATTTTACAATTAAAACAGACATTTGGCCGTAAAAAAAAAATCTAAAAATCTGTCTGAAGCTGCAAAACATTAAGTCTAAATGAGTCTATCAACATTATTATGTAATAGGTCAAAACAGCATTAATAATATGGAGATGTTTTTATATGCCCTGTCATTTGATCTAATTTTTAAAAACTACTAAATGAAGCAATTAAATGAGGCCTAATTCTGCTACTGCTTTTATACCTTTATTTGCATAGTCGTAACTATCACAGAAGCTTAGGCCCTTAAACAGAAAGCAGAATATGACAACCATTTTATTTATTGAAAAATGAGAGTTAATGTGCACTCAGCAACAATTTTATTTAAATGTAAATCTTAATCCAATCAATCCTCAACACTTTTGTTGCTTTTTCCGATTTTTTAACATTTTTCTGACGTTTCTGTCCTTTTTTGGACACTTTTGATACTGTTGTGTTTTTACGTATGGTCAATAAACCTATTTTAGGAAATTATACCTATTTTCAAGTTTAAAAAGCAGTAATTTTTTAGACTAACATTAAAGGAATGTATGATGATATAAATCACACACTGGGAAGTTTACTTGGAATCTGGCTTTCAATCAATCAATCACTACAACTACGCCCTTAAGCTACAAATGATATTTTCTCTGCATCTAATAGGAGTCAACCAACTGGTGCATTTTTTATTATTTGACAAAAGCGTTCAACTAGTTGATCACTGCTTGCTCTTAACTGTTCTCTGCTGGTCTGCCGCACAATGCACTGCTCTAGTTCAATTCTTATCTCCATACAGAAACAATGTGTTATATTCAGGATGCAATCCGATGTTTTAATTCAGCAAGAGAGTGTTCCCTCAAGGTTCAACTATTGGTACACTTGTCTTTTTTATTTTTTTTCACTCTTTACTATGATTCAAGGATTACAACAAGGTACAAAAACAAACTGAACTTTTTTTCTATTTGTTAATTACTTTCCATCAATTTGCTTGAATGTTGTGTTCAGCTTTTGCAGAAAATACAGTATTATCACTTCCTGAAATATTTCTTACAGATAGATCAGCTCTACAGTCTGATGTTGATACCTACACACACTGGCCTATAAGAAATAAATTACAACTTTGTATAATTGCAAAACCAAATTTGACATTATGATATTTGGAACTCCACAGACCATCAAATCCAATTAAAAGGTCACACGTGTATTATATGTTCTGATGGTAGCTCACTCGCAAAAGCCGAACACACCAAATACCTTGGATTTGGCTAGACTCTGACTCTCATTAAAGTATCATATTGATATATTTAAAAAGAATCAACTTAGTATTGGTGTTCTCTACCGCTCCATAAATGCTTCTCTCTTTGTTAGAAAAAACTTATCTTACCATATGACATGCTGAGGTTGCAACCAGCATTATCTTCTCCCTCTCATGTTGTTTCAACAGAATCTGTAGATTTTTTCTTGGTTGACTTTCACAACTCATCTTGTATTATGTGTGAATGTGCTCTACCATTACCCTCAATAAGAAGACATCGCATTGGTTGAAGTAAGTTTTAAATGATACAGTTCAATTACCTAGTTTCTAAAACAGCTTATGTACCCTTTTACTACCATTTGAGACACTCTACACAACTTTTTTTTTCTGTCCCTGATGTTATCTTTTGCTACAACTAAGAAAGCCTTAAAGCCCTCTCAGATCGGAATAATCTACCTGTAAACATTCAACCCATTTCATCTCTCCACTCATTTAAAAATGCTATCACAGTCCAACTGTACCTGACCATAACCCTCTACAACACCATGATAACACCTCTTCTAATATTATTACTAATATCCAGTTTTATTTCTGTCTCTGTTTCAAACTAGATTATGATTATGAAGTTTTTTTCTTTTTTATGCTGTCTTTTTTGTGTCTGTTTTGTTTTGTTAACTGTTGTGTCTAATTGTGGATGTATTGTAAATTCATTTTTCGTTAAGGACACTCAAAAGGTTACTCCTAATAAAGAATATTCAACAATACTGTTTGAAACCATTTAATTTGTTTCAATTTGCTATAAAACTGAATAAAACACCCAAATGCAATGAGTAAAGTAAAGATCCAATCAATGATTGTATCATCCATGTTATCTGGGGTACTTAACTGGGTAGTAAATTGATATAGAAATTTTGAAAACGCGTCAAATTTGACCCAGGACACATATTACTACAGGATCCATCTGCTTGGACTTGACAAAAAGACAGATAGCTATTTGCTTTCTGATTAAGATGTTGTAAATGTAACATACTCTTTTAATTGAGTCAAAGCTTGGGCTCTGTGTTAATATTTAACAAACTACTCTTTATCCACTGTTCCCTGTGTTCATGTTACACAAATTCCTAAAGGTGTGTGTCTGTGACTGCATGTTTCTCACCAAGCATTTTGACAGTGTGTCGGTGCTCTGGTCTCTGCGGCTGCTTTGTGGACGGAGACACAGTGTCCGTCCAATCAGCTGTAGACCAGTCCCAGGATGCAGAGGGGTACCAGGAAGTACAAGTTGGAGAGTATCATCATCTGACAGCAGGCCGGAGAGACGGCGTAGTGTGTGCAGCGGCATCTCTCTTGCAATCGCTCCTCCATCAATGCCTTTCTCCCTTCCTCCTCCCTTATCTTCTTTCATTTTATTTTGCCGCTCCCCCCAACTTCCATCCCTCCTTCCTCTTCACCTCCTCCCTCATCTGCTTGTTTCATTTTTCCTCCATCTCCTTGTTTCCACTCATCTCCTTTCTTCCATTCCTACTTCTCTCTCTCCTTTCTCACCAAACCATTTTATATCCCCAACCCTTTCATCCCACCATCTTTTCTCTTTTTCTCCCAACTTTATGCCTTCTAACCCTCTATCCTTGAGGCCTGTGTCCACTTCCTTTCCCCCCCCCACCTGTCACCTTCTTCCCTGTTCTCCTTCCCGGTTGTCCACCCTCTTCCTCCCTCCATCCGCCAATCCCCAGCTCCTCTCCCCCAACGTCCTCCACTCCGACCATGAGCAACACTGGTGCTGCGCTGACGCCGCGCCCAGCCAGAGGCAGCCAATGAGAGCCCTCGTTCTGCGCCTTGTCACCAGGGTCTTGGCTGTGATTGCCAGCAGACGGCCAGGTACCTCTCAAGGAGAGGAAGGTAATATGGAGGATGGTGCAGAAGGTGCAGCACTCTGAGAGGAACATTGTCAGCTTACAGCAAGGTCTCCTAAGGGCCAGGGTCTGGGCCTCCACAGCGGAACACACATTTTTCACTTTTATTCCACTTCATAGCACAGCAGATAAGCCATTAGTTGCAAAGACATTCCCACGACCTCTCTAACTTGCAATAATAAAGTGTAATAATAGGCAAGTTTTTGGTACTAGATCATTTCAGGCAAAATTAATTTGAGTTTCACTGCAACTTTTAGCTGTTTGTCTCCCTCCAATGCACCAGTTTTTTTTCTGTACTAAAAATCCCACTAGCCACGTAAATTTTAAAATGGCCGCATCTTGATTTTGTGTGGCTAATGGATTTTATTCAAAATAACAATTCCCAAGGAGTATTTATGCCAATTTCGGTACTTCGTTCCATTTGTGAAAGATTTTCCTGTAAAATGCAATTAGCTGCTACATTACATGACAACACAGCAGTCTGCTCTTGACAGCAGTTTCAGAATTTAAGAACTCAGAGGAGATCAGGAACAAGGACTTGTTTCATTTCCAGAGTCGAAAATAACTACAAAAAAGGCGACAAGCATGTATGAGTTTGATGCAGTTACAGATGATTACAGAATTATTCATAGTGTCAACTGCCCCCGCAACCGCTACTACAGCTTCTATTTCAACTGAAAATTACGTTAAGGGAGAATGAATCACTCACTATTGTTTGGTTCGGTCAAGAAACACGTGGAAAGAAGAATTGAAGAACAACATTTTTTTAACCATGGAATATTGTTTATTCACTCAATCACATCATGTCATTCTCCATTGCAATTTTGCGAGGAAATGACATGAGAATATCTAAGATCACTCTGGGTATGACACAACGCTTTACTGTAGCAGAGAAAACTAGTTTGCCAACAGGGATTCCCCTGAGGGGAAAACACAAGGCTTGTTTAAATCACTATAGAACACAATTCTCCAAAGGGCAAGTGTGTGTGTGTGTGTGTGTGTGGTGTGTGTGTGTGTGTTGTGTGTGTGTGTGTGTGCGTGTGCGTGTGTGGCGTTGTGCGTGTGTGTGTGTGTGTGTGGTGGCGTGTGTGTGTGTGTGTGTGTGTGTGTGTTGTGTGTGTGTTTACTATACAGATCCAGAGGCGCAGTAGGTATCAACAGATCGCTGACAGCCATGCTGCTCAGGTAGAGGTAGGTTGAGCTTCTCATGTGAGGTCGGAGCCAAACCACCAGAATTGTTAGTATATTTCCCAGAAGGCCGAAGAGCATCGTGGAATGTAATGACAGTCACACACACTGGAATAATGAAATATGGAGTATGTTTTATCGAATCACTTGTGTTTTAATGACTGTACCACATTGTCACCATCAAACTAAAAAAACATTTCTTTTTATAATTTTACTGCACCATGCACTGAATTACGCTTGAACAGCTAGTCTGTGGTAATTTATAGGAACATTTGACATTTTGCCTGGCTCCGTCAAAGAGTAAGAAGAAAATCCATGGCAGCCACTAAATTCCGTATTTAATATGTTATACTCCAACAACCAAAGTTCATAAACACCGGTTTTTTTCTGCAGGGTTGAGCCCCAACCCTTTATACCCTCTCTCCGCCCCATATTTCCTGACTATCTCTACACTGACTAAACAAAGGCGAAATACAACTACAAACAACCAACCACTTTTGACAGAGCCCGATTGTGTCATCTCCTTTAATTTAAATCGAAAGAGGAAAACAATTTAATGGTGGTTTTATATTGTCCTGTCCAAATTTCTGGACAGGACAGAAAAAAGTCAAAGGGACACTACATCCGTTGCAGACCCCTTTCTGATTGTTTTTATTTCTAAAATCTTGCCTGGCAACTTTAAACTTCCAGAACATATGCAATTAAAAAACTTTTTTACATTGTTTTTTTACCCACCTAACTCAATTAATCCAAACATAGGTTCCTCCGACTGGCACTCTTGGGTTGAGCAGTCCTCCAGAATCCAGATGCGAGGCCACAGTTTTCATCTTCACAGCCACTGCCCATGTCTCCCTACTCCATGAGATCCATGCTGACGCAGGTGGGGTTAGACGGAAGAAATAAAAGCAAAGAAATCGGCATGGGCTGTGTGTCCCCCAGGTTCCAGGGTGCAGGGGTGACGCACAGCATGATTTCCTATGGCGCTTAATCACGCTAACACTGATGGGGATGGTCGGGTGAATTGCTTTCTAGCTGGAACAAAAGGAACATGCACCATTAACAAGAAATAAAACATATGAATGTATACTGGATACTCCTATTATTAGTTCCAAATCCCTCATAAAAATGAAAAATGTAAAGGTAGCTTAGTTAAGTCAACACAGTTAGTCCATTTATGAAATTTAAATGCTACTAATCTGAACTACTTTTGTTATTTTCTATTACTTAAACCATCAATATTAATGATAATAAATCAATTTAAAAGTCAACTTTTTGCATCCCCTATAAAACAATCCAAACTTAAAACTGTATGCAGCTGTTAAATTGTATTCATGGACACACAAAAGAAATTTAGATGTAGGGAAAATAATAACTCACTAACTGAGAGGAGCTTCAGTGCTGGGTGTATCTCGCTGCTGCGAGCACACACTTGTTCTTTGGCCGGACTTGCGGACACACAAACACACCCGCACACCCATGCACACACACCTATCCTCCCCTCTTAAACCCCTCTCTCTCTTCTCTCTCTCTCTCTCTTCCTCTCCATCTCCAAAACCTTGTCTATACACTTAAAGGTCCATGTGTAAGATAAGGCCAGATGTTTAGTTTAAACAGTAATATCAACAGAATGTAAAACAGTTTTGACGTTGTGTCAAATACTTCTACATGTAGAAAGATGTCAACATTGTCATTGTACATGTGCGGTAGACGACAGGTGAAAAACGCCCTGCAATTTAAGAAAACACATGCAAATAGGCAAACACAAAGCAAATTAGAATGCATCTTCATTAATTTGGTTTGCTCATTGCGCTGCAATATTCACACACAACCAATACATAGACGCCTCCCAAATACAGGAACGATGTTAAAGAAAAGCATGTGAAATGGACACGTTCAACTCAGAATGGTTTGAATCGGTTGCAACTCCCTTGAGATCATATCTGTAAACTTAAGTCTATGTTTGAGATATGTTTTTCTTCGGCTCAGGTCCCCGGTAAACGCAATCAGCAGAGACGTGTATGTAAACTCATGGTAATAAAACATTTCAAACTGCATCGCGTTTAACATGATGTTGTTTAAGTCATATTACATGAGAGGGTTTAACTTTGAGGTCCGAAAGGCGCATCACTGAAGTGTAGGCCTCCTCACGTGTAGGCTATTTGATCATGTGTATCATATTGGGGGGCAATCATTCTTGAAATACAAAAAAAAACAGAATCAGAACATCTAGTCCCTCTCTGTTTAATCAGCCAGCCATTGAGCTGTGGCTGTAGAGACCGTGGGATTTACCAAACTGACTAAATCCCGCCCTCACATATAAACACAAAATTGCTAGTTCCATTGTGTAAGACATCGTGATTGCCGTACTGTTTAGCTCAAAACCATCCAAAACAACAGAGTACAAAGACATAGCTGACGCAAGCTTTTACTTTGAAAAGTCAAAGCTCGGGGGGGGGGGGGGGGGTAAGTGATGGGGACATAGACTGTATATAATTAATATATTATCTTAATTTAATATACCACCTATGGACGGGAGGCGTGAGAGGGAGTCTCCAGGCTGCAGCCATATCCGACTCTAATGGCGGTTTTCCACTGCGTGGTATCTACTTGACTCGCCTCGACTCTACTTGCTTTTTTTGGTTTTCCATTACGAAAAAGTCCCTGGGACCTGCTACCAGGTACTTTTTTTAGTACTAACTCAGTCGAGGTTCCAAGCGAGCCGGCGATACCAAAAGGTGACGTGCAAACCTGCAGACTGCTGGTTGGTCGGAGAGAATCGTCATGTATGACTGCGTTTTTTAGCAAACAAGAGTGCGGGTGTGGTTTCAGAACAAACGGGACATTTAAAACAAATCTAGCCAGACACCGACAGTTTCTACTCTCTGCACTATTCTCACTTTTCACTGTTCGGGCTACTAGCGGCTTCATGTTGTTTCCAATATTGCACACTGTTACTTTAAAAAAACAAGACAATATATATAAGAAAAGTTTATTTAGCTTTTCAAGTAGCGCATCAAACCCTCCCGTACACCCGGTCTTCTTCTCTGCCCCCTGTGACAGTGTCCCCCGGCCTCTGCTGTCCCAGATGCATCCCGTCGTTGTCATAAGCCTCTCCGTGACTCTCATACAGATTAACAAAGTCCAGCAGGTCAGAACCAGAGAGCTCACCGGTCGGACATCGCCCACCGGACGGTCTGCGGCGGCGAGTTTACAAAGCGTGAATGCTCTGAAACAACAGTACACAGCAAACATGTTAGGTGTAATCATGGTTGCTAAAGTTCAGGTACTTTATATAGCGTATAGTAAATACTGACTGCGACGCTGAACACATGCAAATTTTAGCTAACGTTACCAGGAAACTTAACTTACCCTTTTGTGTCGGCGAACAACCGTCGTGTCGACGTCTGAACTCCGTCAGAATTCCCAAACTCCCCGTTTTCTTAGCGGTGATTTTGTGCTTCCTTCAGCTTCTTTTGAAACAAAACATTTCTTCTGGCTGCGGCGAGTATGCGACGTGCTGTTGTGAGAAAAAATTACATCATCACGCGTTGCTATAGTGACCAGCCACGCTGAGGCTTTACTCAATCTGCAATGGAAAACGGACATAGAATGGGCCGAGGCGAGCAGAGCCGAGCCGAGCCGAGCTGTTACCAGCAGTGGAAAAACGCCATAATAAAAAGGAAGAGCGCTCTCTCCCCGTGGGGAAATCTAGCTGTTCCACTCAGCGTTCCCTCTAGAGGCCTAGAGAACTACTGCTGTGTAATCTGGATGCAGAGTTTTTTGTTTTCGGAGTTTGTCTGCTTTTGTTTTTGCATTGCTTTTTTTTGGGGGGGGGGGGGGT
>NC_045747.1:32815630-32817740 GCF_008692095.1 Etheostoma spectabile | reverse complement strand
GGGGGGGGGGGGGGGTTGTGTGCTTTTCCTTTAGCATCGTTCCTGTATTTGCAGTATTGTGTTCGGTTGTGTTTTGTACATTTGCAGTGCGTTTGCTCAATGTTGCGCATGTTTTGTCAAATTTCTGAAGACGTTTTCTTAATTTGCTTGTGTTTTGTCTATTTGCATGTGTATTCTTAAGTTGCAGGGCGTTTGCCCCTGTCGGCCACCGTATACATGGACCCATACAACAAAATTTTGAGAGCTCAGCTGTTCAGTGAAATAAATTATTATTATTATTACAAGATATCACATACATTCAGGGCATAATAGTTAAATCAATAACTAAGAATTGCACATGAATGGGCGGCAGTGATCAGATTTTTCATGTGTGTAAGGTTTGGTTATATGCAGTAATTAACAGTTCTAATGGCCAAGGGGAAGAAACTGTTTTTGAGTCTTTTTCTCAGGCTCTTTAGGCACCTCCTCATTGGCTTCCCTTTTCAGACGCAGCTACTCCGTCAATTATTTCTACTGACTATCAGGGAGAGCTAAAAGACTACAAATGCAAAGAAAGGGTGTGGAATCTGATAGCCTGTCAGTAGCCCTTGAGTTTTAAAGCGTTGTTCCCAAGCAAGTAAGAATGGGATATTTAAGTTATGATGTAGAGTTTGTCCCAGCACCACTGCATGTTCAAATGTCAAAGAATGGGACACACTGCAGACGCAAAGAAGTGCAAGATGTGGAGAGGAACATAATTAAGGTGAATGCGGTCAAGATGCATACATTTGATGTTGCATTTGTGGCAGTGAACACAGTGCTGCTTCCAGGAACAATTGGGAAGCTCCACGATTCTGCACAGCCTGTGTGGACTGCATAGTTAAAATAGAAACATATCAGTGTCGTCAGACGCACATGAGACAGACAACTAAAAAATGTGGCTCCGAGGCCTCCTGTATGGACAAGCCTTTAGTTCATACGATGCATGAAAAAGTGAAATTTTGATATTAATAGCTGTACAGACATTTCACTCAGAACCATAAATGATAACTTTGTTATGGTGACAGTCAGAGATCACTGTGATTCATTACCGGAGGACTAAGGAATGTCTGCACACAATTCCATGGCAACCCAACCACGATTGGTTATGTTTTCAGATATTTCATTGTGGACTAAAGTGGTGAACTAACCACGCAACTGGCGTTTCCATCACTGGAACCAGGTTAAGAGCTTGAATAAAATTCATGAATTGAGATTTCACCCACTATGGTGTAAAACACCTTTAAAGTTGACATTTGTCACTTTAACCTTGTTTACTGTTAAATTGCAAGCCTAGTGCTGCAGTATCAATCATTCAATTTGTATTTGTACCGTAAAATAGGTTACAGTCATGCAATCCCATGGGCTCCTTCAACTTTTGCATGATTCATGATAAAGTATAAAGTTTTGGGTCACTCTAAATTTCCATTGCACTCCAGCTGAATACCAGCTGAGATCATTGGTCATTGTTTTGTTTTTTTTAACCAGGGCAGCAGTTTTCAGATTACATTATGTGCATGTACACTACCGGTCAAAAGTTTGGGGTCACTTAGAAATTTCCATTGCAAATGTAAATGTGCTGTATTTATATAGCGCTTTTCCAGTCTTAACAACTGCTCAAAGCGCTTTTTTACATCTACAGGTTACATTCACCATTCACACACATTCATACACTGTGGCCGGGGCTGCCGTACAAGGTGCCACCTGCTCATCAGATAAACATTCATACACTTTCACACTCCGATGCGCAGCACCGGGGGCAACTCGGGGTTCAGTGTCTTGCCCAAGGACACTTCAACAATGACTGGGGAGCGGGGCGGACTGCAGGGACGGGGATCGAACCACCAACCTTCCGATTGGCAGGCAACCGCTCTACCACTGAGCCACAGCTGCCCCAGCAGCGAGACAGAATACCAGCTGAGGTCAGTTGCATTGTTTTTTTAACCAGGGCAGCAGTTTTCAAATTACATTATGTGCTTACAAAATTGCAAAAGGATTCTCCAGTGTTTTCTCAGTTAGTTTTTTAAAATGATATCAGATTAGTAAACAGAATGAATGGTTCCTGATAATGGGCAATGTAGATATTGCATTA
>NC_045747.1:32814969-32815620 GCF_008692095.1 Etheostoma spectabile | reverse complement strand
ACCCACTCAGATCAGCTGGTATTATGTCTATTATGGATTGGCATGGAAATTTGTAAGTGACCCCAAACTTTTGACCGGTAGTGTACATTATATGTAAATGCACTACATGTATTATATGTACATTATATGTCTAGTTAGTTTTTTGAAATGATAGATTAGTAAACAGAATGTGCCTTATTAGATGTTGCATTAAAGAAAGTTTTTGAAAGTTTTTAGTAAAAATGCATTGAATCATGTCCCCTTTCACCTCTTCTGTTTGTGTTGGCAGTTGAGCCCTTGGCTATTGTCATTAGGAGTATCAAAATATTCCTGGCATCAAAATAAATGAGACTGACAACAAAATAGGCCTATTTGCGGATGATAATGTGATTTTTTTAATCCCACCTAGAACAGTTGCTACATCACTTGTTTGATACCATTACTTCTTTTGGTAAGCGTTCTGGTTACAAAATTAATGAATACAAATCTGCTGTTCTTTTCCTTGAGTATTCTGAAAGAGTAAATCCCCCAGTTCAAACACCATTCAAAATAGTTAGAGACAGCTTAGTTTATCTTGGTGTTAGACTTACCCCTAAAATGGATGATTTAGTAGAGGCAAATTATGATCCAGTAATACAGTCGGTTTCTGAATCTATTAATAGATGGTCCACG
>NC_045747.1:32813698-32814959 GCF_008692095.1 Etheostoma spectabile | reverse complement strand
CCATGATAGGGCGTATCAATATACTTAAAATTAATGTTCTTTCAAAATTTCTTTACCTCTTTCATTCCATTCCTATTCATTTTTTTTTTTCAAAGATGAAAAGCATGTTTTGTAATTTCATTTGGAACAACAGACAGGCTAGACTTCACTTATCTTTGCTTTATCTCCCCTATGATAGAGGAGGTTTGAAACTCCCAAACCTCCAATGGTACTATTGGGCTGTCCAATTTACTACTGCCTCTTGTTGGTTCTCACAGGAAACGCCACGTCCCTGGATGAGTTTGGAAAGAAAAATTATTATAATTATCTCCTCTCCCACTCAATTCATATTTATTTTGAGCTAAATTAAAAGAACTAAAGGCATTAACACATAATCCCTTTGTTAAAAACTTGATTATAGTGTGGTATGAGGTTCATGAACATATTGGTAAGATACCTGTGAGATCTCAATTTACACCAATCTGGGGTAACAGCACTTTTACTCCTGGCAAGCAAGATTTGGGCTTCAAATCTTGGACAGACAAAGGCCTGAGTTAAATTGCAGATTTATTTAACAATATTCTCGTGTCATTTGAAGATTTGAGACGAAAGTATGGCATCCAACCAAAACATTTTTTTAAACACCTGAAGATGAGAAGCAATATTTTTAAGATGCAGAAATCTTTATTTCTACCTACTCTTAGCTGTGTTGAAGAAATAGCAACAAAGCCACACCCTAAGAGGGGATTGACGTCAAGTTTTTATGCAGTAATCGTGGGGGGATCAAAGGTCTCCTTGGAGAGTAAAAGATTGGCATGGTGTGAAGATTTAAACTCTGCAATCTCAACTGAGGACTGGCGGAAGATTTGGTTAAAATCTCAAACACAAATAATAAATACCCATTTTAAATTACTTCAGTATAAGTGGATAATGAGAACTTATGTAACACCAACTCAGTTAAATAAATTCAGCCCCAATAATCCAGATACATGCTACAAATGTGGTAGAAAGGGCACATTATACCACTGCCTGTGGGACTACCCGCAAATCCAGACTTTTTGTAGTGAAGTGATGGATACGATTTTACATGTCACAGGGATAAGGCTATCATTAGAGGCCAAACTGTGCATCTTTGGCATTTTTCCCGTGAATCATAATATCAGTAAGACAAACAAATCTATGATTACTTTCTGCATCAAGCTAAGCTAATTCAAGCTAATTATACCATAGCTAAGTCTTGGAAATCCACTATCAAACCAAGTGTTAATGTCTGGCTTACAGG
>NC_045747.1:32811872-32813688 GCF_008692095.1 Etheostoma spectabile | reverse complement strand
CTGTCTTGCACTGGAAAAACTTACTTTTACGTTAAAGGGTAAATATCTCGTCTTTGACAATATGGGGTTCTTAGAGGGGAGGAAAGCATTGGAGACATGCTCTCCGTATATGTCAACCATCAACAACTGAGTATTACTATGTAATAAGTCTGCTTGTCTTTGCTTAGTTTTATTTGAAGTGCTTTTCTCTTCAGCCAACTCCAGGATAGGTTAACTTTTGGACCACAGGTGATTTTTAAGGATCTTTTATGGTGATCTACTGTGCCAACTATTGCATGTTACAGCCCTGTCATGTTTATGTTTATTTTATTGAAGATACGCCTTACTGTGTCAATTCTGATTTGCACCTGTATTATTTGTGGTAGTGTGATTATCTTCTCTAAAATGAACAAGTGAACACACTTGTTGAAAAAAGAAAAAAAATGCATTGAATCATATGTGACACCATGAAGGCAAAAAGGAATGGTATGACCATATGCTCCACCCAGCTCTACAGTTTAACTGTGGTTAAACTTTGAGATAAGTCAAAGATCTTCAGTAGGGGGTACGGGACCCCTAGGGGGTACTCAGGGTTACTGCAGGGGGGCCACCAAATAGTTGTTTTTGAACGTTTTTTCAAAAACTAAAAAAACTTATCATGAATCCAACATAAGCAAACATAAACCAGCCCAGTTGTGGAAAAATCAAAAAATCAAAAACCGTTGATGATAGACTTTCTGGCCTATAGGTAAGGTAGTCACTAAGGTACCCAAAGATACAGTTAATGATTCACTGTGACACATCCACGTATGTTTAACATTAAAGCATGATTCATACAATCATGCCAACAATGACTATTAAGGTAAGTATTCTATGCACTAAAAAGTATATATATGGCATATATATATTTATTAGGGGACCCATGCTCCGTCTCTCTCAGTTAAGTGTTCCTTGGCTTAAAAAATGTTGAAAACCCATGATCAGTGATATGACCGCATTTCTTATGCCGGCCTCTACTTGGAAATTTTAGGGTGTGTAAATGTCTCTTTGACCAAAAAACTTTCAAGTTCTGTCCACTTTTAGGCTTTTTGGACAGATTGAGGACTTACTATATTCTTACATTGCAAAGTCCTACATATGTTTGATACACATACAGCCTGTTTGTGCAGTGCTAAATAAAAAGTCCACCGCATCATGTTGCTTTGGGGTTTTTATTTTTTTGCCTATTAAGCTAACCTAATATTTCTAAAGTGTGAGAGGAAGTGGGAATAGATAAGAATGAGAAGGCATTTAAATGAAGGGGGAGAGAAAAGAGAGAAAGAAAGAGGGACAGTAGAAGAATGGGGTGTGGACCAGGAATGCTGTAGCTTGGCCATTAAGGCCTCGAAGGCAGCGGCTTGTTGCACTCCTGGTTTTGTCCCGCAGATGCTGTCTCTGTGGAAATGGCTGGAAGGAGGGTCATCTGCCCGGTGCCCAATCTCGGCAAGGACTCATCAATCTCATCGTGTTTTTTTGCTGCCTGCTGCTTTCTGAATTGGGCTTTCAGGGGTGTATTCACTGCTCTGAAGAACTGATGCACAGACTTGCTCTCTGTCACTTTCTCCCTGGAGTACATTGTGGCCATTGGCTGGATTGAACTCATCAACTCGTAAGTTGGTACCATGTACTTTATGTGTGTGTAGGCATGCTCTCCTCCGTGGAGCTCAAACAGCTCCAGAGTCTCCTTGATCAGGTCACCGATGTTCACTCTATTCTGCTGGCCGTATTCGATGCCATCTCCAGAGTTGATGTTTATGTTCTTGAAGATGTTAAAAATGGGGAGGATCTGTCTGTAGTA
>NC_045747.1:32809086-32811862 GCF_008692095.1 Etheostoma spectabile | reverse complement strand
GCCTCTCCCACCATGTCTCCAGACAGCACCAGATGCTGCAGCACTTTCAGGGTGGTGCAGATCACCTGACGGTTCCTCGTGTTCAGGGCATTCTTGATTGGCATGATGAGCTGGGGAATGACGGGGTGGATCTTAGGGCCTCCGTGCTCCAGCATGTCATGTGTTCCCTGGCGGGCGAAGAACTCGTAGGGATAAACAGTCTCCCGTAAGCCATCAAAGAACAGAGGCAGGTAGTGGTGGTAGTCCATCTTCTCGATCTCCACCTGCCATGTAATGCGGTTGCCTTTGGCATCATGTTTTAATGCCGTCGGAAACAATCCGCGGTCGTAGAACTTGCGGAAGGTTGTTGGTTTGAAAGGCCGCTCCCGAAAAGCCCCTGCAGTTGGGGGACCCATCACCACGAAGTTCTTCATAGTGGCCCTCATGGTGAAGCCTTGTGTTTTTAGCTCCAGCTTCTTCCGCAACATGGTCTTGGAAAAAGAAAAAATGGAGAGCAATGCCAGGTTAGATAATGCTTTATTATGTTGTATGTTGCTATCAATTGCTGACAAAGGTAACAGTGGTGATCTTATGTTGATCTAATAGATAATATTGCACCCACAAGCCCAAAATTCTACCAGGCACGTATGCCAGTTTTGTTCGGTCCCCCGCCATGCGTCATACCACACCAGGGTCTTCAGAGGCAAAATGTTTCACCTGCCCAAAACGGTAAATTGTTTTTAGTGGAACGGAGCAGAGAGCTGCCTCTGGGACGCGAGTGGAGTAAAAAGCACTGTCTTGAGTTTACACTTTTCATTTTAATTTAGTGTTAGTAACTTCATTCTTAGTTATTCTGAAAGAATTTGTTTCAGTTTTCATGCATCAAGTTTTTAGTTTTACAGTAGTTTTTGTTAGTGTATAATGTCTCAGAAGCATGTGTACACATACATGTAAAATACATGGTTATGTAACTGACTAGTCTGATATGATATCTTTAAGTATATCCTTTTGTTACCTTAGTGTCCGATTTAAAGCAATTGCGGCACAGCCCCATCTCATGTCTAGTCAGTTCATTAAAAAACTAAATCTGAAATGATTTGTGTGATTTGTGATTTTTTTATTAACCTGTCAATATTTTGTTTGGTTTCAGATGACTAGAAATGTTTGTCACTGTTTTTTTTCGTTTTTATTTTTAGTTTAATAGAATTACCCTGCTTATTCCTCAACACAATACAGTTCTACAAAACATTAAAAGTCAAATAAAAAGCAGCTGTAAAGTGTGTCTTACCTCTCCAATGGTTTGTGTGGGAATGAGACTGGAATTCCGTCTTCTTGTAGATACATTCAGTGTTCCATGGTGATGATGTGTCACAATCAGACAGAACAGAACATCACTGTTCTAGTTCCACTGTCAGCTCCACTGCTTTTTTAACAGTGGAATGTAACTAGCACTTACCCAAGTACTGTACTCAATTACAAATTTAAGATGCTTTACTTACCGTTTCTTGTTGTGTTACTTTTTAATTCTATTCCTCTACATTTGAGAAAAATATGTAACTTTACGCACCACTTTTATTTGCAACTGAAATGAGTCATTAGAGGATCCACACATGTTACAAATGAAAACAGAGCGTTATGGGGAAAAAGGTTTTTGATACAGTGACTATATATAAATATAGTGTTACATATACTGTGTGGTATTCAGTCAGATTAAACATAAGATGCTGATAACCGAGTTATATTTTAAAGGTTCCACATTTAAAAAAATATAAAATGTGGTTTCCATGTCTTTTTTGATTTGACCTAAATACAATCCACTGAGAAATGCAACAGTCCGTATTCAGAAACTTTTGCCTTTAAACGGGCTGTCAGGACTTCTGTACGGCTGTGATGTCACAACTATCATTTAATATTTTAATTTATTATAAGCGTAAAAAGTAAAAAGTTATCAAAAACAAGCAGGCATCTACAGTGTGCAGATTGGATGTGCAAAGGGGAGGTATTAAAAATTATACTAAGATAGATTACACTTTACCAGAGATACAGATAATATAATTGTGAGTCCGGTTAGAGTTAGTGAGCCAAGTAGGACCACAGCAGCTCTACTCCTCTGTGACATACATAGAATCAGAAATCAGAGTCAGAAAGGTTTATTGCCAAGTAAGTAGGCTACTTACAAGGAACTGGCCTTGGTGGTTGGTGCATACATAGACAAACAAACGTTTGAACATTAATATGAAATAAACAAGTACTACCAAAACAAATACACAATACATATTCTGTATATACAGTATATGTACAAAATAGCTTTTTAACACAAGAAGAAAAAGAATCTGAATCGATTGAGTGCAGACTGTGCAAAGAATATATAGTATGGGCAAGAGGTGGAATGAGTTAAGAAGTTTGATGGCCCCCAGAAGGAATGACCTCCTGCAGGGCTGTAGTGCTTGAGTCCGGACTTGTACTCGGACTGATTCTGGACTTGAGATATTTTTCAATAATCTCCAACTTGTCTTGGACTCGTTGGTATTTTATTTTCCCACACTTTTTTAGTTCAAGAATGTGAACATGACAGTTTTTTAGTGACACCTGTGTTGCTTGTTGTTTTAATAATAATAATACTTTACACTGTTTATTGATCCCCAGTGGGAGAATTACAATTTACACTCTGTTTGTTAGAACACACAGGCCTGAAATACACACACGTGCTCAGGACTTATACATGTACAAATGGAGAGATGTCAGCTGGACCAGCACCCTGAGTGGTTGGGAGGGGGGAGGTGGGGGGGGGGGGGGG
>NC_045747.1:32807687-32809076 GCF_008692095.1 Etheostoma spectabile | reverse complement strand
CCTTGCTCAAGGGCACCTGGCAGTGCCCAGGTGGTGAAGTGGCATCTCTCCAGTTACCAATCCACACTCCGTACTTTGGTCTGTACGGGGACTTTTTAAGGTTTTAGTCCATGGCAACCTAGTCAGATAAATCTTCTGTCATGTATGCCATCAAAATATATCTTATATGTAATTGAATGTCAGAGGGAACTAATTGTGTTTGTTATTTCGGTTTATCTAATTTTTTGAAGTTACTGTTACTCGTCTTAACCTTCTTTAAGTTTTCATACCATGGATATGTAATAACAAGTTTTATACATACTGAAGCACAAGGTGGCGGTAATATTTTCAAAACGGCCAATCACCGCCAAACAAAAGCTAAAGAAGAAGCTCATAGTCCCGCCCATCTTGTCTTAGGCGGAAGTGGTAGTGGTCTCCCCTATGTGGTCTCTTCATAGACAGTCTCCTCCATCCAGAATCTGAGCAGGACAAAATGGCATTAAGAGCTGCATTAAGAAACAAGTGCGGCTTGTCAGGTATGTCATGTGTATGCACCTACCACTCTAACAGAATGCCTTAAATGTTATAAATGGCCATTTCACCTGCGGCTGTTTGGGCTGTTACTGTTAGCGGTGTTAGCTAGTTGTGTTAGCTGTTCTCTACAGAAACTGGAACAAAGGTCACAGGACACCTTTAGTTGCCAATGGCTACATGACGGACATAATAAACCTACGTTTACGTCAGCTCGTGCACCTTAACATTATCAATGCGTGTCAGGTTCATTTGAATATTTATATTCTATATTAAATTAACTATATTCTATTAAAAAATAACGCTTTAAAGAGTAAATCAAGTGGTTGAATACTGGTTTCTGATTTGTCATTCACGGCATTTCTACGGTCTGTGTCTGTTATTTCTGTCTTAAGTCCCGCCCACACCGAAGGGGAAAATAAGCGTAGCTCTCCATTGACTTTGCGTTGCCTGAAGGTGTCTCCTTTTCAGTTGTCTTCTAGCAAACAACAGAATAAATGCCTTGAATCTGCCCAATCTATCCAATGTGCCACGAAATTATCCGTTTTCTCTGATTCCAAACACTGTTTTATTAATGTTTCTAGAAGACATTACAGATTTAACACAAATACAGTGTACTTCAAATAAAACATTAGTTTTTGCAGAAACATTATGGAGTAAAATTATCATTAATCTTTTTTTAGGAATGAACAATATGGCAGATGTAGGGTTTTTCCTGCTTTGGACATACAGTACATATGATTACTGTAATAATATCCCATAGAGCTGCTTCTAAAGTACTGTGTCTTTTTTTTTTAAAAGCTTGATAAATATGCACGCCAAAGACAAGAAAACATTTAGAGTGTGTGTGTGTGTGTGTGTGTGTGTGTGTGTGTGTGT
>NC_045747.1:32807194-32807677 GCF_008692095.1 Etheostoma spectabile | reverse complement strand
GTGTGTGTGTGTGTGTGTGTGTGTGTGTGTGTGTGTGTGTAGGTCTTCTTTCCCAACGGTCTTCCTGCAGCAGTCATGGCAGAGTTTGCATGTCTCCCGTACTTGTCGCTCAGCAGAGGAACAACTCCACCTCCCCCAAGATCGATGTGGAATTTGACCAAAGCACAGGTAAACATTTTGCTAAAAGATCAGTACACATCTCCTGTATGTGTGAAAGTGCTGGAGCCACTCTTTTTCCTGTTAACCTGTGTTCATATTATCAGTGCTCATATTATGCTTTTTGGCTTTTTCCCTTTCCTTTATAGTGTTATATATCTTTTTTGTGCATGTAATAGGTTTACAAAGTGAAAAATCCCAAAGTCCAGCCCAAAGGGACTTACCGTCTCCAACAAAAAACACTGTTGACTAACTGCTGCAAACAGCTCTGTTGTAGTCTGTTGCAGCCTTTCCTTTAGTGACAAACGTGCGTCACTTTGTAACACA
>NC_045747.1:32806969-32807184 GCF_008692095.1 Etheostoma spectabile | reverse complement strand
TTGCCTAGCTGCTAGCGTGGCACGCCCTCCTACTCTGCAGCTGACTTGCTAGTAGTCCTTACCTTAGCTACTGAGCATGTGCGACTCCTAACAGAAGTGCGATGCCTCACTCTGTAGCTAAAACAGAGAGAGCTCAACACACAGGTTGAAAAAAAGGAGCTGCAGCAATGTGCAGTCCAAGAAATATATGGTGTTTTTTTGAAAATTAAACCATG
>NC_045747.1:32806251-32806959 GCF_008692095.1 Etheostoma spectabile | reverse complement strand
ATTCTGATATAACCTCTAAATACAATTTATGAACCTGGAAATGAGCACTCTATGAGCACTTTAACACGTGGCTGCTCTCTTTACACTACTACATTATGGTTGAACAACAAATATCTTCTTTTGCGCCTCACGTCCGCACTACTCTGGCATTTCAGAGCCCCTAAAATGGAGAATTTTGGAAACACTGCTGCCCTTGTTTTGGTTTGAAAACTCGGTTTGCTTTGTAGTCTAGGCGAGCTTAAACAAAGAGCTTCAAGACAACAACAACGATATTGATGATATTGAAAGGCAGAGCAATGTTGGACAATCTGCTTCCTGTTTACACTGGCACGCACATACCCAGTGTGTGTGAATGGTCATGTTATATGTGTTAATATGTATATGTGTTAATATGAACGGAGCTTGGTTTTGCTGCTGGAGCTAAAACTCTTGATGGACGAAGATTGTTTCTTGTCTCAAAACACCGCCCACTTAAAGGTAGTAATATGGATGTAGCCTTTGTCCCTGACTAAACCTACTAAGAGACAGCCAGTCCTTGAGTTTGGCTTTGACAGAGAAATTCAAATTAGACATTGCTGTTGTCTTTAATGGCCTTCTATATATTTTTTTAATTGCCTATAAAACACGATTAGAGCTGAGGTTTTACGTTATCATGTCATCATTTCTTAGCCCGGATGCCATCTGAACTTAGCCCCGCCCACAACATTT
>NC_045747.1:32804897-32806241 GCF_008692095.1 Etheostoma spectabile | reverse complement strand
AGTTCGGTCTGGACTTGATCCGTTGTTTGGTTGAAACACGCCCCATAATCCCAGCCCAGTAGAGCAGTATCCGACTCATATTCTGGCTAGAATCTGAGTATGACCACGTCAGGCTAATCATTTCTACTATTTCATAGCATTTATTTTTATTTTGGAATCTGTAGGGAATTTATGTCAGAATCAGAATCAGAATCAGAAATACTTTATTGATCCCCGAAGGGAAACTCTGTATCACAGTAGCACCAGTAGTAAGAAGACAGAGACGGAGCACTGCAACAGGCAGCTCGCACTTTTCAGCGCATGCGCACACTTCACTTCAGATGCATCAGAAACAGAATCAATCAGCATTGTAGCAATATAAATACAATACTACAACATATCATATGCAAGACAACACACAGTTCATGTGGACACTGAAGGATTTTTGAGGTGGCATATAAGGGTGCGAGAAACCAGAAACGAGGCAGACATATGGATGGGTGGGCGGGATGGGGGGAGGGGTGTATGGGTGTGTGTGAGATAGTGAGTTGTGTGTGCAATGTCCGTCAAACGTCTGTGTTGTTAAAAGCTCAGTTCATCGGCGACCTTGAAGAGTAACCGAGCACAGGACGAAATAGAAGGCCAGCTGCTGGTTGTTTTCCTGCTCGGGTGAAGGGTGGCGGGGATGGTGGGTGTGGGTAGTTGATCAGTTGCAGTCCAATTTAGGGTGACTCGGTAGAATTATCCAAATCAATGTCCGTCAATCATTTGTCACCGACCTCAGCGTCATGCGAGCATCCATATCACGTAGTGATTTTTGCAGTCCATCTACCTTCTCTGCCAGTCCGGTGGTCACACGAAGCAACTCCACCGACTGGGCCCTGGTGGTTTCAATCCCCTTCTGCGCTTCCACGGTCCGGTCTGAGATGTTACGAGACAGTTCACTGGACTGGTTAGCCCTTAGATGTAAAACCTTCATCCCCTCAACCACTCCGTGTAGGCACTCTTTAAGTTCCCCAGACAGCTTGTGTGAAATGTGAAAGTATTGAGGGAAAAGATCAGCATCTCTGTCTCTCTGCAGGTGTGGCTGTGATGCGCATGCAGAGTCCGCCGGTCAACAGCCTCAGTTTAGATTTCCTCACCGAGTTCTGCATCGGAGTGGAGAAGCTGGAGATGGATAAGGGCTGCAGAGGCCTCATCATCACCTCGGTACAGTAAAGCCTCAATGGTTAAAGCAGCAGAGTCTTTGTGCAAGAGATTAAAAAAGTGGGACTTTTAGCTTTATGTATTACAAGGAAGTTAAAATGCATTATAATAATGTTTGTAATAGAAAAAAAATCTTTATTTTCACAGTTGGAGAGTGTT
>NC_045747.1:32792502-32804887 GCF_008692095.1 Etheostoma spectabile | reverse complement strand
TTTTTTTTAAATATTGCAGTACAATCTGAAAAACTATTGTGTGTTTTGTGTCAATCCAGAACCAGCCCAAGGTGTTCTCAGCCGGGCTGGACATCATGGAGATGTACGGGAAGAGTCCGGAGCGCTGCGGAGAGTTCTGGAGAGCCGTTCAGGAGATGTACCTGAAGCTCTATAGCTCCAACATGGTCACTATAGCTGCAATCAATGTACGTATCAAATCCAGGTGATTTTGTAGGGGAGTGCATCTACATAGAAGAAAAAACTAATGTGAACCATTCTTTGTTGAACTTTGTTGAACCAAAGCAAGTAAGCTGTGACTAACGTTACTCTTCTGAAGTGGTTTTGGAGAGGAAATTTTATTGTAACCATTGTATTCATATAATAATCAATCCAGGCTAATGTGAATGACAGTGACTGCATGTTGCTTCCTCTAAATTTCAGGTTGTGGTCGACTAGCGGGACCAGCTTGGTAGTTTGATAAATTGATCAGACCTGCATGTCACGCTCATTAGCAACAAACTGTGTATCCAAGAACAATTAAATCAGTAAAAAAAAAAAATTAAATCAGTGGAAATTACGTTAGATCAGACACAGACTTCTGTAGTAGATTAGTGTTACGTTTCCAGTGTCGCGGCTCCGAACCGTAACGTTAGTTGGGGCGGACGGACCCCTTGTTTCTTTGGGCTAACTATATCAGCTTTAGCCTGGCTGGTAGCAGCTTTCTGCTTGTTTTTTTAAGCTAACTATATTAGCTTTAGCCTGGTCGGTAGCAGCTTTCTGCTTGTTTCTTTAAGCTAACTATATTAGCTTGTTTCGATAAGCTAACTATATTAGCTTTAGCCTGGTTGGTAGCAGCTTTCTGCTGGGGAAAATGGCCAGGAGACATTGTGATTATGTTGCATTAATCACGTGATTTAGTTTGTATTTGCAGCGAACATAAAACACTGACTGCTGTAGCTTCACTGACTACTCATCGGAACTATGCGCATCACTGTGTCAGCGGCAGCTGCTGCCTACGGTACTTATCTACACACGGAGAGCCTCACTTCCCATAACAATAAACCCCGTGGGACTAACATCACTTACACACGTTGCCCCCATGGCTACCTTTCTTAAAGGGGAAGGGTCGGCCAGTATTAATAATTTTTCAATTCAATTTTATTGATATAGCGCCAAATTACAACAGTTATCTCATTGCGCTCCCATGTAAAAGGAGAACAGTGAAAGTTTACTTTTCTATTAAGCAGCAAAAAAGGATTAGCGTCAACATCGCAACGTCCTGCGATGTGACTATCGCACATGTGGACATCGCGATGTTGATGCTAAAACACAATATCGTTCAGCCCTACATTATAGTGTCTCAAGCGGACTCTAAATCAAACACAACTAAGCCACACATTCAACAGACGCGCCGTAGCGCTCCACAAAATAAACCAAATATTGCGCACTTATAGCGTCACTTTTGATATATTGCGATAGCAATGTTAAGTTGATATCTCTTGCACCCCTAGATATAATATTGCGCAACGTGATATTGCGATAACGATATTGAGTCGCTATATCTTGCACCCCTAGTGGGCGGGAGATTAAGTCAGACTCAGAGGTGAATGAAAATGAAGCAGAGGGACAGACACAGAACTGTAGCCCAGCCAAAGTAGCACACATTTAACTTTATCGGTTATCAGGCAGATAAATCGCTGATAAAGATATCCTTATCTGCAAACTGCCAAAAAACGTCCCAATAATTGGTATATCCCCAATTTCTGTGAGAGAAACATTGCTGCTCTGCTGCAGTTTGCTGCTCTGCGTCATCGCAGATTGCAAGGAACACTGGACTACAGAGTCGTTAAGGTCTGACTTGCGGAGTAAACAAAGTTTGGGCGGTTGAAGGTCGGATCACATTCCCACCACAAACAAACTGCTCCAGAGTTCTTCTTCAGTAATGTCTTGATACTTGTTTGGTCTTCTTTTGGTGCGCATCCAAGTGTGTTCGCTGCATTCACACCTGCCAGAACAAACCACGGGTGAAACCAACTCTAGTGCAACACAACCGACTAAGATGAGACGGGTGTGAAAGCCTTCTCAGATTGTCCTTTAGCATAACTCATAACTCCCCCCACAGGGTTCCAGTCCTGCAGGGGGCTGTCTTATGTCTATGACGTGTGACTACAGGATAATGGCGGACAACCCTCGGTACAGCATCGGCCTCAATGAGACGCAGCTGGGCATCGTAGCACCTTTTTGGTAAGGATTCTAAATATGACACACCCATGACAGCTGTGGCAGTTATGTTGATTTCATTTGTTTGGTTAGATAACAGACATTGGTTAACATTTCTGCCTGTGTTACCAAGCCGGCTACTTTTCAGCTGTGGCCATTTGGCAAGATATATTGAGACCAGAGCATCAGTAAACCGTGAGACATTAGTATGGGGTAAAATGTACAGACAGGAGTCAGTAAGACCCCATAAAGACCACCAGAGCAACACAATGAGCTTCCTCCAGAAGCTTTGCAGAGTGACAGGAAGCAGCAAGACACAAGTAAAGTCACACATCAATATTATCCATTCAGTGCCTGAAGCCATGCAAACAACAAAACACAGCCCAAGAACACAGAGGATAGCCAGTTTCTTGAACCATGCAGAGCAGGAAGATAAGATAAACCTTTATTGTCATTGCACCCATACAATGAAATTGTGAGTACCACAACTGAAGGTGCATTAGAGATAGACAGTCATTGCTAAAAAGAAGAACAATTTAAGACAAAAACACAGTAAACACGTGACAGGAAAAATATTGCACACGGTGTATGATTATTGTTATATTATTGCGGGATGGTTAAAGCAGGGATTGGATGTATGTTGAGTGTTCTGATGGCCCATGGAAAGAAAGTGTTTTTTAGTCTGGTTGTTCTGGTTTTTATGCTTCTGTACCTTTTTGCCCAGATGTAAGCAGCTTGAGCAGGTGATGTCCAGGGTGGAGGTATATCTCAATACCTCAGTATTGATACTACAATGATACTGTGGTGTTGACTATGGGGGCTTTCCCAAAAATATTCACACAATGAGATTTTTGATAAAAAATCACAACAGTCGGGTAAATAGAGAAAATGACATCTGTAATGCAGCCTTTAAAACCAGGAAAAGACAGCAATTATGATGATTTCCAAAGTCTAAGACTATACCTAGTCTCATATTACAATATCGATATAATATCAATATATTGTCTAGGTCTATAAGGTGGTTAATAAGATGGTGAAATAGTATGTACAGTAAAAGTTCTCTGCCGATCTCCTGCTCCATTTCACCCGATTGAAGAAACAATTGCTGCCATCTGCAGGTTCAAGGACACCATGGTGAACACAGTTGGCCACCGAACCACAGAGTTGGCTCTGGAGCTGGGGCTGCTCTACAACCCGTCAGAAGCCCTGAAGATAGGACTGGTGGACCAGCTGGTACCTGAAGACCAGGTCCTCACCACAGCTACTCAGGCCATGACCAAATGGTTGGCTATTCCAGGTATATTGGCACCTTACAAAATAGGAGGTTTGTGTTATAGCTAGTCTCTTACGTTCTAAAAGCAGCATCTGGTGAGGAGCTGAGACAGGCCGGTTCAGAACTAGTCTCTGGCCGTTCTAAAACGCTTTCGTCTCTCCACGAATATTTGGTCTGAACTGGGCTTCAAAGTCACATGTCAGCTTTGGGTCAATGCTACCTATTGATGCAACCAATAAAACATTGATCAACATTACTTTTTTTTTTTCTCAAACTACAGTCTGCACTGCAGCAATTCATGTGGACAAAAACTCTAGTTCCTTTTTCATTGCTTGAACACAGTTTTCAAATCTTACACACTTCTCCCATGGCTCAACAGTAATTCGTACAAAAAATGTTTTCTGTGCTCAAAATTTGCCATCACATGCGCAAGAATGAGGCACAAATATTACTATACTGTGGATTTACAGCACTTTGTTCAGATGCTAACACACTGCTGTCACACCTATTAACCACCCACTCAAATCACAATAGATCTCAGTCTGGTGCCTAACAAACTCTGCTGATGGCAATTTCAGCTGAAAGCCTAAGCAGGTGTCGTGTTTTAGACTAGTTAGTGAATATTTATGGTATTTATATAGAAAAAGCTCAGAAAGCCTTTTTTTGTATACAAACACCAAATGAGAATTACAACCGATTATACACGTTTCAGAGAACCGGGTAAAAGGCAAAGATACCAACATGTCCAGGTCATGTCTGAGGTTACATACACAGCTATAATAAAAAAGAAGTGAACAACACCATATCTTTACTATAGGAAAACTGTCTTCTTACTGTTTTTCATAAAGTAATGGAGGTGAAAGCAATGGAAACACCACATTCATTAGTATTTAGAGAGGATGCAGACATCCAGTGTGATGAAGACTTGCTGTATGATGCTGGAGAGAGGCAGGATCAGTCTCACTCTTTTACTGCTATGTACCTTTACTTTTTTTCCTTTAATTCCATAAATTACTAGAGACAAAATACTGTATTGACGCAAACCGCTGTTTTTCATTCCTTCTTGTTTACCTTACGTGGACATTGGTATATTACATAAAATCTATATCTTTTCTTTAAAGAAACTATTGAGCAGTGTGAAGTCACTCAGTGTCAAACTGTAGAGATGAGAAAGTGTTTTCTGTATTAGTGGTTGATGCTAGTGTTTTTACTCTGTGTGTTCTCAGTGACTGTGTGTTATCTCCGTGTGTTAGTGAGGATTGTTCATAGTGTGTGTCTGCACTGAGTCTGTTTGGAGACGTGTGTTAAGAGCTGCGTTGCTTAGGAGTTTTGCAGGAGATGTGAACTGTTTAGCTCAGGTTGGTTTAGGACTGTTGGTAGGGCGGACTGTAGTTAGCTTTGCACATGTGGCTTCAGTTGTGCCCACTGTTGTTTAGCAATTGATTTTATATATATATATATATATATATATATATATATATATATATATATATATATATATATATATATATATATATAATGTAGGGGCAGAAAAACAAACTGAACTTTAATTGGAATCAGTGAGCTAACTTTTCATTGTTTTTTTCTTTACAGACCACGCCAGACAGATCACCAAATCCATGATGAGGAAGCCAACCGTCGACAAGCTAACGTCCAACAGAGAGGCCGACATCCAAAACTTTGTCAGCTTCATCACCAAAGACTCTATTCAGAAGTCGCTCCGCATGTATTTGGAGATGCTTAAAAAGAGAAGAGTATAATGGAGAGAGGGAAAACCTATTACAGGGAGTTTGTGACATTTGTTGAAAACAGTGTTGTGTGCATTAGTGTTAAAACACCTTCCCAACAGTGTTCAACCAGCAGGCAAAGGGGAGACATGCCCAGGATTGACACTAATGATTCACTGACAAATAAATGTTTTATTTGTCATATTTCACAGTACATTAGTGACTGTGAAAAACCGTTTAGTTTATTTTGAGGAATATTTCGTAACATCATAACATTTGAACTCAAAGCACATAAACACACTGTTTGGCATAATACACAGTGAGTATCCCTAACAAGAGAGAGAGAGCGAGAGAGAGAGAGAGAGCGAGCAGCAGTAGTGGTTGAGTGAGCTGGAGAAGGAATGTTGATTACTGCCACAGACAGGCCTCCACCAAGTGCCTAGACATACTGTACTTCTAAGAACCATAACTAATGAAAGTAAGCTTGATGTATTTGAACAGCCCACAGTGGGCCAAGCCTGTGTGATCTTTAACATATTTATCTACAACATATGACTCACTGCTTTTTAGCCTGATATTTCTCAATAAATCTTCAATCAATCTTATATGGTCAGATGGTTTATTGGTGTGATTTAAAGACGGAAATGAAGCTCAGTTTATTATTTTTGGCAGTACTTCTCTCAAGAGACTCAAGTTGTACCTCTGGTCACACTAGGAAATTAGACGGGCACTTGGAGAGCGGAGACTACCAAAGCCATGCCCAGTCTCGCAATCAGGGCTTGAAGTTAACTTTTTAGATTTTTTTTTTTTAAACCAGCCTTTTTTTTTTCTTCATTACTCGTGGACATTGCGTCGTCATCACGTGCTGTAGTAGGGGATCCCGCCTTGATTATCCAACATAAAGGCATCATTTCCTATCCTGGGCTGTCTGGGACACACAGTCATACGGTTTGATGAAATACTTATTGGACTTTAACTTATCATTGCACCTTCAATAATGTAGCTCTCCTCAATTTAGGTCATCCTGTGCATCTCATCTGCGGTTTTTCTTGCATCCACCGTGTGTGATTGTGTGTGCGCCTCAGTTGCGGAGGGAACGGAGCAGCAGCCCCGCCTGCTGCAGCGAGCCGACAGGATTGAAACTGCAGCGACTTTATAGTGAAAAAACATTAGTGTACATTGATGTTAAATATTGGCAGGACCGTCTGACATGTTTTGCACGGTCGTTTGCTGTATATTTAGTTGTTAAATGTGAGATGTTTGAGTCACACACGTCTCGTCATCATATCAGAAACAAGGTAATGAATTTGACTTGTTCTCACTCCCTATTGGTCAGTGGCTCCACATGGGACTGCTGGGATTGTTGCGAGTAATGAAAATACTATAGGGGGCCCCAACTGTCAATCAATGTCTTCCAGTGATGTGGGCCCCTGATTGATTTGGGCCCATAAGCAACTGCGTGCCCTGCTTACCAATTGTTACACGTCTGAATCACTCAATTCTCATTGGCTACCTGCCAACGTGGCAGGTAGATTGACAGTGTTACCCGCCAATTGCAAAATTGACAGCATTTGGCGGGTGGTCGGGTGTTAATTTCAGGCCCTGCTTGCAATCATAACAGCATTGTGTATTTGGGTTCTTTCTTGGCCCATGCTACATCCCTTCCACCACGTTTCAGGAAAATCAGGCTAGTGGTATATGTCTACTATATGTGTATATATATACTGTATGCTGATGCAAAAAAAGTAAATGGACTTTTGTCTGTGCTCATTGAGAATCATTGTCCCAGTTACTCTAGATTAGTCTCGCTTGCCAGACCTATCCACAGCACTGTTAACATTGCACTTCAGTATAAAGTGATATATAAATAAAAATGTAAAATAAATCAATAAAGGGGCTTTTTCATGCACCTTGTATGCCCTTTTATGTCCCACTCTTCTAGTTCATAAATCTGTTCAACAAAACAAGTTAAAGTAAAATCATTTGTTTGCAGTTTGTTTATTTTGGTCCTGTTAATTCAATGTTACATGGTTGCTGGGAGTTCCACTGTTTAGTCATAATTCAGATTGGAGTCATGACTTATGCAGAAGCCTGTCCAATCAGCTTCACCTCCACAGGGAAATGGTCGCTGACAGCCAATGCCTGAGAGAGAGAGAAAGAAAGAAAGAAACAGTTTCCCTGTGGCACAACTCTGTTGTTAGTCCAGCTTTGCATACAGTAGATTGCCTCAGTTAAACCCTGTTTTATCATGTAGGCTACTATAAAAACTCAATAGGCCATCAAAAATACGTTTTCCAACAGCATCACTAAAGGCCTTTACAGTATACTGGTGGTTTGCATGTTTTAGCCTACCAATCAAAACTACTGAACGCACAAAATAATAACATGCATAATAATGGGTTTTTTTGCTTGCTACAGTATTGTTTAAAGAAAAAATATCAGTAAACAACACACAAACCGGTAAAAATGACAATTTGTTTGAGTTTCATTAGGGGCTTTGTGTGGGACTATTTCTCGGCTCGGACCAATGTTTCCTTGAGACTCCTCTGGTTGCCGGGCCACTGCTCAGAGAAAGTCCAGCATGTAACCCTCCTTAATATGGCGGATTGTCCTTTCCTCACAAACTAGAGTTGTTAGGGAACTTTAGCGGTGCTGGTAGGCTGACTTTGTTACCTTTGGACAGAGCTGTTTCAATGTGTTTTCAATCTTAATGCTAAGCTAAACTAACAGGCTACTTGCCTGGTATCTTCATTTTGATTGTACAAACATGAGAGTCTTATTAATCTTCACATATAACGCTCCATCAGAAAGCAAATAGGCACCTTTCTTAAAATGCAAAACTATTTATTTAAAGAGTAACTTAACAGTCTTTTATTCAGAGTGTGCTGAACCTGTAACCTCAGCCAACAGTGATGTCACCCTGCACTGACCATGCTCTACACGTCCACATCACTGCTGCAAGGTGGAAACAGAAGCTACTGGAGATCAGTCAACAACAAAAAGATGCATGCTTCTTTACATACTCTGAGTTTTTGTACCTGGCAAGGTAAACAAATTACATTCTAGAGGGGAACATAATGCTAAAGTTGTTTTTACCAGACTCTGGCTGAGATTCATATCCATCATGTAGTCGTAGACCTCCGCACTGCCGGGCACCACTCATTCATCATGTCATCAGTGACCACAATCCTGCAAAAACAAAAAGAGATGGGGAATGAAGTGTGTGTGTGTGTGTGTGTGTGTGTGTGTGTGTGTGTGTGTGTGTGTGTGTGTGTGTGTGTGTGTGTGTGTGTGTGTGTGTGTGTGTGTGTGTGTGTGTGTGTGTGTGTGTGTAACCACCTGTCATTAGGGCAGTTGGTGTGTGTCACGGTAGTGTCGTCCTGGTCGGTGATCAGCCAATGGAAACCCTTGTCAGTGAAGAGGCGGATGTGCTGCCAGTCGGAGCCTGACACATAGCTGCAGCCTGAGTTGAAGTCGCCCAGTAGCACAATGTCCTGCAGGGAGACAGCACTGGTTCAACCTCTGTCGTCCCCAGCTTCCAAAATCAATCACTCTTTGCACTCCACCTTTTTTTTATTTTTTTTACCCAGCTCCACTAAACAATTGACTGTGCGTGTGTGCAGCGGAGAATATTCACATTGGTGTTCCAGCGGGCGCGGACATCAGTCACCACATCATAGAGAGCATCCACTTCCTTCACAGCGGACTCTGGAGAGGTGTGCTGGGGGATCAGAACAAAGTTGCTCCCAGCTGGCAAAACACAAGAGAAAAATGTTTGAAAGAGAGACAAGTTTAGTATGAGGGGCCATCTGGGACATTATTCACAATTACCTCACACACATACAGTGAAATGCTCTCATTAACACTACTGAAACACTCTCACACTCATTACTGAAACACTCACACTCAATACTGAAACACTCAAACACTACTGAAACACTCTCACACTCATTACTGAAACACTCTCACACTCAATACTGAAACACTCATAAACACTACTGAAACACTCTCACACTCATTACTGAAACACTCTCACACTCAATACTGAAACACTCATAAACACTACTGAAACACTCTCACACTCAATACTGAAAAACTCATAAACAATACTGAAACACTCTCACACTCAATACTGAAACACTCACACTCAATACTGAAACACTCATAAACACTACTGAAACACTCTCACACTCAATACTGAAACACTCTCACACTCAATACTGAAACACTCATAAACACTACTGAACACTCTCACACTCAATACTGAAACACTCTCACACTCAATACTGAAACACTCATAAACACTACTGAAACACTCTCACACTCAATACTGAAACACTCTCACACTCAATACTGAAACACTCATAAACACTACTGAAACACTCACACGCTCAATACTGAAACACTCTCACACTCAATACTAAAATACTGTTGCATGTTTACGTCAGATTTTTAAAACTACACGTGTTTTGTGTGCACAAACATTAATTTGTAACACAACTAGTTACTTGTCAGATGAATGTAGTGGAGTAAACAACAGTCACAATATTTCTCTCTGAAATGTAGTGGAGTAGAAGTGGAAAGTGGTATGAAAAACAAAAGACTCAACCAAAATACCTCAAACGTGTACTTACTTACAGTACTTGAGTAAATGTACTTACAGTTACATTCCACCACAGACCAGACCCTACCTGTTTGTTTGGAGGTGAACATGACGACGAAGGGTTCTCTGTTCAGGATGTCTGTCCCACAGGGCTCACAGCCGTCATCATACGTGTAGTTTTTAGTCACGGACACCGTCTGCTCCCTGGACAGAAAAGCTATACTCAATCACATCTGTCATTTTCTTATACAACTTTACATTTTAAGAAAACTAACAACTCTTTCTCATAGTTAGCTATATTCACAGTATTTTATTTTTTATCTTTATCAGTTTATTTGTCAGGGACAATACATAAAGGCATTGTTACATCTAAAGTGCAACTGATGCAACGGATGTGAGACTTCTAGCCGTAGGCTAATTTGCAGTCCTTGTCCCTGGTTAGGCTAAAACAATACAACACACTGAGGCGGCAACTTAGATGGTTAAAAATGGACAATTAAAGCAAACAGTCACATAGATAGATACAAACCAAAAGTAAAACCAACACAGACAGGCAGAATGAACTGAGTATAAGAAGAGGAGCATAAATAATATGATGCTGCATCAAATAAAGACTTGGTGTTCGCAAATTTGCCTCTGTTTAAGCCATGGTATTACTGGAGCATTTTCAAAAGTCATTTGTAACATATTGAACTTATATAGAACTTTATCAGTCCTGTGTCTTCCAGTGCTGACCACTGGGGTACAGCTTGACTAATCCTGTTTATATTTTATATACAGTGTGTAACATTTGATGTGGTGTGCAGATGTGTCAGATTCTGTGTTTAACATGCCTTTTTTTGCTAAGGAATCACATCTAAGGATCATTACCATAGGATAACTGCATTCAGTGGTGGAAGAAGTATTCAGATCCTTTACTCAAGTAAAAAGTACTAATACCCCTGTGTAAAAAATACTTTGCATGTAAAAGTCCTGCATTGAAAATGTTACTTAAGTGAAAGAATGTAAGATACTTACATACTTTCACTTAAGTAACATTTCAGGAAATGTACTTAAAGTATTATAAGTAAAAGTACTCTGGAAACTGGAAACGATTCAAACAGTTCAGTGTTTGATCGGCCAATCATTCTAGCTAGACGTGTAGACTTGGGAAGGTTCATTTACAATAAACAATCATAATCATTATTGTTTCTAAACTATATGTGTTTGGTGTGCAGAAATCTTAATTTGTAAAGTAAGCTGTCAGATGAATGTAGTGGAGTGAAAAGTAGACTATTTCTCTCTGAAATATAGTGGAGTAGAAGTGGAAAGTGGCATGAATAGAAAAGACTTGTGTAAAGTACAAGTACCTAAAATTTGTACTTCTGTACAATACTTGAGTAAATATACTTAGGTACATTTTTACCACTGAGTAGCATTACTAAATAAAGCTAGACCAAAATGTATTCTGTGTAAATAAGCATTTTGTGCAGAAATGTACACTCATTTTATGATCCAAAAGTGAAGGACTGTGAAGTATTTTGTGCAAAATATGCAATTGTGTGGCACTTCATATAATATGGACACTTTAAATTTAATTAAATCCACCATACATTTGCAAGCAAATTTACACTCAGAATACACTTTGGTGACGCTTCAAGTGTCTTTGTTCAAATATTGCGTTCAGTGGCATTAGCATGGCCCAGCATGTGACACATGATCTCTCATATGTATTTAAAACTTCAATCTGCTAATATCTATATTGAAACATCTTTGATTTAATCAGTATTTAAAAAGTAACTGTGCATGTATTCAAATACTGGGCTTCAATACACATTTGAGGTATTTACTTTCCATTTTCTATTACCTAATACATCTACACTAAATTTAAGAGGGAAATATTTACAATATATCTGATAAATATAGTTACACATTACTTTTCAGATGGAGCTGTTACATACAAAACATATTCCAATGTATGATGTATTGGTACAGATTAACGTGCCCATCAGTACATCAAGTAGTTTTTTTTCAGCTTCAACATTAAAACTCATCTTATCTTTATGCATCAGCAGTAATAATCTTAAAATGTAATCTATAACATGAATAAATATTATACCATTGTTTACATGTTACTCTGTCAGGACCCATTCGGCTGCATGTGCGATTACACGTGTGACACTTTACATTTTGCTGAATACTTTTAAAAGAGTAGAAAAGTAGGACTTTGAATGTAGGACTCAAACTTGTAATGGAGTGTTTTAGTTTTAAAGTTAAGTAGCCACACTTTTACAGAAGTAGTTTTCTGGCAGTCCTTGCTCACTGCAGATCTGAAGTAAATCAAAAAAACATTAAAAGACATTTTTTTTCTGTTTCTGCTCTCTGATGTGGGGTGTCAACAGAGGATCTCTACAGAAGACAGTTTTACTATAATTGCTTTCTTTATGCTCTTGAGTGTGTACCTGTAGAGGAAGAGGTATCTCTCCTTATAGGAGCTGCGACCCAGAGGCTCACTGATGATGTGACTGTACCTGAACTCAGGAGAACCTCTGGGAAAACACACACACACACACACACACACAC
>NC_045747.1:32781962-32792492 GCF_008692095.1 Etheostoma spectabile | reverse complement strand
ATAGATAAAGACTTAGAGGAAATTGCAGAATAAGACCCAACACTCTCCATGACCGTTCAATTATTCTAATATTTTACCATCCACAACATAAATAGCCCTAATTGTTTTTTAAAATATCACTTAAAAAGACCTTTCAATTTGGTCACTTGGTGTCACTCTGATCATGATCTGATGCTCCCAGCATCTTCTACAACTTTGCGTAGCCCTTACATTGTGTGGGAGTCCATTTTGACCCGTTTTCAAGTTCAGCTGTGTAAAAACTACCAAATTACTTTTTTTTATTGGAACAAAGCCTCATGATAGTAACATAGGTGGTGTTACGTGTCAAATATGACGTGGCAGAGAATAATGGCACCATCATCACCATTTCTAGCCACTGGGGGACCATAGGCAGGCTAGGGGAACTCATAATAATGTTGAAGAAAAAAAATGGGACCTTTAAGGGGAGAGAAAAAATGAAAGAAAAACATAATGTTCATCTTTGTGGACACACACACACACACAGACACACAAATGTAGATGACAAATGAAGAGCATCGTGTTGTTTATGGTATGTCATTATGTGAGTTGACAAGCTGTCTGCCTGTCTACACACATCTACTATCTGTGTAATAACACTGTGTGTGCTCTGTAGAAGGTGCGTGGTTGGTCTAACTTGTTGACATGCTCCATGAGTTTTTTGGTTGCTGTCAGATCGTTGTCTCTGACCTCCTGGATCAGAATGATGTCATAGCGATGGACAATCTGAAAAAAACAATAACAAAGCAACACAAGTATATTTCTACTCGAAACAGAAATAATTACGTACTTATTATTGTTCTATAGTAAAAGAGCATTCCACTAATTCTACACATAAAAGACTGAGACTGTCCTCCCCCCCAAAAAAACGACCCCTGTAATGGGAAAATTACGTAGACAATGATTTTCTTTCAATAATTGTTCGTTTCTTAAGTGATTTTTCATTATAGGTAAATCCTTCAAATGTGCCTCTGAAGTATGTGTCCCCTAAAGTGAGTCCTCCAAGGTTGGAGACAGCTAAAAATATTATGACCTTGCATATTTCCCTGAAGGGCGAATGAACAGAAAAACAGGCGCCTCAAGAGATATTTTGTTTAAGATTAGAATGTTTTCCAAATGTGGTCTGGTTTCTGCTGGGGCAAACTGGATATAAGGAGGAGTATTACTGATTGTAGTCACCAGAACTGTTGCCACTTTGTAACTCTGTCACCCAACTTTATGAATGTGAAAAAATAAAACTACTGGAGCCCCTTTAACCTTCTGAGGTCTAAGGGCTTTTTCTCGATTTTTAAATATCTTCTTAAATTCACCTTTTAAGGGTATTTGCATATAATATATATATATATATATATATATATATATATATATATTTAATATAATATACCCATGGGTTTATTAATGACATATTCAGAACAAACTCAGTTTTCTACAGTGAGGACCAAATTTCTCCCAGAGCAATGTGTAAAGAGACAATTTGGCCCTAAAGCTGAAAAGTTGAAGCTTTTTGGAATTCCCCAAAACAGTTACACCTCATGTGAACGAATTGTTTTGGTGCTTGAAATGAGTTTACCAAAGCCTTACGTTCACAAAAGTAGTGTAATGAATGAATAAAACAGTGAATAAATGTATTCTAAATGTACCTACACATCCTTCATCATCAGAGAGTTCATGTCCAAAATCCTCTGAACAGTACAGCATTCTAACTAAATCTAATGACGTGCTTATGTTTTGAATGTGTTACCAAATTTTCACAATGGAATGGATGCCAAATGTAGGCTAACCTTTGTGTTAGTTTAGTTACTCAGGCCCCTTTCAAATGGATTGTCTTCATAGTTTAAATATTTGTGACGAGATGCATTGTTTTCTACACTATTTACATTATTTCTCAGGGTAAAAAAAGGGAATATTGGATGCAGTTTCAGACCGTGCTGATGATGTTCATCAGAGTGGTGTTGGAGGCTTTCTTGTCTCCAAATGTCCTGATGTTGAAGGCTCCCAGCAGCAGAGATGTGGACAGATTCAGCAGGGCCAAAAAGAGACCCAACGCACACAGCAAGCGCATCCTGGGCCACAGAGGGAACAAATGTAGTCTTTCAACTGTGGGAGTCAGAGACAAATGTAACACCTGCGCCCCTGGACACATGACAACATTATCTCTATTCCTGGCTCTTTATCTAACTGTGAGTCGGCAACTGAACGTTTCACGTGCTGCTTTTTGCAGAGGCTTGGCCGATCCTGGGCAAAACATTCCACATTATTACACATCAGCTTGACTGTGGTGAGAGTTTTACTATGGTAATCCTACATATAATGTTGCTCTATGTTTCATTCAATCAGCCAGAGTTAAACCATATCGTATTACTGTAACAAAGTATCATCATTTTGTGACAACTTTCCATGTTTCTTTAAATGAAAACTAAAGCAAACCCAGTCACATCGGATTAAAGCTACTGTTGTTTTATAGCCTGCAGTAATTGTAATTCTCAACAACAAAAAGGTTTTTAAATTAGTATTGTTGTACTGAATAATTTATCCATATCACTGTAACAAAAAGTCTACAAACCTGTGCACATATCTGCTGTTTTTGTATTAAAGTTAAGTCAGAGGTGCATATCTACCTGCTTCTGTGAGTGGTTTTGGGTGAAGGTCTGTTGTAAGCAGAGCACAGAGGCTTGCTTGTGTGAATCCCTGGAGGTTTCTCCACAACTTCTGAGCACAAGCATTGATAGTGTCTCTCTTGAAGTTTCTCAAGGGGGAGAAGCAAAAACTGGAGGCGTGTTGTGGACGGGGTCCAAAACAACCACTCGTTTCTCCTTATTTTTTTCTCAGAAATTAAGTATAAATTGCAAGTAAATTAGGTTAATTGAATGCAAAAAATAAGTGTAAAATGAGTATGAATGAACTTGGCTAAGACGATGTAGGACAGACTTTGGTGAGAATTTCTACTTTGTTAATGTCGTTATTCCTTCCATGGACCCAATATACACACAGCGAGGCCAGAAAAGAGCAGAGAGCATCATTAGAGACTCCACCCAGCTCACTCTCTGCTCACACACAAACACTACAAACTCAGATGCAGCCGAGCGGACAGGATCACTGCACATAAAACACAGCTCCATCCCAGTTTCTTCCCTGCCACAGTCCGACGGGTGGCAAAAACCAAGCAAAACACTGAACAATTCACTGCGTTTAAATGTGCAATAATCCTCACTGCTTCCCTCTGCTGTGAAATATTACTGTGCAATATTTATGCTCATTACAAATGCAATCCAGTTACAGTATTCATAATTGATCATATGTTTTGTATATTATCTGAGTTTTGTTGTCTTACTTTATTTTAATTTTATTCACCTTGCATAATCTTTTTTCTATTTAAGTCTGTGTGCTTTTCTTTGCCCTTAACTGTTTATTTGTTTTTGTTTTTTTTGACATGACTCAAAGAGCCTGCACAAGAATTCCAGTGTGTCTGGACTGTTTAGTTTATGCACAAATGCCAAATACAAATCTTGAATTTTGAATCTTTTCTGTGCTTCATGAACAGGTAAACCAGACCAGGTCAGAAGACAAAAATAATAACAATAATAATAATAATACATTTTATTTGAAGGCGCCTTTCTTGGTACTCAAGGACGCCAGAATACAAGGGTAAATAGGTTTAATATTGACAAAAAAAATGTTTTAGGCAGTTTGTGATTTTGAATCTGTGAGAGGTGCAATATGGATAAACTTTACTTACTAACCTACATTATAAGTTGTATTTTAAAACGTCTTGAAGTAGATTGTGCAGATAATCAGCAGAGGCTGTGTTTACCTGCAGAGTTGGCAGGAGCAGTGAGAAGGCAACAGATGGCGTGAACATGAGATAAAGACAGTTGATTCAAGCCAATGTGCGATGGAAACTTTCCTATTGAGCCCTGCATGTTTTCATAACTAACTGTAATATCCTTTAGGAAAACATGAAAATGAACAAAACTAAACCTTGACGATAAAAAAGAACTTCACGTTCAGTACAGAAGGATAGAAGTATCTCAGGTCCGTAAGCATTACCACGAGTAAAATCTGTGTGCTATTATTGGAATAAATTACACTCACGTTGTTAATAATGTGTTTTTCAGAGGTAGATACCTTTTAATTACAATATTCATTAATATCAAGATCATTTAGCAATCGTAGTTGCATACTCCTTTTTTACACAATGTGACATTTGTCACAAAATGTGACATTTCCTTATTGCATTTTAGTTGAAGATAATTCTGACAGTAACTATAGAATACTAACATTCAGCAATGTATCAATTATTAAAGCTTGCGGTTTTTAAATGGGCAGAGAGGAGTATTTCCTTTAGTTGAGTAAGTGTTTCAGTGGGGGCTTTTTTAAGATTGCTTTTTGGCATTTTAGGCCTTTGTTTGACAGGACAGCCTAGACATGGAAGGGGAGAGAGAGGGAGAACGATGCAGCAAAGGGCCACAGGTTGGATTTGAACCGGCGGCCGCTGCTGCAAGGACTGAGCCTCTGTGCATGAGCGCACGCTCCACCAGGTGAGCTACTCAGGCACCCCGTGTTTCAGTGTTTGAATGATGGATTGGTTTCAAAGAAATAATGGAAATTTATTTCAAAAGTGGGAACGTGTTTTATTTTGAACACATTCCTTTTGAATATATAAAGGACAGACCCAGCTGCTTTGGGTAGAGGTCGTAAGAAAGTATGCAACCAAGTTGTTTCACAGCAACAACAAAAAACTGCGTCTGTTGATTGCAAATATGTGCTTAAATACTGCTGAGTTGCATTTTGGGTTTTTTTTTCCTTCTGTTTTTCTTTTGCATGCAAATACAACTACTGAGCCTTCTTCAAACCCGCGGCAGGTGTGTGTGCAGGGGATTAGCAAACACTTTCCAGGGCATGTGGTCAGTCAACAAGGAGCAGTGACAACAACAAAAATGTGGATTTGAATGCTTTTGTGAACAAAAATGCTTATCTATCTATTACAGTATCCATATCTACATGTCTTATCTTGGGACCGCTCGGAAGGGTCTTCAGTTGGGAACCACTGCTTTGCTGTATATGATACAGCATACAGCAACACAAGAAAATGCAAAGTTTAAATATTAAGCGTGAAAGTTCATTTTTACCTAAGAAACAGTAATTTGACAAAAGAAAAACAAACTTCCAACTTAAAGTCCCCATACTATTTTTCTCCAGAGCTTGTTGTTAAGAGTGACATCTGAGCGAGTGCACTCACACTAAGAATGGACGTTTTAGTGACATAGGAGACATCATGTGTCCAGGTAAAGTTCTGAACTGCACTAATATTTGTGTGACTGGAAATGGTCAATGATGGAGAAGGAGTAGGCCTACATGTCATTTTAAACAGAGTATTGAGTATTGACTGTCATGTCAAATCGTGTCTGGAGACGATCCTTATGCTTTTTTGGTCTAAAGGAGAACAAATATTTAAAATGTGTATTTGAGTGCTTTTTTATTGGGCCTGAAAATTTACTGGGAATTCCCAAGCATTAAGATTTGGCAAAAAGTACACTTAATTTTTGGTGCCATCCATTAAACATCCAGAAAATCTTTTAGCATATTGCAATTTCAAGTGTGAGAGAACACTGACTCTCCTTCAAATTGTGATGTATTTTACCCACTGCAGCATTAAGATGTTTCGTCAAAACATTAGAAAGACTTTAACCCGAAAGGTAACCAGCAGATGTGATGATTGTGGCGTTACTGACACATTAGAAATGATTATATTGTGCTGTAATGAATGAAACCAGTGAGTGGTGGCACAGCAATCTTCTAGGACCTTCTAACTGTCTATGAATAGGACATGTGAGTAGATTTTTTTAACGTCCTAGTAGTCGTCCACACTTCAGCCCAGTAGGTGGCGATAACCGGCTAATTACCAAAAGAAAAAACGCTCAAGACTGACGCCATTCGCGTAGCAGCCAAAACAGGAAGAAAACATCCAGCTGCTCATTAGCTAGCTAAGCGAGATAAGCAGGGAGACCTTAGCAGCCTGTGTAGCATTGACACAGTAAGAAAACGGCCTTGGGAGTCGAGAATACACTGGTGTATTACCATGATGTGTCCGGAGTAGTGACTGTATCGACAGACACTCAGGGAATATAATTCTCCTCGACTTTCTCTGGGTCCGAGTGTTAAAACAAGGTACGTTAGCTTAGCAGTAGAACGTTAGCTTGCGGTAACTATGGTTAGCCTGGTTGCTAATGAGCAGGCAGTTGTTTTACTTGATAGAGCTTACTTTACCTGGCCTATTGTATTGTGACTCTATGAGTATTATTTATCATTTTTAACAGTACGCTTTAATGTGTTGTTGACATATGATAACATATATAAGCAGTGGCAGCCCCGGGGTCACCGACCACTGAGTATACAAGCAGACAAGCAGACATTTCTGTTAACGTTTACAAGAGTGGTAACGTTAAATGAATGACTCTTATTGCTTTTGTGCAAACAATTAATGTAGTTAACTAGTCAGCAAAAACACAATGATGCGTGTTGATATGGATGGTTTTCTTTTCTTTTTATAGCAAGAAAAAAATAATATAGTATACAGGGAATCATACAAAGTATACAGAACAGTATACAAGTATATAAAAGACAGACATATGAATAACATGGCTAGGGGTAGCCTATATTATGTAAGGATATTTAGAGAGGCCCATATGTTGAAAGTTTTCAAAGCCATTTTGTTATAAGATTTAGAAATTAAATGTATATAATGTTTAAACTCATGAAGGAAAAATACAATGTTTTATTTGACTTCTATACAAACACAATACCACATTAATGCAAAATCTTAACTATAAATTTTAAATTAAAAAAATTAAATATGGTCGAAGATGAATGTGCTGAAGTTTTGCCAGAATTTTCTAATGGTGAACAATGCCAAAAGAGGTGCAAAACAGTTTCTGGTTGGTGTTCACAGTAAGAACGGTCTTATTTCAATGTTACCATGCAGTGGTTAACAGGGAAATATCTGACAATTATTCTAAACCCGGGGTTCCCAACGTTTTTTAAGCCAAGGACCCCTTAACTGAAAAAGAGATGAAGCAGGGACCCCCATCTACCTACAATATTTTGTATAAAATGAAGTTGCAGTTATTAAACTGGTCCTACAATAACATGTCAAGTGGCCTTAAGCCTTTATACATACCGTTTTTTGCATAGAATACTAAGCTATTAAAATAGCCTAATAATTGTTGCCATGATTTTATAAATCATACATGTGGCACAGGGAATTGCTTGGATAAACTGTATCTGTGGATGGCCTTAGTGACTACCTTACCTAAGGGCCTGTAAAAGCGGTTTTGTTCTTCTTGCGATGTTAGAACATTTAATGAATGTTTTTACGCACTATAATTCTAGATCCTGCATGTCTACTGTTACATGCTCTTCAATGCTACACAGAAGGGGAGGAGTGTGGTTGACTTAAGTGTTTAAGTTTGCTCGGCACACTGCCCTTTGTACCATGCCTTCATCTGAGTGCCTTTATTCATACATGTTAACTACCCTGGACTGGACTGATTGGCACTGTTTGACTCCCTTACTGACTATATTAGTCATCTGTCCATTTTGCCAGCTTGCCTGTATGGTCAATACACCACGCTTTGTTTTTCTCTGTATGGACAGTTTTCAACTTTAACTTTTCTTCAGGTCTTTTAGTAGTATCTATGTATAATAATAATAATAATAATAATAATAATAATAATAATAATGCTTATTCTATTTTTGATATATTGTGTTGTCTGTTGTACTTGAATAGATATTGAATTTGCACTGACAGTCTCTTGCACTATGATACCATTGCACCTTTCTGCATTCTTTCCACACCGCTCCTTTAAACATGCTAAAATCAAACTTTACTGTAAGGGTACACTATTGATATATTTCTTTGCATTTTTATAGTATGTGTGCTCCTCAGGTCTCTTCAGGGTAAATCCAGACAGCTAGTTAGACATCTGTCCAATCTGAGTTTTCTGTTACACAACTAAAACAAACGTACATATGTCCCACAGAACCAAGTTCCCTCCAAAAGCTTTTTGAGTGTTATTCATTTATGATCTGCCCTAGCTTTTCCAACATTTCAGACACTGATATGGTAATAATAATCAAAATGATATGAAAAAGAGATGCAAAACTACCACAAAGGGACACAAACTGACCACGAGACACCAAATGATCAGGGACCCAAAACAACCCCAAAGGAAACACAAATGACCAAAAGGAGACATAACACGACTACACAAAGATGACCCCACAAAAAAAACCCACAAAGAGACAAAACCCCCCAAAATGTATGGGGATTGGATCTGAAAAAAGTGTTTTAATTTTTGCTATTTTGGGCACTTTTTTGGCGCATTTCCCATTCAGTCAGCTTTGGCGCTTTAGACTTAAAATAGCACGGGAAACCCTGGAGACAATTATATTGTTAATCACAATTATTTTTAAGACAATTAATTGTACAGCAAAGTTTGGAATTGTTCCAGCTCTAAGTTTGACTCCACATGATGTGTTGTTGATGCTAAGGATCAGCCTGGTGTGTTGCTAAGGACAACCTGTGTGTCCTCTCTGTTGATCCCTGCAGGTGTGAATGAGTGACGTGGTGCCTCCCACAGCTCTCAGTGAAGTCCAGCTCCGCTTCCTCTGCCACGATGACATAGACAATGTCAAGCTGCTCTGTGGTGATTGGTTCCCAATCGAGTAAGAGTTCCACCATTGGTACACTGAATGTGATTAAGTATATTTACTCAAGTATTGTACTTAAAGGGGAACTGCTGTTTTTTTCAACCTGGACACTTGATATTAATCTGAGCATGTCACAGAATATTAATCTGAGCATGTCAGCGGAAAAACAAGCACTTTTGTGAAGATAAATACAAGCTGGACAGTTGCCCTATTAACTTACATCCTAGCTTGTTTCGCCGCTGCCGACTGCAGCGATCTCGCTTAATACTGGACCAATTTGAAAGAGTGTTGTTCCCAGATCAGTCACTTAGACACGAAATCATAGGAAAATAGGGTTTAGATTGAAAAAAACGGTGACCCTAGTTACCCTTTTAGTACAAATTTGTGCTGCTTGTACTTTACTTGAGTCTTTTCTTTTCATGTCACCTTCTCATTCTACTGCACTACATTCCAGAGAGAAATATTGTACTTTTTTACTCTACTACATTCATCTGACACATTTAGTTACTTTACAAATTAAGACTTTTGCACACAAAACACAGGTAGTTTATGAAATATAATGTTTTAATATAAATGAAACTACCCAACAATATAAAGGCCTATAACTCCAGCTGAAATAATTAACCTATTAAACACTAAGTTGATTAACAGAACAGTTTGAGTCATTTCCAGTTTCTAATATACTGTATGAGAATTGTTCTGCATTTAGTACTTTTACCTTTTTAGTACTTTTGAGCACATTTTCCGTTGATACTTACATACTTTTAAATAAGTAACAACACTAATGCTGTACCGCTAAAAAGGGATTTGAAAATTGGATATATTGTGATTTTTTTTATTATTTTTTAATCAAATCTTTTCCCTTCATTTCTTTTCTTTATATTTTTCCCAAATGACTTACCTAAATATTTTGTGTTTATATGGTACCACTGACAATGACTACATTATATCTGTTTCCAGTAAAACAGAGCAAAAGCAGAAAATACATGTTATGTTCTCTTTATGTGAACTAATAATAAAAATAATAATGAAATAAATGTCAGACTGACAGGTCTGACAAAAGTTGCAATACTCAATACTATCAAATCGCAATATTTCTAGAGTCATAATAAATGAAAATTGCAATACAAATCAAATCGGCACCCATGTATCGTTAAAGAATCAAATCGGGACAAAAGTATATGGTCCCAGCTAGGGCTGCACAATTATGGCCAAAATGATAATCACGATTATTTTGATCAAAATTTTGATCGCGGTTTTCTCTCAAAAAACGATTTATTTGTTGATTTTAACCAAAACAAATTTTTTGTCACATAGCTGTTTATAACTGCGAGAGTGAGTGTGATGGACGCTACTCACAGAGATCATATGAACGGGTCCAGCACGGGTCGAGGGCGGACCACGGCGTGTGTATGAAACGTTCGTATCTTCACTGCGCTGCATTTTTATGAACTATGATATTCTGGCCATGGACATCTCTGGCCCAGGTCCAGGTCCAGCAGGCTCCGTCTCACACGCTGTTACTCTACCAACTGGTTGTTGCTTCATCAAACTTCTTCTGTTTCTTCGCCGTGGCGGCCGCGATACCAGAGTTACCCGCGGAAACACTGGTACAATACAGGTTTGCCCCTCATACTTAACAATATACAGCTGTGTTAATACCAACTCTTAAAACTGTAGACAAATGTCAGAAGTGTGGACCGGCGGCCGCTGTGTGGCGGGGAGGGGAGAGTAGAAGAGAGAGAGTAGAAAGATCCAACACATGCACGGCTTTACAGACTAAATGGGTCATGTAACGCAAAA
>NC_045747.1:32775901-32781952 GCF_008692095.1 Etheostoma spectabile | reverse complement strand
TCCATATAAACAGCATTGCAGCGGATGTGAGGACATAAGTGCCGGTGCATCCTAGAGGAGCTAACAGCTAACAGACGCTATAGCCCCGACTAGCACTGGGGGGGAGGGGGTTCAAGAAAGAAGGGAAAGGAGCCAAAAGGGCAAACGGGTGTGGAGGGTGAACACAGGCCTGGGGAATAGAGGAACCACGCGGGGGGGGAGGTCCGGAAGAAGGGGCACCAAGGGGTTCACAGCAACAACAAAAAACTGCGTCGGGAAATAGGTGCTTAAAACTGCGGTGCAGTGGGGGTTTTCCCGTTCTTTTGCATGCAAATCAACTACTGAGCCTTCTCAAACCCGCGGCAGGTGTGTGTGCAGGGAGTTAGCAAACACTTTCCAGGGCATGGGTCAGTCACAAGGAGCAGTGACAACAACAAAATGTGGATTTGAATGCTTTGTGAACAAAAATGCTTATCATCTATTACAGTATCCATATCTACATGTCTTATCTTGGGACCCGCTCGGAAGGTCTTCAGTTGGGAACCACTGCTTTGCTGTATATGATACAGCAACAGCAACACAAGAAAATGCAAAGTTAAAATATAAGCGTGAAAGTTCATTACCTAAGAAACAGTAATTTGACAAAGAAAAACAAACTTCCAACTAAAGCCCCCAACTATTTTTCTCCAGAGCTTGTTGTTAAGAGTGACATCTGAGCGAGTGCACTCACCACTAGAATGGACGTGTTTTAGTGACATAGGACATCATGTGTCCAGGTAAAGTCGAACTGCACTAATATTTGTGTGACTGGAAATGGTCAATGATGGAAGGAGTAGGCCTACATGTCATTTTAAACAGAGTATGGAGTATTGACTGTCTGTCAAATCGTGTCGGGAGACGATCCTTATGCTTTTTTGGTCTAAAGGGAACAAATATTTAAAATGTGTATTTGAGTGCTTTTTTATTGGCCTGAAAATTTACTGGGAATTCCCAGCATTAAGATTTGGCAAAAAGTACACTTAATTTTGGTGCCATCCATTAAACATCCGAAAATCTTTTAGCATATTGCAATTTCAAGTGTGAGAGAACATGACTCCCTTCAAATTGTGATGTATTTTACCCACTGCAGCATTAAGATGTTTCTCAAACATTAGAAAGACTTACCCGAAAGGTAACCAGCAGATGTGATGATTGTGGCGTTACTGAAACATTAGAAGATTATATTGTGCTGTAATGAATGAAACCAGTGAGGGTGGCACAGCATCTTCTAGGACCTTCTAACTGTCTATGATAGGACATGTGAGTAGATTTTTTTAACGTCCTAGTAGTCGTCCACACTTCAGCCCAGTAGGTGGCGAAACCGGCTAATTACCAAAAGAAAAAACGCTCAAGACTGCCGCCATTCGCGTAGCAGCCAAAACAGGAAGAAAACATCCAGCTGCTCATTAGCTATAAGCGATAAGCAGGGAGACCTTAGCAGCCTGTGTAGCATTGACACAGTAAGAAAACGGCCTGTGGAGTCGAGAATACACTGGTGTTTTACCAGGATGTGTCCGGATAGTGACTGTATCGACAGACACTCAGGGAATATATTCTCCTCGACTTTCTCTGGTCCGAGTGTTAAAACAAGGTACGTTAGCTTAGCAGTAAGACGTAGCTTGCGGTAACTATGTTAGCCTTTGCTAATGAGCAGGCAGTTTTTTACTTGATAGAGCTACTTTACCTGGCCTATTGTATTGTCATCTATGAGTATTATTTATCATTTTTAACAGTACGCTTTAATGTTGTTGACATATGATAACATATATAAGCAGTGGCAGCCCGGGGTCACCGACCGAGTATAAGCAGACAAGCAGACATTTCTGTTACGTTTACAAGAGTGGTAACGTAAATGAAGGACTCTTATTGCTTTTGTGCAAACAATTAATGTAGTTAACTAGTCAGCAAAAACACAATGATGCGTGTTGATATGGATGTTTTTTCTTTTCTTTTATAGCAGAAAAAATAATATAGTATACAGGATCAACAAGTATACAGAACAGTATACAAGTATATAAAGACAGACATATGAATAACATGGCTAGGGGTAGCCTATATTATGTAAGGATATTTAGAGAGGCCCTATGTTGAAAGTTTTCAAAGCCATTTTGTTATAAGATTTAGAAATTAAATGTATATAATGTTTAAACTCATGAAGGAAAAATACAATGTTTATTTGACTTCTAACAAACACAATACCACATTAATGCAAAATCTTAACTATAAATTTTAAATTAAAAAAATAAAATATGGTCAAGATGATGGGCTGAAGTTTTGCCAGAATTTTCTAATGGTGACAATGCCAAAAGAGGTGCAAAACAGTTTCTGGTTGGTGTTCACAGTAGAACGTCTTATTTCAATGTTACCATGCAGTTAACAGGGAAATCTGACAATTATCTAAACCCGGGGTTCCCAACGTTTTTTAAGCCAGGACCCCTTAACTGAAAAAGAGATGAAGCAGGGACCCCCATCTACCTACAATATTTTGTAATAAATGAAGTTGCAGTTATAAACTGGTCCTACAATAACATTCAGTGGCCTTAAGCCTTTATACATACCGTTTTGGCATAGAATACTAAGCTATTAAAATAGCCTAATAATTGTTGCCATGATTTATAAATCATACATGTGCACAGGGAATTGCTTGATAAACTGTATCGGTGGATGGCCTGTGACTACCTTACCTAAGGGCCTGTAAAAGCGGTTTTTTTCTTCTTGCGATGTTAGAACATTTAATGAATGTTTTTACGCACTATAATTCTAGATCCTGCAGTCTACTGTTACATGCTCTTCAATGCTACACAGAAGGGGAGGAGTGTGGGTTGACTTAAGTGTTTAAGTTTGCTCGCACACTGCCCTTTGTACCATCCTTCCGGAGTGCCTTTATTCATACATGTTAACTACCCTGGACTGGACTGATTGGCACTGTTTGACTCCCTTACTGACTATATTAGTCCTGTCCATTTTGCCAGCTTGCCTGTATGGTCAATACACCACGCTTTGTTTTTCTCGTATGGACAGTTTTCAACTTTAACTTTTCTTCAGGTCTTTAGTAGTATCTATGTATAATAATAATAATAATAATAATAATATAATAATAATAATGCTTATTCTATTTTTGATATATTGTGTTGTCTGTTGTACTTGAATAGATATGATTGCACTGACAGTCTCTTGCACTATGATACCATTGCACCTTTCTGCTTCTTTCCACACCGCTCCTTTAAACATGCTAAAATCAAACTTTACTGTAAGGGTACACTATTGATATTTCTTTGCATTTTTATAGTATGGTGCTCCCCAGGTCTCTTCAGGGTAAATCCAGACAGCTAGTTAGACATCTGTCCAATCTGAGTTTTCTGTTACACACTAAAACAAACGTACATATGTCCCACAGAACCAAGTTCCCTCCAAAAGCTTTTTGAGTGTTATTCATTTATGATCTCCCTAGCTTTTCCAACATTTCAGACACTGTATGGTAATAATAATCAAATGATATGAAAAAGAGATGCAAACTACCACAAAGGGACACAAACTGACCACGAGACACCAATGATCAGGGACCCAAAACAACCCCAAGAACCAAATGACCAAAAGGAGACATAACACGACTACACAAAGATACCCCACAAAAAAAACCCCAAAGAGACAAAACCCCCCAAAATGTTAGGGATTGGATCTGAAAAAAGTGTTTTTAATTTTTGCTATTGGGCACTTTTTTGGCGCATTTCCCATTCGTCAGCTTTGCGCTTTAGACTTAATAGCACGGGAAACCCTGGAATTATATTGTTAATCACAATTATTTTAAGACAATTAATTGTACAGCAAAGTTGGGAATTGTTCCAGCTCTAAGTTTGACTCCACATGATGTGTTGTTGATGCTAAGGTCAGCCTGTGTGTTGCTAAGGAAAACCTGTGTGTCCTCTCTGTTGTCCCTGCAGGTGTGAATGAGTGACGTGGTGCCCCCACAGCTCTCAGTGAAGTCCCTCTCCGCTTCCTCTGCCACGATGACATAGACAATGTCAAGCTGCTCTGTGGTATTGGTTCCCAATCGATAAGTGTTCCACCATTGGTACACTGAATGTGATTAAGTATTTTACTCAAGTATTGTACTTAGGGGAACTGCTGTTTTTTTCAACCTGGACACTTGATATTATCTGACATGTCCGAATATTAATCTGAGCATGTCAGCGGAAAAACAAGCACTTTTGTGAAGATAATACAAGCTGGACAGTTTGCCCTATTAACTTACATCCTAGCTTGTTTCGCCGCTGCCGACTGCAGCATCTCGCTTATACTGGACCAATTTGAAAGAGTGTTGTTCCCAGATCAGTCACTTAGACACAAATCATAGGAAAATAGGTTAGATTGAAAAAAAACGGTGACCCTAGTTACCCTTTTAGTACAAATTTGTGCTGCTTGTACTTTACTTGAGTCTTTTCTTTTCATGTCACTCTCATTCACTGCACTACATTCCGAGAGAAATATTGTACTTTTTTACTCTACTACATTCATCTGACACATTTAGTTACTTTACAAATTAAGACTTTTGCCACACAAACACAGGTAGTTTATGAAATATAATGTTTTAATATAAATGAAACTACCCAACAATATAAGGCCTATAACTCCAGCTGAATAATTAACCTATTAAACACTAAGTTGATTAACAGAACAGTTTGAGTCATTTCCAGTTTCTAATACTGTATGAGAATTGTTCTGCATTTAGTACTTTAACCTTTTTAGTACTTTTGAGCACATTTTCCGTTGATACTTACATACTTTTAATAAGTAAAACACTAATGCTGTACCGCTAAAAGGGATTTGAAATTGGATATATTGTGATTTTTTTTATTATTTTTTAATCAAATCTTTCCCTTCATTTCTTTTCTTATATTTTTCCCAAATCCTTACCTAAATATTTTGGTTTTATGGTACCACTGACAATGACTACATTATATCTGTTTCCAGTAAAACAGAGCAAAAGCAGAAATACATGTTATGTTCTCTTTATGTGAACTATAATAAAATATAATGAATAATGTCAGACTGACAGGTCTGACAAAATTGCAATACTCAATACTCAAATCGCAATTTTCTAGAGTCATAATAATGAAATTGCAATACAAATCAAATCGGCACCCATGTTCGTAAAGAATCAAATCGGGACAAGTATATGGTCCCGCTAGGGCTGCACAATTATGGCCAAAATGATAATCACGATTATTTGATCAAAATTTTGATCGCGGTTATCTCCACATTATTTGTTGATTTTAACCAAAACAAATTTTATTGTCACTAGGCTGTTTATAACTGCGAGAGTGATGTGATGGACGCTACTCACAGAGATCATTATGAACGGGTCCAGCACGGGTCGAAGGGCGGATACACACGGCGTGTGTATGAAACGTCTGTATCTTCACTGCGCTGCATTTTTATGAACTATGATATTCTGGCCATGGTCACATCCTGGCCCAGGTCCAGTCCAGCAGGCTCCGTCTCACACGCTGTTACTCTACCAACTGAAGTTAGTTGCATTCAGTACTTCTTCTGTTTTCTTCGCCGTGGCGGCCGCGATACCAGAGTTACCGCGGAAACACTGGTACAAATACAGGTTTGCCCTCATACTTACACATATACCTTGTGTTAATAAAAAATAACTGTAGACAAATGTCAGAAGTGTGGACCGGCGGCCGCTGTGTGGCGGGGAGGGGAGTAGAAGAGAGAGAGTAGAAGATCCAACACATGCACGCTTTACAGACTAAATGGGCATGTAACCGCAAATTAAACCATATCCATAAAAACCATTGCAGCGGATGTGAGGACATAAGTGCCGGTGCATCCTGAGGAGCTAACAGCTAACAGACGCTTAGCCCCGACTCACTGGTCACTGTTGTGGTCTAAAAACAATACACGGGACAAGGTGTTGCGTTTCTGGCAAACTGGTAAACCTTGAACCGACGTATAACCGACTGCTATCTGTTGAGTTTCCTCCCGTTACTCTTTCCCTGGGACTGTCTACATCTGGACGCT
>NC_045747.1:32775760-32775876 GCF_008692095.1 Etheostoma spectabile | reverse complement strand
CTTGAAGCTAAGATGCACGGGGTGCAGTGAACTACTCTGACTGGCTCATGAGCAGACGTTAGTAGCGGTAGATGGGCTCTGCAAAAAACCCGGAGCGTTCAATGAAATGACGCTTT
>NC_045747.1:32763985-32775750 GCF_008692095.1 Etheostoma spectabile | reverse complement strand
ATCGCTCGATCACGCAAATTTGATCGTGGGAAGTCAAAATCTTGATCGCGATTAAAATTCGATTAATTGTGCAGCCCTAGTCCCAGCCCTAGTTATTTCTCTAACTCTTTTAGGACTGGGTGACAGATAACTATACATGCCCATGCATGAAGGCTAACGCCTCTGCCCTTCGACTGCAGGTACCCAGAGTCATGGTATCAGGACATCACCTCCAACAAGAAGTTCTTCTCCCTCGCTGCCACCTTCAGAGGAGGCATCGTGGGAATGATTGTGGCCGAGATCAAAGGCCGGACCAAAGTACACAAAGAGGTACCATGTTAAGCCCTGTATACAATCGCTTACACAAAACACAAGGCTCTGAAACTGTGCTCTGTAGAGATGGTGTCCCTGTGAGTGTGTTTTATTCCAGTTTATCCACTCCCAGACAGCTGCCATTTGGAAATGTCAAGGAACACATGTAAATATGGTTGAATCTGTTTTTAGTCATCTAATTAGATGAACAAGATGCCCCTGACTGAGTTAGACTTGGCCATACACAAGAACAAGAAGTAAGGGGATACAGGGTGACGAGAAAGGAGTATAAACAAAGATGAACATTAAAGAAAGACATTTTTTCATTTCAAGTCTTTCATTTTATCACAGATTTGCTCTCCTCTTAAATGAATATGGACTACTATTCTTGTGTAATTAAAATACTGGACTTAAATGTGTTCCATTGGGCTGGTACGGAAATCTGCTCCTCTCACTTTAGGCCATAGTTTTTATAAGCTGTTGACTGAATTTAGTATTTGCATTTTGGAATATGCCTTTCCAGTAGGTCATTTGCCTAGGCAAAGATTAAAAAAAAAAAAAAAAAAGATGAAGGGAGCATACAGAGCATGATCAGAGTGACACCAAATGACCAAACGGAAATATTCTTTGAAGTGATATTATCTAATTTAATACTCAATGAAATGTAGTGTTTTATTCCATAAATCAGTTGTGGATGGTAAAATTGTAGAATAATTTAATGCAGTGTTTCCTCTATGTTGATTCTGACAACCTGGTTGTTCGGACAGACCTGCCCCCACTGCTAAAAAATTCCTAAATGAAACACTGTAATGTTCTTATAGAGTGCTGGGTCTAAATCTACGTCTTTCTGCGTGCGTGCGTGCGTGCATGTGCGTGTGTGTGTGTGTGTGTGTGTGTGTGTGTGTGTGTGTGTGTGTTAGGATGGAGACATCCTGGCCTCCAGTTTCCCTATGGACACACAGGTAGCCTACATCCTCAGCCTGGGAGTGGTCAAAGACTTCAGGAAACATGGCATAGGTACCTCCTAGCTCTGCCGCTCACTCACTCACTCACCCCCACAAACGTTATTGGACTATTTCACTGACTTACGTTCATTCATTTGACACTTACCCAAAACATGTATCAGAAACACTACATGCCAAACCCCAGCCTTCACCCTAACCCAGAAGGTTTCAGACTGTGAGGAGAGTTGAATGGGGGAAGAGGGGCTGGGGGGGGGGACAAAAAAGTTTAATTTTATTAATTTACTTAGAACAGCAATGCATATTAATCATCATTACTGTAAATGTGCCAGTGTTAGCCAGCAGGCTAATTTTTAACTCTAGTCCTTTGGCCAGATGTTTTGAAACCAGAGCAACAATAAACAGCAAGACATCAGTACGGGTTAAAATAGGCTTTACTACTTTTCTTACGGAAGACGACAAGACACCATAAAGACAGCAACAGCAACAAAATAGAAAAACAAGTTGTTACTCATGAAGACAGCAGCTGCAGCAGAAGCTATGACGCACAGCTCATGGAGGCAATTATGATACCGCTAAGCCCGTAGCACTCAATGGGCACAATTTGCATCACGAATCATACTCTCTTCAGTGAGTCATAACTCACTGAGATCTTAGCACACAGACATACGCTTTCTGAGGATAACTTTATTTGTAACATGATCAATGTCAATTAATCTGATCAGAAATTATAGAGAAAAGACACTTCTTACAGCTTTAGAACTTCATCATCATAGTAGTGTGTACATCCAGGTACATTGCAAAATAAGAACTGCTAATTGCTGGTTTGGCATATTTTTAATGTCGCCGGTTTGCCACGATGTAAACTAAAAACAGTGCTCAAGTTGTACACAAAGTTGAAATGATAAAGGATAAGGTGAGTGGGATGTGAGGCTATAATTACACTTGGCTTCTTTTAGAAAAGAAAAAGTCAACTAGGGCGCTTTTGTTGTTTAAAAAAACAAAAAACTGGCAGGGTTTTTATTCCAAAAAAGTTAAGAGCATCTTTTGTTGCTGTAACAAGTCTACTGCTACAGTATCCAAGAGTGCTATGTGGAGCTTTGCTAAAATTAGGAGAAAAAAAAGCAGTTGTGCGATCTAACTTAAGATAAAAACAAAGTAAGCTTCCTGAACAGGGAGCACCCCCTCATGTCCTATAACTGGCTGTGCTCCAACACTCCAAGTCTGTCTATTAGTTCCTTCTCCATGTTTTCTTTTTAACTTCAAAAAGACGCTCTGAGCTTCAAAAAAAAACACCGGCGGTGGCATTTAAATAAAAGAGTGGCGGAATTTAAAAAAAAACACTGTTTACTACAGGATTACAATGTAAAACAGATGCTGGCAGCTTAAAAAAAGATGCCAAATCTGAACATAGCCTTTCAGTACACTGGTCCAGCCAATGTTCTCAGGTCTTCATCCACTCCACACTTGAATTTTAATGTAGAAGCACACACACACACATCATCTGGCAATGGAGTGAACATACAGCATTGTTTGAGTCCAGTGTCCAACAAGCACAGAATGGGAAATCATAGGCATTTGCATTAAAGCTGTAGTAGGTAAAAGGTAAAAAGAAATGTTGGAATTAGAGTGGGACCTCTTCCTGCAGCTCTCCCTCTCTGTAGAAAAGCCAATAGGAATGCTCTCTCCCTCTGAAACGCCCTGTGATCTAGTTTTCTCTCACACCACTTGAATTACAATATGCTGTTATTATGTAATTAATCCCCAATGATGCCAAAAATACTGTCTTCCACAGCTTTAAATTTTGACTTGTGGACCTTTTTAATAACACATGCTTTTAATAAGGACCTGTAAATGGCAAACCTATTTCATTCATTTTAATGAAGCTGTCTCTCCCTTTGAACCGTTCAGGCTCCTTACTGCTGGACAGTTTGAAGGAGCACATTTCAACGACAGCCCAGGACCATTGTAAGGCCATCTACCTACACGTCCTCACCACCAACAACACTGCCATCCACTTCTACGAGAACAGGGACTTCAGTCAGCACCACTACCTTCCCTACTACTACTCCATACGAGGTGTCCTTAAAGATGGATTCACATATGTGCTCTACATTAATGGGGGTCATCCACCCTGGACGATATTATATCCTTTTGTAAAAGAGCAGGAAAAGAAGACACTTGCTCACTGTTATGTAGGTTATGCCGAAAGCTCTGGGTTAACTTTTGCTGAGCGGTAGCCAATAAGAGGGAAATCTCGCGAATCTGCCTCCCATTTACTCTCCCGTGTATACACATATGCCATATTTAAAATTTTGTGCAAATTAAAACAACGTGATTTTCTTATAGCCAACTTTATGATACGTCTCTGTATGACTACAGGGATGTTAACAGCTAGCATGGCAGAGGGCTTCCCAGGCAGTTGGCCTGCCTGTAGAGTGTTCATAGATATATTTGTTTTAGTAGTAGCATTGTGGTAACGTTAGCATTTTAGCAATGCCACTTAGCTGGTTGCTAGCACTACACAACTTTATTTGAACTTAACCAAACACAACTTTTATGTGGCAAAGTGTGTAACCAGAGTAGAAAACCTACCAAATAGGTTTGTGTTAGCAGAAACGTATCAACACCAACGACAAATTGTTTGCAAAACGTGTTACGTGTACGCTATTGGCATCATGTTGTGGTAACATAATTCTGCTAAGAATCTGCTGCTGGTGACCAATACAGCGGAGTTGCAGTTGAAAAAACCCAGCGTTACACCAAAGCTTTACCTGCTCCAATGAGTAGAGTCTGCAGCATCTTGATTGGAGGAGATGACATGCACAGATCTTTTTTTTTGTTTCAGGTAGTTTATATCAACAACGTTCGACTTCTGGAAATTCCACCAGATATCCTTCGTTTAGGCTGGATGTCCGTTTTCTTCCACTTTCTTTGTGTTGGAATTTTAAACTCTGGCTGATTTCTGAGGACTATGGTTAACTGCTCGTTCAGATCTCTGCAGGGTAAATCCAGACCGCTAGCTAGACTATCTGTCCAATCTGAGTTTTCTGTTGCACGACTAAAACTACCTTTAAACGTACACCTGTTCCACCAAAACAAATTCCTTCCCGAGGCCATTTTGCAGAGGTGCCGATGCTCTGTGCTGCGCATGACGCCGCCCAAGACTATTGTGATTGTTTTAAAGAAATGCTAATAAACCAGAGCTGGATTTCACCTATTCCGGAATGCTGTGTGGACTCACCAGACCCTCCTCCACAGCGCTGTGGAGGAAGGTCTGCCAATGCGAGACTATCTTTCCGGCAATCACCTCAAGTAGATAAACCAAACATAAATGTTGTATTTTTCATATTCTCCTTAACTTCCTGTCCCACTGACTATATTCAGCACATTGGTTCGACCCTGGCCAGCCTGAGCCCGTGCTCCCTCCCTCAGAGGCTGTACCGGCAGGCCCAGTCCCTGCTGCGCTCTCTGCTGCCCTGGTCCAACATCGCCTCCAAGACCGGCATACAGTACAGCAGAACAATGTGACACACAACATGGTGGGTGGGAGCTGTGGTGACAGGAGCATTTGATTGTAGCTTATGGCTAGTGCTGGGTATTGTTAAAAAATGTTGGATTCATAATAAGAATAATAATAATAATGTATACTTTATTAATCCTGAAAGGGGACATTACAATGTTTTAATTCTGTTGTCATTACACACAGGCCTGAATTACACACATGCTCAGTACCTAATACATGCACTAAATGAAGGGACGTTAGAGTGGGGGGGCTGCCCATAGAAAGGCGCCCTGAGCAGTTGGGGGTTCCGTGCCTTGCTCAAGAGCACCTTGGCAGTGCCCAGGAGGTGTACGGCACCTCTCCAGCTACGAGTCCCCCACCATACTTTGGTCCCTATGGGGCAGCCCTTTGGTTCCCAACCCAACTTAACATATAGTTGCCGATACCAATACCGTGACTTCGATACCGGTTTCTATAAAATACTTTTTTCGATACCGATTTTATAAAAATTTATTTTAACAAAAAGGAATTACAATGTTACACATTACGGCACAAATCTTTTTATTATATTTTTCAGCCCCATCTCTGTGCGTAACGTCGATTTTTTTTTTCCTGCGTGCCTGTACTAGGTGCAACATTAGACAGCATTATTAGATCTTGGTAGAAGCACATTGCATGCTTATTAGCACAAGCGTTTTGTGAGAAAAAAGGGGTAAATCTCCCACAAAATGCAACAGAAAATCGGACATGTTTATTACTCCTGTCAGTGGCAAGAACAGCCGTGTTAGTGGACGCTAACTGACAGTGTAGATTTTACGTTACAGCAGTCTCACTCAATACTGGGCCACAGATTCAAAAGATTTTCGGTTACATTAGTCACTTAAACACCAATGCATGAAATGGGGTCCAAGTTGAAAAATACCGAAACACCATAGTGCCTTATTTGCATAATTAAACATGAAAGTTCTGAAAATTTGTAATACAAAATAAAGATTGTCTTAATGTGAGTAATCAACTGGGGAAGTTTCATGTTGATATCTGTTAGTTAAAATATTTTCCCTATTTACCTGCAGTGTCTCCCCATAACATGGGCTGCAATGGGAAAATGGCATCACCAATTACAGTATTTGTCAATACTTTCACCACTTGGATTTCTTGGGACTTTTTATGTGTGATAGAGGGGACTTTTATGAAACTAGATCTGTTTCTGTTGCAGTTTGAATGGGGTCATGGTGCATAATTCCTGTACTGTATTGGCTCACACGCGCTGATAGATTTACTCCTTAGGTATTGAAGTTTGGTATTGAATGATAAGGCATTTTTCCAATACTGGATACTAAGCAGGCAATTTGATCCGTGCTTAAAAAGTATTGAATTCGGTACCCAGCACTACTGTTAACACAACTTATTTTCTGTCTATTAATGGATGTCTGATTTTTGTCTTTGTCTCTCTTCTGTCTGTTTGTTTTCTTTAGGAGCGCGATCGTTTCTCGTCAGTCCTCCCCTGTACACACCAAGATGTACAAGCACACTCACATTCTTCGATCTCGTACAGCTGTTCACACACTAGAAAATGAATCCCGATACAACACACATCTGTAACTGTTCACACAGGATCTGAGTTTGCAGCTGTAGTCCTGGGCCCCAAAGGGAAACAGGGTTGTTGCATTGCAACGTCACCAAAAGTGCAATATTGGATTATTTTCTGGAGAAAAAAAAAAATCTGGATTTCTTTTAATTACTTTGTTACTATACTATCCTGTGTATATACTACACTACCCCATAGTTCCAACAGTAACCTGTGTTTACCCAGTCATACCAAAGCAGAGCAGTGTCAGACACACTTTCAACCCAGGCAGCAGAGCAAAGCCAAGGACCTAGTTCATATGTTCACCCAGACACAAAGACGGCAAACACAGGTCATAGTTTGGGTGTAAAAAGGGTGACACACACACACACACACACACACACACACACACACACACACACACACACACACACACACACACACACACACACACACACACACACACACACACACACACACACACACACACACACACACACACACACACACACACACACACACACACACACACACACACACACACAAAGAAACCCCACAGAGACTAAAAGGTTCAACCCTGCCTATTTGTCCGTCTCCTTTCATCCTGTCCACCACTGTCACAGAGACTCTGTATACTGTTTGTATATTATATATACTAAGCTAATATATAAATTTATCTTAATATGTATGTCTATTCTATGCTGTCATTAGTCCCAGTTGAAAGATAAATTCCCCCTTTTTTTGAGTATAGAATGAATCCAGAGTCACTTTTTAAAATAGAGACTCAAGAACAGGTCATATTGAATTGGTCTGTGAATCTATCTAGCTATGCTAACAGGCTGGTAGAGTAGTGTTGAATAAAGCAGATTATACACAGGAAACTTTGAGACACAATGTAGATGGGTGATATATTTAGAAGCAACTGGAGTTTTCAAAAAGGATTCTTCCCCTTTTGAAAATCATGATTGTCTGATTTGCTGTGCGCAACAATTGTACTGGAAATTGAACTACAGAAACGTGAACGTGTCAAAGTATGTTACTCAGTACTTGCAACACGTACAACAACAGACACCACATATTATGCAGTGCTGTTTGAAAGTCTTAGATAACAATATGATCAAACCCCGAAGCCTTTCTACATTGTTTCTAAATGTTGCCCATGTATAATTCAAAGAAGAGTAAAGGGGGAGGAGCTTGGGTCCTTATTTTAGAGATTTTTTTAAAAATGGCTGCAGCCCTGTGTGTCTGCTTCATGGCTGTAAAATTGCTGCTAATGTAGAGAAATGTCCATTGGTTTGTCCAGATTTTAAAATATGCCCTAGATTGGATTTTTATGAGGAAAAGGATGTGTGTGTGTGTGTGGGTGGGTGTGTATGCGAGCGCACACACACACACTGGGTCCAAGATTACCATTCAGCAAGTGCCAAATGTTGGTCTGAATTGTCTGGGGAAGACAAATTAGTAAGGTTCAGCCAACATGTTGACTGGTAACTTTGACAGTGAGTAACATAGCAGTTTCTTTATTTTATTGCATCTATGTTGCACCTGATCCAATGTAGTCAGTAAGCAAATAGATTTTATTCAGGACATAGCACTGAAAAGGGAAGGGTTACTGTGAAAAATGTGAATCCACTGTTAAAAAGTGAACGTTTCTGAGTTTACCAGCCCTGGGCAAGTAACTAAAGTCCATTTCAGACATTGTGTATGCAATAAATTTGTTTTATTTGATTGATTGTAAAGACTGAGTCAGTGTGACTGTCCTTGCTGTATTACTACTTTACATTGTTATAATGATTGTCATTGTGATTGTCCTAAACCGGAGCCTTGTTTTCATTAACAATTAGCCATGGTTTCAACTGTTTGTCCTGACCTTCTGCTCCCACACCTCCCATAATGTAACGTGATAGCATAGTTTGTTAAACCAGTCTGACTGGTAAATCCCTTTCAGACTTCCAGTCTGTTTGGATTTTATCTTTAAAAAGTTTGTTCAACTTCCAAGAGATAACCCTGATAACATATTCAGGCTTATTTTCTTATAATTTGAAAAGCTCCCACGGAGTCACAGAAGGCATCTGCAATCTTGTGTAAATACACTGTAAAAGGCTTCCATTGTGTCCTTTCCTCCTTAAACATCTGGTGCAACATAGGCGCAATAGTAGCATTAGCATCTTGCCAAAAGAAGCATCTCAAGGACCTCAGCACTTGTAGAGAACAGAATAAATTTCTTTTTTCTGATTTTCTCATTAAGTCTATTTTTTGGGGGGGTCTTAACTCAGTCCAGGATTATGAATTATTATGCTTTTCTGCACAATATTGTTTCAATAATGGGTAAAAAAAGAAGCAGGTTTTGTGTTCGAATTCAACAGTGTGTTTGTGTTCCTGTTCACTGTCTGTCTTATTTTTTTCTCCACACTGTACACGTTTGTTGTTATGTAACTGATCCTCTTGCCAGGGGCAAGAAGAGGAATGTGCCTATGGCTGAAGGATCATTCAGGACTTCCTTTTTCACCTATGGGGCTCAAACAGTTAAACTTTTTTGTAATGTAACTAATCAACTACACAGAAGCAGTCAACATCTAATGTTAAGCTGAGGGATCCCTAAAGAGGCCAATTCGCTTTTAAAACTGATTATCTAAAACAGAAAAATAAAACTAAGGTCTCTACTTAGTGGTAAATCTGAATGTTTAGTTGTAGACTTGGTAAATGTAAAGCCACAAAATGAAAATGTCCAATCCTACTTTAGGAAAAGTACATTAATGTGGTGTTTATTTCCAAACGACCTACTAAAGATTTTCCTCAGAATGGATCTATGTTGTCCTATAAAGGCCATTTTCTGCTGTCCATCATCAAAATGTTCTCAGTATTGCAGAGGATCCAAGACTGAAGCATAGATTTCTTAATGTAAATGGACTCTTATATAGCACTTTTACAGTCTTAACAACTACTCAAAGCTCTTTTACATAATATGGGAACCATTCACCATTCACACACATTCATATACAGTGGCTGAGGCTACCATGCTGCTCATCAGATAACACACATTTACACTCCGATGGCGCAGCAATGGCAACTTGGGGTTCAATGTCTTGCCCAAAGACACTTTGACATGGGACTGCAGGGCCAGGGATTGAACCATCAACCTTCCAACTGTCAGCTGCCCGCCACAGCTGCCCCAAATAACAATTGTTACCCTGTGTCAGTCTCCAACTTTATTCATTTCAATTTTGGCCACATTGACAGGGGGTAGGGGGATGGGTGTTACTGTCAATAAAGCCCTTTTAAAGAATGGATAAAACTTGTTTTTGTCGCCCATATTGTAGGAAACAAGACTAGACGCAGCAGTACTTTGAGCTAAATGCTAACGTCAGCGTGCTAACAATGACAGTGGTAACATGTTGATGCAGGTGTAATGTTTACCATGTTCACCATCTTAATAGTAAAGCTGATGGAAATGTCTTCCAAATGCACTGTTCTTATATAGCGCTTTTCTAGTCTCAGCGACTACTCAAAGTAGCCTACATAGTTCCCGGACTATACTCATAGTACCATTCATACACATTCATACGCTGTGGCCGGGGCTGTCATACAAGGTGCCATCTGCTCATCAGATGAACACTCACACACATTTACAACTCAGCCTCTTGCCCAAGGATGGGACTGCAGCGCCAGGGATACAAAAAATATATATGAGGGGGACGCAACAACAATCCATCTTGTAGTTGTGGAGACATTTCAATCAAAACCACAAATGTGAAACTCATGGTGGCGCTAGAGGACAATACAGGATGATTTGTCTGTACATAACTGATAATTCACTCAATAGGCTGGTTGTCTGGATGTGTCAGCCTGAAGCAAAGTGGTGGACCAGTCCACTAAAAACAATAATTGCTTGGTTCATCGCATGAAATATTCACATAAAAGTAATTCAGTTGTCTCTTAGGCCTAGGAATAGGTGTTTGTTGTAATCAATGGCAAAAACAATTGTCTTACCAATTAGCAGTGTTAGAGCCAGCCACCCTCTGAGGTCTATGGCCATTTTTTCATTTCTTTTTTAATTTCACATTTTAAGGATATTTGCATACAACTAGATACCAATTTGTGTTTTGTATCAAAATGTTCTGAACAAACTCAGCTTTCTGTACAGTGAGGCCCACATTTGTTCCAGAGCACTGCGTAAAGAGACAATGTGGCCCTGATGCTGAAAAGTTGATGTTTGCTTATTGAAATTTTTCAAATCTCTTGTAAAAAAATACAAACCTAAACCCACCTGTTTCCCAAATGAGTTCACAAAAGTCTTGGTTCACAAAAAGTAGCATAATATATGAATAAAATTGTATATAAATGTCTAAAATTTTGTAATATTGCTTTTTGAGTAGTACTGTTGGACTCGCTAGTGCGTCTTTTGTCCTCAGAGGGTTAAAATAGAAACAATTGCAAGAAATATTTGGGTTGGCTTCCCTTTCTAATTTCTGCTGTCAAACTCAATGGCAGTACTACTATGATGAAAATGTCAGTTCTCTTTAAAATCATTTTCATGAGGTGTGTTTTTTGGTTTTTGTTGTTGTCTAACCTCTGTACATGTAAAGGGAAAATGGGAGGCAGTCATATCTTTGCCTCACTTTTTGTTCCCGCTCCTGCTCCTGGCTCTGCTCTCTTTGTTTTTTTCCCTCATTTGTTGTACAAAAGGGATCAGCAGTCCGTGGTGGTGGTAATAAAAGAGGACGATTGAAAGAGGAATTCTAGTTGATGCACACTGCACGGCTGCATTATTTCAGCCACAGTGTTGGAGCGGGGCCATGTGTTTTATCATCAGATCACACACAACATTCCATAGAATTCGAAGTCCATTATGTAACTATACAACACATTTACAGAAATTAGTGGACAGTTGTCCAGTTACTGTTTCTTTCCCCTTAAATACAAATGCAAAATGCAAAATGTATTTAGTAAAAAAGGCCTATTTTTCAGCATGTATAACATTATTTTCTACTTGATGAGTACTTGAAAGAGTGGTAAACATTGTCTCAATGTTCTGGATGAATAATGGTTTTATAATTTTAATGAAAGATAAAAAATTAGAATCATGAAATTGTTAATTGTAAAATGTATTGCAGTTTAAAAACTGTCCATATTTTATTATGTATAAAATTCTATCCTATTGCTGTATTACACGATGTATTACGCCACGTCATAATTTCACTGGTAGAACTGGGCTTCCACACTAATCATAGTACAACCATAATAAGCATAAATGTGCGGTAATGCAAGCTTTGCGTTGGTTGTTTGTAGCTTGATTTAAAAGTTATTCTAAAGTTTACGGTACACTGCGTGTTTTTGAGGCCGCAATGTAGCGTCGGTTACGGTAAAGGATTCACAGGTGACGTTACTGTGGATTTAGTCACGCCCATCAGAGAGAGAGAGAGAGAGAGAGAGAGAGAGA
>NC_045747.1:32762571-32763975 GCF_008692095.1 Etheostoma spectabile | reverse complement strand
GAGAGAGAGAGAGAGAGAGAGAGAGAGAGAGACCCCTATGCTGCCTTGACTCTTGGACCTCACACCATCACGTTGTGTATGGCGGAGCGGAGGAACAAACAGACCAAACGACCTAAACCAAAATCCCACTCAAAGTTGTATAGTCTTGCTGGACACGTATTCTTCGGCTCGAGAACATCTCCAGTGGTGAAGTTGGAGGAAACAAGGTGAGTGTTTTACAAACAACTAACGTTAAGTAACAGTTTTTACTGCGTGAACGCCATACACTAGCTAAGTTCATTTCTCATCACAAGCTAGCTGTCGATAGGAAAAGGTATCTTAAGTGAGCAGTTTGGTTTAGGCTATATGCTAACTTAAACCATTAAATGTTTGAGTAAAATTGGAAAATAGGGTTGCTGTCGAGGTTGCCACAATTGCTTTCAATTCAAAAGGGCTTTGGTATGAAGGTTTTAAAAAAAAATGTTGCCAAAACATCGAAATACAATTTGTCCAAATATTCGCGCAGTACACAAACAGTAACATGACCCTAAACACAACACTAAGATGTATTTGCTTTCTCTTTCCAACTTTTTGGTCGCGTTCAAGTCCACTGATTTACTCTGTCCTTTCCATTACGGATGGCGTTTTCCTGGCGCGTTAATTTCCTTTGGAGATGTGGGGGGTGGGGGAAGACACAAGCCAACAACAGAAAGTGTGTGTGTGTGTGTGTGTGTGGGTGGGAGAAGTTTTTAATTCAGAGACTTGAAAAGATTGTCTCTCAACACAGACCTCTCATTTTGAGTTGAAGTGCTAGATGATGAGTTTAGAGGACGATGTAGGATGTTGCCAGTAGCTATCAGCATCTAATTATTGTGTGTGTGTGTGTGTGTGTGTGGAGGGGGGTGGGGGGCTGCATAAATCACACAGGACAGGAGAGGAGAGGTGGAGGGGAAACCCTTGTTTTTGAGCCCATGTTTAGGCCTTTTGTTGGTTGAAACAAAATGAAACATCAGCTGATGTGATGGGCAATGGATGCCTGGGAGTAGGCATGGGCCGGTTACCAGTTTCAATATTATAAAGTTAGTTTCAAAACCCTCAAAGGTTTTACGCCATACAATTCCTGTGATGAAAGCTGTTTTTTGAGTCTGACTCTTCGAGGACAGGAAGTGCAGTTTAGTAATATGCCAGTGTGCTGTGTGTTTAAAAATAATATACATTGTGTTCAATGGAAAAGTTTTTACCCAGGCATTTCAAAATAATACATTTTGAAGCTATAATTGCAATATCGTGAAACCGTGATATTTTTTGCTGAAGGTTATCATACCTTCAGAATGTTATACCGTCCCATGCCTACATGTGAGCTTGGTTGTTTTAGTGCTTCTGGTAAAAAAGTTCCAGATTTCTAATGAAGGGTATCATATCATT
>NC_045747.1:32760845-32762561 GCF_008692095.1 Etheostoma spectabile | reverse complement strand
GATGTGGTTGAGGTGCCCCCCCCCCTCCCTCCTCAGACCTGCACACTGATGATATTAGCCATAGACAGATTTACAGCTTCTTGAGGCTGTTTCTGACAGATTTAAGGCTGAAATAGTTAGTTGTTGTTGATGAATACCTACTTGCACATCACTGCATGTTTCAGCTTGTTCAGGGGCTGAAAAGGCGTTCTGTCACTTTGAGTGTGTACGCGTACGAGTAAGCCTATATGGCCTTGGTCCCTTTTTAAATTTCAGTGCAGTATTCTTCCTGTTCACATGAATATATTGTACTAATCCTTACAGTATTTTGATTGTATTATGTTGTTAAACCATTTTTTTTTAAATTCAAAACAATCAACTTATGTCAATCAACTGTGACAAAAATGTCAATGCCAATTAAACTTCAAAGGGAGACAGCAACATGTATTTTGTTACTTATCCAGTGTGACACACTAAATACTCAAAGCTTACAATTACTATGTAGTATGGGTGGATGTGTGGTTTTGCTGCTCTGGTCTGGTGTACAAGCTTAAACTGGTTGGATTTTATCCATACCAGCTGGACTAGTATTTCATTGTGACATGTTCTGGGAAATAAAAAAATAGGCTACATCAGCAAATCTGTGCAAAACTAAATTTTCCAATTTAAAACAAAAAATTTTTTCTGTCCGATAGAACAATGCCACCTTCAATCTCCCCTCGCTCTATTGCACATGCTCTGTAGAGAAACACAGAGAGAAAGAGAGCAACATGATTGAAATAGTATATGTATAACCAGACTTACTGAGCCACTGTGTCTGACAGGCCGCCACAATTTATTGCCGAGCCAAGGCTGGCAACATGAAGGAGATCAAATTTCAATAGGGGTGCTACCGGGAAAGATGTGCATCTTGTGTCTACTAGAAAGTTCATGTGTTTTTTGGGGTGACGTGACAAGAGATAGCAGAGTTGGTCTCCAAGAAAATTAAAACTGTGCCAATATATTTTGGATTTGAAGACAACGTTGAGCCAAAAACATAGACGAGGCAACATGTAAACACAGCAAGAATAATATGATGAATGAATTAAGGTGCATTACCGCCACCAAGAGGACTGGAGTCAAGTGCGTCGCCTAGTGGTAGAATTCAATATACCGTTCCGGTGTTGAGCTTATTATCAAACCAGTTTGAACATTTGTACACCGGCCCAACCCTAGTATGGATTTGAGACAAAGCTCACATTTTGCCAAAACAAGGACTAAGAATACAGCCCTGCATTGAAACAATGTTTGCAGATGTTTTCAGCCATATCGGTACAGTGTTTCAGTGTTGGCAGTATCATTGTCTTGTCCTGAGTTTTAATAATCTGTTAAAGCATGCACCACTACATGATTCATGATGTGGTGTAGTACTGGCATGTCATCTTGGCAAGTTGAGCAGTAATGGGAGTAAATGTATCCATTTTGACCGTTACGTCATCTAGCAAACACTGCAGAAATCCTGGTGATGTGCATGATAGTCAATGTTTCTCTATACCATTTTAAAATGTCAGTGTTACCATAAGCATGTGGTTGTTGTTACATCTTCTGTCCACTAGAGGGGCTTCTAACATTAGCCTGGCCTTGAAGAAGAACTAGGTTATGGCGCATTGCATCCAAGGCAGTAAGCCTCTCCTTTCTAAGCGTAGCCCCCATGGCGCCATTTTAATGCTATGAAGCCATCACCTGCAGTTAGCATCC
>NC_045747.1:32760707-32760835 GCF_008692095.1 Etheostoma spectabile | reverse complement strand
CGCCCTTCATTTTGACGTCACTTTGACAGTGAATAACTTTACATCTGAAGAGTTTAAAGACTCTATTTGTCCGTTGTTTATTTCTAAAAAAAACATGACAATGTATAAAAGGCTCCATTACCTTGTAT
>NC_045747.1:32760447-32760697 GCF_008692095.1 Etheostoma spectabile | reverse complement strand
GGCTCTGTAGCAGACGTTTTTGTAAAAATAGACTAACGATTGTGTCATAACCACGCGACTTGCTGTTGCATAGCCGACAAATCACCGTATTGCCAGGAGAAGCTCACAGACAGTTTTGACTTACTTCAGCTGATTAGGTTTAATTACTAATGTTTACTAGCATGTTAGTTAGCAGTAATTAGCCGGTGTCAATGTTATCTCCTAACATACCTACGCTTACCGTCTCTGCTGATTGGGAATGATTGAGATT
>NC_045747.1:32760308-32760437 GCF_008692095.1 Etheostoma spectabile | reverse complement strand
AGCTACCAGAAGACTTACAACTTTTAGACACGCTGTCCACGTAACAACTACGCAGTCAAGCTCAGTTGGAGGCTGCACAGTAACGCCTAGCCACAACTGGAAAAGTGCTTCTATTTTCCTTCACTGGTC
>NC_045747.1:32758295-32760298 GCF_008692095.1 Etheostoma spectabile | reverse complement strand
ACAACAGGATCTGTTGGTCCATTTCTTTAACGGTATAAGATAAGATAATTAAGATAATTTGTTTATTAGTCCCCAATGGGGAAATTACTGCACTACACTCTGTGTACACACTTTTTGTTAGTACTCACACACAGGCCTGAAATACACACACATGCTCAGGACCTATACATGCACTATACATGGAGAGATGTCAGAGTGAGTGGGCTGCCAGCTGAACCAGCGCCCTGAGCGGTCAGGGGGGGTACGGTGCCTTGCTCAAGGGCACCTGGCAGTGCCCAGGAGGTGAACTGGCATCTCTCCAGCCACCAATCCACGCTCCCAACTTTTTGGGTCCATACGGGGATTTGAACCAGTGACCCTCCGGTTCCCAACCCAACTCCCTATGGACTGAGCTACTGCCACCCCAAAGTTGATTGATTACATGCAACTTTGTTTGCGTTCATTTCAGTGTACAGCATTGATAATTAAGCCAAACGGTGCCGTCACTACTGTTTTAGTCATTTATAAGCAACCTGTTTCTTGCAGATTGTCACATTACTGAGAATATAGCTATCAGAAGGTAATATACGAAGTTAAAGCTAAAGCATACAGCTGTAGGGCAGCTATCATAAACTTTAGCTGTCTCCATGAAGCTCCCAGCTAAGCTAACATTAGTTTAACTCACAACGCAGGAAAGAAGAAAGAGCTTAGGATTTTAACATAAACACTTTGGCTTTGTGGATGACCATTTTAAAGTCATGTTAAAACTACTCTGGAACGAGTTTGATGAAATCTCAAAATTGTCGCACTCTCTCTCCATCTTTAAGAAAAATCTGAAGGAGACATTGCTTATAACATGATTCCTGAACTAGGATCGTCTGTATTTTGTGGCATTTGTCTGTGCTTAGTCTATTGTAAAAGGAGTTTTTTTTAAATAAATTTTATGTTTTTTTCTCCGTATTTGTCTGTATTTATTTCTATTGTGAATTGAGTTTTTAGTGTTTGTAAGAAGTGCTTTAAGAAGCTTATTTGGGCTTCCACATTTCACACAACCTACATATGATCTTTGTACCTTGTGGAATGTTTTAGATGAAACTATGATGATGTGTGATTAAAAAACTAGGTTAAGTCTTGGCAACATCACAAGGCCAAAGGCACATGATCTGCAAAGCAGCGTTTTTGTCTACTTAACTGCTTGTTGTCCACTCAGCTGTTAACTGCTGCTAGACCACTTTGAACCCTCACTATGGTTTTTATGGCCGTGTCTTTTACAGCTGGCAAGTTGGGGGATGGAGCTTGTTGTGAAGGCCTTACATGTTGTTGTGCAATATGATCTGCTGTAATAGTCCCCTGTGAGTGCTGGCTGGCAATAAAGCAATGATAATGAGAGAGAGCTACTAGATAGAGAGCTACTGAATTGGAAAAGAGGAAGAAAAAAATAAAACCTCTGGTTAATTTTCAAAATAAAATACACCGTGCTCACGGCGGATCATATTACCCTGCACTACACCTTGAAAATGTCACAATGGGCAGAGACAGGCCTGAAGTCAACAGTTCAGAGGTTTGTGGTTCTGTTAATAGAAACTACAGTGGCGTGAAAAAGTGTTTGCCCCCTTCCTCATTTCCTGTTCCTTTGCATGTTTGTCACACTTAAGTGTTTCGGAACATCAAACCAATTTAAACAATAGTCAAGGCACAACAATATAACACAAAATGCAATTTGTAAATGAAGGTGTTTATTATTAAAGGTGAAAAAAAATCCAAACCATCATGGCCCTGTGTGAAAAAGTGATTGCCCCCTAAACCTAATAACTGGTTGGGCCACCCTTAGCAGCAAAACTGCAACCAAGCGTTTGCGATAATGTGCAATGAGGCTTTTACAGCGTCCTGGAGAATTTTGGCCCACTCATCTTTGCAGAATTGTCCTAATTTAGTTACATTAGAGGGTTGTCGAGCATGAACGGCGTTTTTAAGGTCATACCACAACATCTCAATAGGATTCATGTCAGGACTTTGGCTAGGCC
>NC_045747.1:32731937-32758270 GCF_008692095.1 Etheostoma spectabile | reverse complement strand
GTTGCTGTTTGTTCACACTTAAGTGTTTCGGAACATCAACCAATTTAAACAATAGTCAAGGACAACACAGTAAACACAAAATGCATTTGTAAATGAAGGTGTTTATATTAAGGTGAAAAAAAATCCAAACCATCATGGCCCTGTGTGGAAAAGTGATTGCCCCCTTTGTTAAAACACTATAACTGTGGTTGTCCACACCTGAGTTCAATTTCTCTAGCCACACCCAGGCCTGATTATTCCACACCTGTTCAAAATCAAGGCTTATAATGAGCTGCTTGACACAGTAAGGTCCACCAGAAGATCCTTAAAAGCTACACATCAAGCCAGACCCAAAAAATTCAGGAACAATTGAGAAAGAAAGTAATGAGATCTATCAGTCTGGAAAGGTTTATAAAGCCATTCCAAGCTTTGGGAATCCAGGACCACAGTGAGAGCCATTATCCACAAATGGCGAAGACATGGAACAGTGGTGAACCTTCCCAGGAGTGGCCGGCCGCCCAATTACCCCAAGAGCGCAGCGACGACTCATCCAAGAGGTCACAAAAGACCCCACAACAACGTCCAAAGAACTGTAGGCCTCACTTGCCTCAGTTAAGGTCGGCGTTCATGCCTTCACCATCAGAAAAGACTAGGCAAAAATGGCCTGCATGGCAGAGTTCCAAGGAGAAAACCACTGCTGAGCAAAAAGAACATCAAAGCTCGTCTCAATTTCTCCACAACACATCTTGTGATCCCCAAGACTTTTGGGACAACATTCTGTGGACCGATGTGACAAAAGTGGAACTCTTTGGAAGTGTTGTCCAAGTATTCTGCGTAGAAGGAACACTGCATTTCATAAAAAGAACATTATACCAACGAAAATATGGTGGTGTAGTGTGATGGTCTGGGGCTGTTTTGCTGCTTCAGGACCTGGAAGACTTGCCGTGATAAGGAACTATGAATTCTGCTGTCTACCAAGAATCCTGAAGGAGAAGTCCACCATCTGTTCGTGTACTCAAGCGAAACGAACTTGGGTTCTGCAGCAGGACAAGATCCTAAACACACCAGCAAGTCCACCACCGAATGGCTGAAGAAAACAAAATGAAGACTTTGGAGTGGCCTAGCCAAAGTCCTGACATGATCCTATTGAGATGTTGTGGTATGACCTTAAAAACGCCGTTCATCTCGACAACCCTCTAATGTAACTAAATTAGGACAATTCTGCAGATGAGTGGGCCAAATTCCTCCAGGACGCTGTAAAAGCCTCATTGCACATTACCGCAAACGCTTGGTTGCAGTTGTTGCTGCTAAGGGTGGCCCAACCAGTTATTAGGTTTAGGGGGCAATCACTTTTTCACACAGGGCCTGATGGTTTGGATTTTTTTTCACCTTTAATAATAAACACCTTCATTTACAAATTGCATTTTGTGTTTACTTGTGTTGTCCTTGACTATTGTTTAATTGGTTGGATGTTCCGAACACTTAGTGTGACAAACATGCAAAGGAACAGGAAATGAGGAGGGCAAACACTTTTTCACGCCACTGTAGTTTCTATTAACAACCACCAAACCTCTGAACTGTTACTTCAGGCCTGTCTCTGCCCATTGTGACATTTTCAAGGTGTAGTGCAGGGTAATCCGCCGTAGCACGGTGTATTTTATTTTGAAAATTAACCAGTTTTTTTTTTTTTTTTCTTCCTCTTTTCCAATTCAGTAGCTCTCTATCTAGTAGCTCTCTCTCATTATCATTGCTTATTGCCAGCCAGCACTCACAGGGACATTACAGCAGATCATATTGCACAACAACATGTAAGGCCTCACAACAAGCTCCATCCCCAACTTGCCAGCTGTAAAAGACACGCCATAAAAACCTATGAGGGTTCAAAGTGGTCTAGCAGCAGTAACAGCTGAGTGGACAACGCAGTTAGTAGCAAAAACGCTGCTTTGCAGATCATGTGCCTTTGGCCTTGTGATGTTGCCAAGACTTAACCTAGTTTTTAATCACCATCAATAGTTCACTCTAAAACATTCCACAAGGTACAAGATCATATGTAGGTTGTGTGAAATGTGAAGCCCAAATAAGCTTCTTAAAGCACTTCTTACAAACACAAAACTCAATTCACAATAGTAAATACAGCCAAATACGGAGAAAAAAACATAAAATTTATTAAAAAAACTCCTTTACAATAGACTAGCACAGACAAATGCCACAAAATACAGACGATCCTATTTCAGGAATCATGTTTAAGCAATGTCTCCTTCAGATTTTCTTAAAGATGGAGAGAGAGTGCACAATTTTGAGATTTCATCAACTCGTTCCAGAGTATTTTTTAACATGACTTTAAAAGGTCATCCACAAAGCCAAGTGTTTATGTTAAAATCCTAAGCTCTTTCTTCTTTCCTGCGTTGTGAGTTAACTAATGTTAGCTTAGCTGGGAGCTTCATGGAGACAGCTAAAGTTTATGATAGCTGCCCTACAGCTGTATGCTTAGCTTTAACTTCGATATTACCTTCTGATAGCTATATTCTCAGTATGTGTACAATCTGCAGAAACAGGTTGCTTATAAATGACTAAAACAGTAGTGACGGCCCCGTTTGGCTTAATTACAATGCTGACTGAAATGAACGCAAACAAGTTGCATGTAATCAATCAACTTTGGGGTGGCAGTAGCTCATTCCATAGGGAGTTGGGTTGGAACCGAGGGTCACTGGTTCAAATCCCCGTATGGACCCAAAAGTTGGGAGCGTGGATGTGGCTGGGAGATGCCAGTTTCCCTCCTGGGCACTGCCAGGTGCCCTTGAGCAAGGCACCGTACCCCCCTGACCGCTCAGGCGCTGGTTCAGCTGGCAGCCCACTCACTCTGACATCTCTCCATGTATAGTGCATGTATAGGTCCTGAGCATGGGTGTTTTCGGCCTGTGTGGTACTAACAAAAAGTGTGTACACAGAGTGTAGTGCAGTAATTTCCCCATTGGGACAATAACAAATTATCTTAATTATCTTATCTTATACCGTTAAAGAATGGACCAACAGATCCTGTTGTTCTGGACGGAGACCAGTGAAGGAAAATAGAAGCACTTTTCCAGTTGTGGCTAGGCGTTACGTGCAGCACCTCCAACTGAGCTTGACTGCGTATTTGTTACGTGGACAGCGTGTCTAAAAGTGTAAGTCTCTGGTAGCTGTGCAAGAGATCTCAATCATTCCCAATCAGCGAGACGGTAAGCGTAGGTATGTTAGATCATTGACACCGCTAATTACTGCTAACTAACATGCTAGTAAACTAGTAATTAAACCTAATCAGCTGAAGTAAGTCAAAACTGTCTGTGAGCTTCTCCTGGCAATACGGTGATTTGTCGGCTATGCAACAGCAAGTCGCGTGGTTATGACACAATCGTTGTCTATTTTTACAAAAACGTCTGCTACGAGCCATAACGTGAGATACAAGGTAATGGAGCCTTTTATACTGTCTGTTTTTTTTTAGAAAAAACAACGGACAAATAGAGTCTTTAAACTCTTCAGATGTAGTTATTCACTGTCAAAGTGACGTCAAAATGAAGGGCGGTCATGGGATGCTAACTGCAGGTGATGGCTTCATAGCATTAATGGCGCATGGGGGCTACGCTTAGAAGGAGAGGCTTACTGCCTTGGATCAATGCGCCATAACCTAGTTCTTCTTCAAGGCCAGGCTATGTTTAGAACCCTCTAGTGGACAGAAGATATACCAACAACCACAGCTTATGGTAACACTGACATTTTAAAATGGTATGAGAAACATTACTATCATGCACACTCACCAGGATTTCTGCAGTGTTTGCTAGATGACGTACGGTCAAAATGGTACATTTACTCCCATTACTGCTCAACTTGCCAAGATGACATGCCAGTACTACACCACATCATGAATCATGTAGTGGTGCATGCTTTAACAATTATTAAAACTCAGGACAAGACAATGATCTGCCACACTGAAACACTGTACATATGGCTGAAACATCTGCAAACATTGTTTCAATGCAGGGCTGTATTCTAGTCCTGTTTTGGCAAAATGTGACCTTTGTCTCAAATCCATACTAGGGTGGGCCGTGTACAAATGTTCAAACTGGTTTGTAATAAGCTCAACACCGAACGGTATATTGAATTCTACCACTAGGCGACGCACTTGACTCCAGTCCTCTTGGTGGCGGTAATGCACCTTAATTCATTCATCATATTATTCTTGCTGTGTTTACTGTTGCCTCGCTATGTTTTGGCAACGTTGTCTTCAAATCACCAATTTTGGCACAGTTTTAATTTTCTTGGAGACCAACTCGGCTATCTCTTGTCACGTCACCCCAAAAAACCATGAACTTTCTAGTAGACACAAGATGCACATCTTTCCCGTAGCACCTATTGAAATTTGATCTCCTCATGTTGCCAGCCTTGGCTCGGCAATAATTGTGGCGGCCTGTCAGACACAGTGGCTCAGTAAGTCTGGTTAACATTACTATTCAATCTGTTGCTCTCTTTCTCTCTGTGTTTCTCTACAGAGCAGTGCAATAGAGCGAGGGGAATTGAAGGTGGCATTGTTCTATCGGACAGAAAAAATTTTTTGTTTTAATTGGAAATTTGTTTTTGCACAGATTTGCTATGTAGCCTATTTTTTATTTCCCAGAACATGTCACAATGAAATACTAGTCCAGCTGGTATGGATAAATCCAACCAGTTTAGCTTGTACACCAGACCAGAGCACAAAACCACACATCCACCCATACTACATAGTAATTTAAGCTTTGAGTTATTTAGTGTGTCACACTGGATAAGTAACAAAATACATGTTGCTGTCTCCCTTTGAAGTTTTTGGCATTGACATTTTTGTCACAGTTGATTGACATAAGTTGATTGTTTGAATTTAAAAAAAAATGGTTAACAACATAACAATCAAAATACTGTAAGGATTAGTACAATATATTCATGTGAAGGAGAATACTGCACTGAAATTTAAAAAGGGACCAAGGCCATATAGGCTTACTCGTACGCGTACACACTCAAAGTGACAGAACCCTTTCAGCCCCTGAACAAGCTAAACATGCAGTGATGTGCAAGTAGGTATCATCAACAACAACAACTATTTCAGCCTTAAATCTGTCAAAACAGCCTCAAGAAGCTGTAAATCTGTCTATGGCTAATATCATCAGTGTGCAGGTCTGAGAGGGGGGGGGGGGCACCTCACCACACCTGAATGATATGATACCCTCATTAGAAATCTGGAACTTTTTTACCGAAGCACTAAAACACAAAGCTCACTGTAGGCATGGGACGGTATAACATTCTGAAGGTATGATACCTTCAGCAAAAAATATCACGGTTTCACGATATTGCAATTATAGCTTCAAATGTATTATTTTGAAATCCTGGGTAAAAACTTTTCCATTGAACACAATGTTATTATTTAACACACAGCACACTGGCATATTACAAACTGCACTTCCTGTCCTCGAAGAGTCAGACTCAAAAAACAGCTTTCATCACGGAATTGTATGGCGTAAACCTTTGAGGGTTTTGAAACTAACTTTATAATATTGAAACTGGTAACCGGCCATGCCTACTCCCAGGCATCCATTGCCCATCACATCAGCTGATGTTTCATTTGTTTCAACCAACAAAAGGCCTAAACATGGGCTCAAAAACAAGGGTTTCCCCTCCACCTCTCCTCTCCTGTCCTGTGTGATTATGCGCCCCCCACCCCCCTCCACACACACACACACACCACACACAATATAGATGCTGATAGCTACTGGCAACATCCTACATCGTCCTCTAAACTCATCATCTACACTTCAACTCAAAATGAGAGTGTCTGTTGAGAGACAATCTTTTCAAGTCTCTGAATTAAAAACTTCTCCCACCCACACACACACACACACACACACTTTCTGTTGGTTGTGTCTTCCCCCCACCCCCCACATCTCCAAGGAAATTAACGCGCCAGGAAAACGCCATCCGTAATGGAAAGGACGAGTAAATCAGTGGACTTGAACGCGACCAAAAAGTTGGAAAGAGAAAGCAATACATCTTGTGTTGTGTTTAGGGTCATGTTACTGTTTGTGTCTGCGCGAATATTTGGACAATTGTATTTCGATGTTTTGGCAACATTTTTTTTTAAAACTTCATACCAAAGCCCTTTTTGATTGAAAGCAATTGTGCAACCTCGACAGCAACCCTATTTCCAATTTTACTCAACATTTAATGGTTTAAGTTAGCATATAGCCTAACCAAACTGCTCACTTAAGATACCTTTTCCTATCGACAGCTACTTGTGGTGAGAAATGACTTAGCTAGTGTATGGCGTTCACGCAGTAAAAACTGTTACTTAACGTTAGTTGTTTGTAAAACCCTCACCTTGTTTCCTCCACTTCACCACTGGAGATGTTCTCGACCGAAGAATACGTGTCCAGCAAGACTATACAACTTTGAGTGGGATTTTGGTTTAGGTCGTTTGGTCTGTTTGTTCCTCCGCTCCGCCATACACAACGTGATGGTGTGAGGTCCAAGAGTCAGGCAGCATAGGGGTCTCTCTCTCTCTCTCTCTCTCTCCCTCTCTCTCTCTCCCTCTCTCTCTCTCTCTCTCTCTCTCCTCTCTCTCTCCTCTCTCTCTCTCTCTGATGGGCGTGACTAAATCCACAGTAACGTCACCTGTGAATCCTTTACCGTAACCGACGCTACTTGCGGCCTCAAAAACACGCAGTGTACCGTAAACTTTAGAATAACTTTTAAATCAAGCTACAAACAACCAACGCAAAGCTTGCATTACCGCACATTTATGCTTATTATGGTTGTACTAGATTAGTGTGGAAGCCCAGTTCTACCAGTGAATTATGACGTGGCGTAATCACATCGTGTAATACACAAGGATAGATTTTATACTAATAAAATATGGCAGTTTTTAAACTGCATACATTTTACAATTAACAATTTCATGATTCTATTTTTTATCTTCATTAAATTATAAAACCATTATTCATCCAGAACATTGAGACAATGTTTACCACTCTTTCAGTACTCATCAAGTAGAAAATAATGTTATACATGCGGAAATAGGCCTTTTTTACTAAATACTTTTGCATTTGCATTGTATTTAAGGGGAAAGAAACAGTAACTGGACAACTGTCCACAATTTCTGTAATGTGTTGTATAGTTACATAATGGACTTCGAATTCTATGGAATGTTGTGTGTGATCTGATGATAAACCATGGCCCGCTCCAACACTGTGGCTGAAATAATGCAGCCGTGCATGTGGCATCAACTAGAATTCCTCTTTCAATCGTCCTCTTTTTATACCACCACCACGGACTGCTGATCCCTTTTGTACAACAAATGAGGGAAAAAACAAAGAGAGCAGAGCCAGGACAGGAGCGGGAACAAAAGTGGGCAAAGATATGACTGCCTCCCATTTTCCCTTTACATGTACAGAGGTTAGAACAACAACAAAACAAAAAACACACCTCATGAAAAGATTTTAAGAGAACTGACATTTTCATCATAGTAGTACTGCCATTGGTTGTGACAGCAGAAATTAGAAAGGGAAGCCAACCCAAATATTTCTTGCAATTGTTTCTATTTTAACCCTCTGAGGACAAAAGACGCACTAGCGAGTCCAACAGTACTACTCAAAAGCAAATTACAAATTTTAGACATTTATATACAATTTTATTCATATATATGCTACTTTTGTGACCAAGACTTTTGTGAACTCATTTGGGAAACAGTGGGTTTAGGTTTGTATTTTTTTACAAGAGATTTGAAAAATTTCAATAGCAAACATCAACTTTTCAGCATCAGCCACATTGTCCTCTTACCAGTGCTCTGAACAAATGTGGGCCTCACTGTACAGAAAGCTGATTTTGTTCAGAACATTTTGATACAAACACAAATTGGTATCTAGTTGTATCCAAATATCCTTAAAATGTGAAATTAAAAAGAAATGAAAAATGGCCATAGACCTCAAGGGTGGCTGGCTCTAACACTGCTAATTGGTAAGACAATTGTTTTTGCCATTGATTACACACAACCCTATTCCTGCCTAAGAACAACTGAATACTTTTATGTGAATATTTCATGCGATGAACCAGGCAATTATTGTTTTAGTGGACTGGTCCACCACTTTGCTTCAGGCTGACACACCAGACAACCAGCCTATGAGTGAATTATCATTATGTACAGACAAATCATCCTGTATTGTCCTCTAGCGCCACCATGAGTTTCACATTTGTGGTTTTGATTGAAATGTCTCCACAACTACAAGATGGATTGTTGTTTGCGTCCCCCCAATTATTTTTTGTATCCCGGCGCTGCAGTCCCCTTGGCAAGAGGCTGAGTTGTAAATGTGTGTGAGTGTTCATCTGATAGCAATGGCACCTGTATGACAGCGCCGGCCACAGCGTATGAATGTGTATAATGGTACTATGAGTTAGTCCGGGAACTATGTAGGCTACTTGAGTAGTCCTGAGACTAGAAAAGCGCTATATAAGAACAGTGCATTTGGAAGACATTTCCATCAGCTTTACTATTAAGATGGTGAACATGGTAAACATTACACCTGCATCAACATGTTACCACTGTCATTGTTAGCACCTGACGTTAGCATTTAGCAAAGTACTGCTGCGTCTAGTTTTGTTTCCTACAATTGGGCGACAAAAACAAGTTTTATCCATTCTTTAAAAGGGCTTTATTGACAGTAACACCCATCCCCCTACCCCCTGTCAATGTGGCCAAAATTGAAATGAATAAAGTTGGAGACTGACACAGGGTAACAATTGTTATTTGGGGCAGCTGTGGCGGGCAGCTACAGTTGGAAGGTTGATGGTTCAATCCCTGGCCCTGCAGTCCCATGTCAAAGTGTCTTTGGGCAAGACATTGAACCCCAAGTTGCCATTGCTGCGCCATCGGAGGTGTAAATGTGTGTTATCTGATGAGCAGCATGGTACCTCAGCCCTGTATATGAATGTGTGTGATGGTGAATGGTTCCCATATTATGTAAAAGAGCTTGATAGTTGTTAAGACTTAAAAGTGCTATAAAGAGTCCATTTACATTAAGAATCTATGCTTCAGTCTTGGATCCTCTGCAATACTGAGAACATTTTGATGATGGACGCAGAAAATGGCCTTTAAGGACAACATAGATCCATTCTGAGGAAAATCTTTAGTAGGTCGTTTGGAAATAAACACCACATTAATGTCTTTTCCTAAGTAGATTGACATTTTCATTTTGTGGCTTTACATTTACCAAGTCTACAACTAAACATTCAGATTTACCACTAAGTAGAGACCTTAGTTTTATTTTTCTGTTTAGATAATCAGTTTTAAAGCGAATTGGCCTCTTTAGGGATCCCTCAGCTTAACATTAGTGTTGACTGCTTCTGTGTAGTTGATTAGTTACATTACAAAAAGTTTAACTGTTTGAGCCCCATAGGTGAAAAAGGAAGTCCTGAATGATCCTTCAGCCATAGGCACATTCCTCTTCTTGCCCCTGGCAAAGGATCAGTTACATAACCACAACGTGTACATGTGGAGAAAAAATAAGACAGACAGTGAACAGAACACAAACACACTGTTGAATTCGAACACAAAACCTCGTTCTTTTTACCATCTTATGAAACAATATTGTAGAAAAGCATAATTCTAATCCTGGACTGAGTTAAGACCCCCCCAAAAATAGACTTATATAAATCAGAAAAAAGAAATTTATTCTGTTCTCTCAAGTGCTGAGGTCCTTGAGATGCTTCTTTGGCAAGATGCTAATGCTACTATTGCGCCTATGTTGCACCAGATTTTTAAGGAGGAAAGGACACAATGGAAGCCTTTACAGTGTATTACACAAGATTGCAGATGCCTTCTGTGACTCCGTGGGAGCTTTTCAAATTATAAGAAAATAAGCCTGAATTGTTTGGGTTATCTCTTGGAAGTTGAACAACTTTTTAAAGATAAAATCCAAACAGACTGAAGTCTGAAAGGGATTTACCAGTCGACTGGTTTACAAACTATGCTATCACGTTACATTATGGGAGTGTGGGGGCAGAAGGTCGGACAAACAGTTGAAACCATGGCTAATTGTTAATGAAAACAAGGCTCCGGTTTAGGACAATCACAATGACAACATTATAACAATGTAAAGTAGTATACAGCAAGACAGTCACACTGACTCAGTCTTTACAATCATCAAATAAAACAAAATTTATTGCATACACATGTCTGAAATGGACTTAGTTACTTGCCAGGCTGGTAACTCGAAACGTCACTTTTTAACAGTGGATTCACATTTTTCACAGTAACCCTTCCCTTTCAGTCTATGTCCTGATAAAATCTATTTGCTTACTGACTACATTGGATCAGGTGCAACTAGATGCAATAAATAAAGAAACTGCTATGTTACCACTGTCAAAGTTCCCAGTCAACATGTTGGCTGAACCTTACTAATTTGTCTTCCCCAACATCAGACCACATTTGGCACTTGCTGAAGGTAATCTGACCCAGTGGTGTGTGTGCGCTCGCATACACACCCACCCACACACACCACACACATCCTTTTCCTCATAAAAATCCAATCTAGGCATATTTTAAATCTGGACAAACCATGGCACTTTCTCTACATTAGCAGCAATTTTACAGCCATGAAGCAGACACACAGGGCTGCAGCCATTTTAAAAAATCTCTATAAGACCCAAGCTCCTCCCCCTTTACTCTTCTTTGAATTATACATGGGCAACATTTAGAAACAATGTGAAAGGCTTCGGGGTTTGATCTATTGTTATCTAAGACTTTCAAACAGCACTGCATATTGTGTGTCTGTTGTGTACGTGTTGCAAGTACTGAGTACATACTTTGACACGTTCACGTTTCTGTAGTTCAATTTCCAGTCCAATTGTTGCGCACAGAAAATCAGACAATCTGATTTTCAAAGGGGAAGAATCCTTTTTGAAAACTCCAGTTGCTCTAAATAACACCCATCTACATTGTGTCTCAAAGTTCCTGTGTAAATCTGCTTTATTCAACACTACTCTACCAGCCTGTGGCATAGCTAGATAGATTCACAGACCAATTCAATAGACCTGTCTTGAGTCTCTATTTTAAAAAGTGACTCTGGATTCATTCTATACTAAAAAAAGGGGAATTTATCTTTCACTGGGACTAATGACAGCATAGAATAGACATACATATTAAGATAAATTTATATATTAGCTTAGTATATAATATACAACAGTATACAGAGTCTCTGTGACAGGGTGGACAGGAGAAAGGAGACGGACAAATAGGCAGGGTTGAACCTTTTAGTCTCTGTGGGGTTTCTTTGTGTTGTGGTGGTGTGTGTGTGTGTGTGGTGTGTGTGTGTGTTGTGTGTGTGTGTTGTGGTGTGTGTGTGTGTGTTGTGTGGTGTGTGTGTGTGTGTGTGTGTGTGTGTGTGTGTGTGTGTGGTGTGTGTGTGTGTGTGTGTGTGTGTGTGTTGTGTGTGTCACCCTTTTTACACCCAAACTATGACCTGTGTTTGCCGTCTTTGTGTCTGGTGAACATATAACTAGGTCCTTGGCTTTGCTCTGCTGCCTGGGTTGAAAGTGTGTCTACACTGCTCTGCTTTGGTATGACTGGGTACACCAGGTTACTGTTGGAACTATGGGGTAGTGTATATACACAGGATAGTATAGTACCAAAGTAATTAAAGAAAATCCGATTGCAAAGGAACAGGAAATGAGGAAGGGGGCAAACACTTTTTCACACCACTGTACATCCCGTTGTTCTATTGTGCGATCATACGTGAATTTGCGAGATCTCGTGGGTCCTCGTGACTTCAGCTCTCAGTTATGGCTGCCCAAATCCGGACCTGGTGGATATTGAAAGACGGCGGAGCACGGAGCCGACACACAGCTGAGCCGATCCGCATCCATTCCACAGTTGGTGGAAATCCAGCGTAAGGTTTTTTGACTTCTCCTGTCGTTGTTGTGCACATGACGGATAAAGAACCTTGATCCTTGGATTTTTGTACAAATTAAACAGACAAAATATAACTTGTTAAATAGTGAGACTAGTTGGTTTTACTACCTTTGAACAGTGCCATGCTAGCGGTTTCCCCCCTTTTCCAGTCTTTGTGCTAAGCTAAAGTATGCTAAGTGGCTGCTGGCTGTAGCTTCATATTAATTACACAGACACAAGATTGGAGTCAGTATTCTCCTCTGACTCCGCAAAAAAGAAAATAAGTGTAGTTGTGTTGGTTTCAAAGCAACTAAGGGAGCAACTTTCTTTCTCTACTAAGCTGGCAATTAAAGCCTTCAACATTTGGTTAGCCTAATCATTTGCTCTATCAAATTTACTTGTATTGTCCAAGACTCCCAAATATTACATTTACAATTTAATGAAAAAGAGAAAGGCATCACATCCTCACATTAGAGAAGCTGGAACTAGGTAAGCTCTTACATTTTTGTTACATAAATCATTATTTAAAAAAATAGTTTTTTCTGTCCTAGACAAACTATTTCAGATCTAAATGCAAAAACAATGACAATGCTACTCACAATGTACACTCACCGGCCACTTTATTAGGTACCCCATGCTAGTAACGGGTTGGACCCCCTTTTGCCTTCAGAACTGCCTCAATTCTTCGTGGCATAGATTCAACAAGGTGCTGGAAGCATTCCTCAGGGAGTTTGGTCCATATTGACATGATGAATATTTACTTTACTGATTTTTAGAGCAGAAACATAAGTATATACATAAAAGAGTGGACTGCAAAGAATAGGTATAATTAATGAATTAAGAGTGCAGTAACAAGAACGAATATTACGATACAGTTGTGTGTACTGTTTGAAGCTAATGAGGGGGGGGGTGACATAACGGCGGCGTCGCAATCGTCATCCTGGCGTGACACGGAGCAAATATATCACATTTATTTTTGTTAAACGATCAAAAACAAAGCAGGAATAATTTTTCGCGAAACACAATAGCAGACTTGAATGCTCTCCTGAGGTGAAATTCCTAATTGTACAGAAGAAGAAGGGATGAAATGTGATCGTCATTTCCGGTAAGTGCACATGGTAGTGCGCGATTTGAGACAACACTCCTCTGTCAAAATTTACGCACTATGCAAGACAGTACGTAGTGCACGAAGTGTACTGTCTGTAAGTGCACTAAGGGAAGTGCGCGATTTTAGACACAGCTCAGCCCTTCTGGCACCAACAATCATGCCACGTTCAAAGTCACTCAAATCACCTTTCTTCCCCATACTGATGCTCGGTTTGAACTGCAGGAGATTCTCTTGACCATGTCTACATGCCTAAATGCACTGAGTTGCCGCCATGTGATTGGCTGCTTAGAAATAAAGTGTTAACGAGCAGTTGGACAGGTGTACCTAATAAAGTGGCCGGTGAGTGTATATGTGAGTAGGAGAGAGGTCACTTGAATGGCTTCTGGGGGCTTTGCTGTTCTTATCTCCACATCACTCAGCAAATACTTTGGGAAACGTGTGTGAAGGAACATTGTTACTCGGTATCGTTACGTGATAATCCTCAAACTTTGCTCGTAAAGAAATACCCGCTATGTAAATGGGCTTCGACAGCAAAATGTTTACTGTGAGCTTGCGTCCGGACATGTAGCTGGGCAGTAATCAGATTTCTCTTCCACTCCTTACTTCATGTTTGTTACCCTCAAAGTGTATGAGCGATATTTGATGTTGCTGCCAACATGTTGCTATTCTGGTACAACCTCAAAATACAGTTATGAACCTGAAAATGAGCATACTATGGGCAATTTAAAAATCCACCGGGTGGAAGTGCTGAATTTAATAAGCTGCTATACATACACACAGTATGACTTGTGAAAGCTACTAGTTGATGTGTGAAGTCATTTGGCTGGCTCAACTGCTGCTACAGGGTAACTGTGACAGGTCACTCTGGCCCAAAAATTGATTCACATAGGTTTTGTGATTTTGTGTTTTTTTTTTTAAATCATTCCTTTTTTTTTAAGTTTATTTTTTGGGGCTTTTCCCTTTTATCATCAAGTGACAGTGGATAGACATGAAAGGGGGACAGAGATGGGGATGGACATGAAAGGGGGACAGAGATGGTTTCCAACAAAACAGACAGAAAGCAGAAAATCCATGTTGTGTACTTCTTTACAAATTAAATAAATGTCAGACTGTGATGTGCATGCTTCTTAGAAAACAATTTGTTTTTAGAATTGTCTTGATATATTGTCTCTAGAAGTATATTAAACTTTTTGCTTTGTTAAAGAACGAAAAGAAAATCGCAATACTCAATAATACAATACAATGGAATTGCAATACATCTAGAACCGCAATAAATGAAAATCACAATCCGAGCATCAAGGTCCAGTTAGCAACAACAGTATCTTGTCTCATTTTGGCCGACCCAATGCTGAGCAGAAGAGAGGAGCCATTGTCATTTGGAACTAGCCGGCTGGGTCCAGTTCCTGATGGGAAGCTCTGTTGTTGTTGTTGCTGTAGCAGAGACACTATTAAGTAACAGATGAAGGGGCCATATCTCCCTATGTCTTTCTTGCTCATCTTTTCTCTCTGTGTCTTATTCTTTTTCTTTGTCTCAAAACTGTGTTCATCAGGGTTTTTCCTACCATTATAAGGCTTAGGTGCAGCATCCAACCTGTTTTGGGCAGCACCTCAGCAAACAAATTTAAAATCAATGTGAGCATCAAATCTAACTAAATGACTTGGACTTCAACATGCACATAATATTCCTGTTTTTGCCTTTATTCAAAAAAAAGACAATATTCTGACAAAGAGGTTTACATGGCTAATGAAAGTGAATATTCCACATTACATGCAGCCGTGCAAAAAATAGGATTTTTTTTTTAGTTTTAGGAAGTTTTTAAAACTGCCTGGAGACTGTGGTAAAACATCTGATAATCCAAATGCGCTATACTGTATACAAGACCAAAGAATGCTTCTGAAACCCGAATGATACCAGCATATCACATGTCTAATTAGGAAAATACTTAATTTGGAAAACGCTTTATTCAGAATATCCCAACGGAATACTCTGTTTATATGACCTGTATCAAATTTGGAATATTGTCTTGTTCACAGTGAAAGCCTAGGGATCAACCCTGATGCGTTTCGGCATGCTCTGCAGTGGGCTTTGTACCGAAAGCGTTACCATATAACAATATTATAATATCCATAATCTAAGATGATATCTAGTCCCATATCATGACATTGGTAGATTACCCAGCCCTTTCTTCTAATGTAGCTACAAACATTTGAAACTGTCCAAAACATTATTGGGGAGTATTAGCACATTATTGTGTGAGACAAATGTTGATTTTTGATTGCAGCTTTTGCTTTTTTACTAAAATAATTAATTTAATTAATTAATTTTGCTTTCTCCACCTTAATGTAACATTTCCTGCTGAATTCTCTGTTACCGAAGTAGAATTGTGGCAAGTTGTTGGAAAATAGGTTTACTAAAAACTTCCAAATGAACTGCTGTAAAACGCAGTGATTGATGAGATGGCTGCATTAGCGGGTCAGAAGATATATCCTGTAACTGTCAGGTTCAGTGGTTCCATTGCAGACATAACACTTTGCCTCATATGGCGTTTTTCCACTGCTGGTAACGGCTCGGCTCGGCCCATTCTTCGTCCGTTTTCCATTGCAGATTGAGTAAAGCCTCAGCGTGGCTGGTCACCATAGCAACGCGTGATGACGTAATTTTCAGCGCGACTTACAACAGCACGTCGCATACTCGCCGCAGCCAGAAGAAATGTTTTGTTTCAAAAGAAGCTGAAGGAAGCAACAAAAATCACCGCTAAAAAAACGGGAGTTTGGGAATTCTGACGGAGTTCAGACGTCGACATGACGGTTGTTCGCCGACACAAAAGGGTAAGTTAAGTTTCCTGGTAACGTTAGCTAACATTTGCATGTGTTCAGCGTCGCAGTCAGTATTTACTAGACGCTATATAAAGTACATGAACTTTAGCAACCATGATTACACACCAACATGTTTGCTGTGTACTGTTTGTGTTTCAGAGCATTCACGCTTTGTAAACTCGCCGCCGCAGACCGTCCGGTGGGCGATGTCCGACCGGTGAGCTCTCTGGTTCTGACCTGCTGGACTTTGTATAATCTGTATGAGAGTCACGGAGAGGCTTATGACAACGACTGGGATGCATCTGGGACAGCAGAGCCGGGGGGGACACTGTCACAGGGGGCAGAGGAAGAAGACCGGGATGTTTGGGAGGGTTTGATGCGCTACTTGAAAAGCTAAATAAAAACTTTTCTTATATATATTGTCTTGTTTTTTTAAAGTAACAGTGTGCAATATTGGAAACGACATGAAGCCGCTAGTAGCCCGAACAGTTGAAAAGTGAGAATAGTGCAGAGAGTGGATAATCTGTTGGTGTCGGGCTAGATTTGTTTTAAATGTCCCGTTTGTTCTGGACACACACTCCGCACTCTTGTTTGCTAAAAACGCAGTCATACATGACGATTCTCTCCGACCAACCAGCAGTCTGCAGGTTTGCACGTCACCTTTTGGTATCGCCTCGGCTCGCTTGGAACCTCGACTGAGGTAGTACTAAAAAAAGTACCTGGTAGCAGGTCCCAGGGACTTTTTTTCGTAATGGAAAACCAAAAAAGGCAAGTCGAGGCGAGTCAAGTAGATACCACGCAGTGGAAAACCGCCATTAGTGTCATGTTTGTCTGATTGGAGTGGACACAGTGCTGTAATGGCTCTGTAACAGCTTACCACAGCCTCAGTTTCACTATCTAATGCAGGGTGATATTATAATAATAAAAAAAAAAGCCTTCCAATTGCTGAGCGATAGCTGCCAGCAACAAACCTCTTCCATTGAGTTGATTTATATAACTGGATCTAGTGATTTTATGCTAGTAGTGTGACATTGATTTCAAAATGATCTTCCTCAGGATGCATTCATCTGACCAAATATCATTTTCAGTATCAATTCTTTTTCAGTCAAAAAAATCAAATCATAACAAAGAGTTATCTCAAGGCACTTCACAGATATATTCTATAATTTACAAAGACCCAGCAATTCCAGTAATTATCCAGTAATTCCTCCAAGACCAAGCGTTTAGTGTGACAGTGGCGAGGAAAAACTCCCAGAATCGGAGAGCTAGTTAGCAGCGCTAGCAGCAGGGAGTAGAAGCCATCAGGCAAGTGCTATTTAAATAAACTCCTGGTGTACTTACAAACTTTCCGGTGCCTTGTTTTATGAGTACACAACCTATTTGTACTACTTTGGAAGTTTGGTCCCATTCAGGGCATTATTAGTGGGATAAATTATGAGATACACATTTAGCGCTAACTCGCCCAATGTTCCACCAAGGGGGGAAAAATAAGCTTCTGGGGGGAGTGTTTGGCTCGAGGTTATGGAGCAAAGGACCCTAGGGCGAAATTATTCTGAACCATCCTTTAAAAAACAAATATCTATTTGCGTTTTTGATGAGAGAGAGAGAGAGAGAGAGATTCATGGGCTTTAAGATTGTAATCAAACGGACTCTCTTAGCAGCAATCGATACAGCATAGTATCGCAATATTTTCCGTAGCAATACTGTATCAATACATGGACGCGAAGTATCGATCTTTTATCATGTATGTGTTGGTCAGTTTGTCTGCTTGACAATCCCATTTTACAGAAATAAAATTGAAGAGATATGAACAAACTGAGAAATTTATCTTTTTAGATTAAACAGATCTTAACAAAGTTTCCTTTTGGAGACATTTCAAATTGGGAAAAAAGGTAATACATTGTAATATGTATAAAATCACAATGTATCATGACATAAGTATCGTGATGATATCAGTGTTTCTTTTGCCATTTTTTGAGGTGAAAGAATTACATAATTATATTATACATTCTTTAAAAAAAAGGATGGCGAGATATACACATTCATGCAATTCGCTTCTCGTTCCGTGCCTTACAAGTTCAATTCATTTTAACTTACGGACTGGCTACATTGCACGCGTAACGTATGCGGAGCGGCCCATCCAACGCTCCGCTTTCACTATCATCAATGAAACTGGCTACACCGGCCATGAGAGATCCGCTCTACAAGCTTAAAATAGGACAGTCTTCTATTTATATATTTTACACAGGGTGTGTGCGGGCGGCCCTTTTACACAGATATGGATTATAAAGTGTAATTCTTTTAAATTAAACTACCAATTTACAGGTAATGACTTAATGACTGTAAATGAGCGTATTGGCAGTTTAATTTTGAGGGTTTCTGTTTTTATTTCTTATTTCCCTCACATGTCCTCTGATAACAGCTGACAGTAAATTGACGTTTTCACAGTGCTGTGCCAGCTCCAAAAAACAGAAGACACAAATCACCCAAGAATGTTCATTCCTCCTATTAGTCAGGTGTATCTGGGGCGGGAACAAGAAAGTAAATTCTGGCCTTGTGTGTTCTGATCAATTGCAGTTAACACACTCATTCATAATTTAGTTTTTTTATTTAAACCACCCGGATCATAAGGTCCCGCTGGACACAGTACACTAAAAACAAATACATAAGCTGCACCTTTACTCACTGTGCCTGTCTACTTTTCTACAAACACAAACTAATGATGTCAGAAGAATTTGAAATTGTAAGAATTTTCTACCCTGTAAGACAGCAAATCACCCCCATAGCAGCTAAATCATTTCCCGTGTCTGGTGATTGCACAGGATGAATGTGGCTGCTTCCTTTTTCCTGCTGTATCCAGGAAGTAGTGGTCATCAGGTTTGGTTGTGACACCCTGAGGAGAGAATGGAACTGTCGGAATGAGGGAAATGGGGGGGGGGGAGAGAGGGAAAAGTGAACTTGGTGTACTGTACATTGTCATCCTCAAACTACAACAAAGATGCGTTATACTCCCTTACTAACCGTAACCCTACAAACTGGATAAAAGAAAGACATGCTGATTAACTGCTATTGTGAATTTCAACTTTAAGACAAAAGCTGCTTTGAAGCCCAAAGGAATTCATACAACTGTGGTGCTACGCATGTCTCTTTGTTTCGAGTTGGCTGATAGGATTTTAATTTCCATGAACTCCAAAGGTTCATAACAAAAGATGTGGTAATAGTTTGACTCCTCACCTACTCTTCACTAACAGCATCCGTATGAATAAATTACCCATTTAAATGAACTGTCTTTTTTTATGTTTATGTATGAAATGAATCGTCCTCATCCACAGACATAGAAGAACACACAGATCGGGCCCTTAGAGCCCCTGACAACTTGTTTTTATATATATATTGATGTCCAAAGAAGAGTAAGAAGCTGATTGAGAAAGTCAATCACAACTGCCATAAGTGTGAAAAGGCGTTGTGAATCAACAAGCCACTTTTGGACATGCAGTAGATGAGATTGTTCCAAACGGGGCAATGCTAAAGTTAAGTCCTACGCGAAACAAATCGGTGATGTTAAAAAAGCCAAAAACGTGCTAACGACAGGAAACAGCCTAATCGCTTGAAGCATAGTGCTCTTGCACTTTCGCCAGTAATTAGACCCTTCCCCAGGAACAGGTAGTAAGGATTTAAGAAAAACCCCTACAACAAACCGTAACGCAACTGTATTTTCAGATTGTGAATCTTCTGCTTGTGACTTTTAAGACTAAGAGTACTTCACCCTCAAAATTGTGTACCATTACTAAGTAAGTTTAGCCTCATGAAGGAAACTTTGAAAACTGATGTTTTGATATAGTTTTGCTGTTGTTGACCCCTATTTCTTCAATGCATCAAGACTTTATATTATTGGTGACTTAATCAACCTCAAAGATCCTGGATCCCATGTGAAATGATAGGTTCGCTCATGCGACTTCATGAGCAGGTAACAGTTACGCTCGGTGGAAGAGAGCCGATGAGGCAACTCTTAACAACACATCAGGAAATCCTAATTTGATTTAAATTTGGAAAAAGAGCAGCTGTGTCCCAGTTACAGTGGTGTGAAAAAGTGTTTGCCCCCTTCCTCATTTCCTGTTCCTTTGCATGTTTGTCACACTTAAGTGTTTCGGAACATCAAACCAATTTAAACATAGTCAAGGACAACACAAGTAAACACAAAATGCAATTTGTAAATGAAGGTGTTTATTATTAAAGGTGTAAAAAAATCCAAACCATCATGGCCCTGTGTGAAAAAGTGATTGCCCCCCTTGTTAAACATACTATAACTGTGGTTGTCACACCTGAGTTCAATTTCTCTAGCCACCCCAGGCCTGATTTTGCCACACCTGTTCACAATCAAGGCATTACTTAAATGAGCTGCTTGACACGTAAGGTCCCCAGAAGATCCTTAAAAGCTACACATCATGCCGAGACCCAAAAATTCAGGAACAATTGAGAAAGAAAGTAATTGAGATCTATCAGTCTGAAAGGGTTATAAAGCCATTTCCAAAGCTTTGGGAATCCAGCGAACCACAGTAGAGCCATATCCACAAAGGCGAAGACATGGAACATGTGGAACCTTCCCAGGAGTGGCCGGCCGCCCAAAATTACCCCAAGCGCAGCACGACTCATCCAAGAGGTCACACAAAGACCCCACAACAAAGTCCAAGAACTGCAGCCCTCACTTGCCTCAGTTAAGGTCAGCGTTCATGCCTCCACCATCAGGAAAAGACTAGGCAAAAATGGCCTGCATGGCAGAGTTCCAAGGAAAACCACTGCTGAGCAAAAGAAACATCAAAGCTCGTCTCAATTTCTCCACAACACATCTTGATGATCCCCAAGACTTTTGGGACAACATTCTGTGGACCATGGAACAAAGTGAACTCTTTGGAAGGTGTGTGTCCAAGCATATCTGGCGTAGAAGGAACACTGCATTTCATAAAAAGAACATTATACCAACAGTAAAATATGGTGGTGGTGTATGTGATGGTCTGGGCTGTTTTGCTGCTTCAGGACCTGAAGACTTGCCGTGATAAAAGGAACTATGAATTCTGGGTCTACCAGAGATCCTGAGAGAATGTCCGACCATCTGTTCGTGTACTCAAGCTGAAACGAACTTGGGTTCTGCAGCAGGACAATGATCCTAAACACACCAGCAAGTCCACCACCGATGGCTGAAGAAAACAAAATGAAGACTTTGGAGTGGCCTAGCCAAAGTCCTGACTATCCTATGAGATGTTGTGTGTATGACCTTAAAAAGGCCGTTCATGCTCAAAAACCCTCTAATGTAACTGAATTAGGACAATTCTGCTGATGAGTGGGCCAAAATTCCTCCAGGACGCTGTAAAAGCCTCATTGCACGTATCGCAAACGCTTAGTTGCAGTTGTTGCTGCTAAGGGTGGCCCAACCAGTTTTAGGTTTAGGGGGCAATCACTTTTTCACACAGGGCCATGATGGTTTGATTTTTTTTCACCTTAATATAACACCTTCATTTACAAAGGCATTTTGTGTTTACTTGTGTTGTCCTTGACTATTGTTAAATTGTTTGATGTTCCGAAACACTTAAGTGTGACAACCATGCAAAGGAACAGGAAATGAGGAAGGGGGCAAACACTTTTTCACACCACTGTATCTGGAACGGTAGGCTACGTTAAAATGGACATGACAGCAGTGCTCCACAAGAAAACAAGTCCAGGGAAGGAGGCTATCACAGTGTGTCTGTTCATCCTTTATGAACGTGTGCATGATTGAAATAAAGGAGAGAAGGCATTGACGCACATTATAGGGTGACTCATCAAATTGTAGGATCAGGAGCATCTCTTTCTGTCTCACCCACGCAAATCAAATTCACTCATAATGCTGTCTGCTTTCACTGCTCAACACTGGCTGCATGATGTTTCTAAAGCAGCTTTTCTCATTCTTTGTGTCAGTGCATACATACAAACATTTTCTTTAACTGGAGAAGGTTTTTGTTGCCCACAGTGAATATGTGCCACTGCCGTACAAAGCTCATCCAACGTGTAGGAGACCTCCTCACCGTCTTGTGAATTTGTTTTAATTTATATATTTGGCTGCCTCAATTTGCCTTGTCCCTGTTGACATTTTAACTCTTTTCTGTTTTACAATGTGCGGGGGGGAGACAGATGATAAGAAGATACAAAAGGCATGAGGAGAAGAGAGAGATGTTAAATGAACAGTTTGAGTTCCTGTCCTGCTCCCTCTTCCTTGTGTTTTTTAAAGCTATTTTTAAAATTTGACCATACCGTTTTCTTCTTACATTTTGTTTTCTTTTATCCTGATTGTCTAGAAGACTGTTTGATTACATGGTCAGCTGCCACTACCAAGTGGCTGGTCGTTGCAATAAAAGCTTTCTGTGATACGAATAAAAAATAAAAAATCACAAGAAGTCACTACTCTCTGATCATGGACTCCTGGTCCCGGGGGGCGAAACACAGAGGGTTCCGATTTTCCAATTTCCATGGAATGTTCCTTGCAGTCAAAGAGGTTCGATACGTCTGAAAAGTGCTCAGTTAACAGTCAGTTAAGGCTAATCCTTCAAATGAATGGGTTGAGTGTTGCAGAGAGTGGCAGACTGAAACGCTGAACAGGTGAATGGAGTCGGCATGGATTCAACGAAAGTATGATGCTGCCTGTGCAGAGACGGTATAATGGTGTGGGGGTGGGTGGTTTCTTCTACCTGTTTTATGTTCGGATACACATTTAAGGTGACTGACACACAGGCATGTTATCATGTCTGACCTTCTCTTATAGTCTCCCTTATCTTTAACTCCTCATGCTGCTGCTTGTTTGTGTCTTCCTGTTTTACACCTCTAGTGACTCAGCTTTTCTTATCTCTCCATGCATGTCTCGCACACAGTTTTTAATGCTTTTTACTGCAAGCCTTTCATCACTGTTTCCACGTCTTTCTCAATTTTATACAGTAAAAATAATTAGTATGATTTATACATATATATATATATATATATATATATATAGTGCTGGACTCACCTTAACCCTCATGTTGTCCTCGGGTCATATTGACTGGTTTTCTCATATCATTGTTTTTTATAATTCCATTCCAACGCTCTTTGGCAAGTACAATCTCTACTTTCATTAATTTTGGGGTGTCTTATTCAATTTTATAGCATTTGAAAAACAAATTGACGTGGTTTTGAAATAGTATAGAGTAAAAGTTGAAATATTCCAGCCTGTGATTGTCCATCAACATACATTCCTTTAATTTTAGTCTAAATAATTACAAATTTTTGCTTTTCTGACTCAAACATTAGGGATAATTTCCCATAAATTAGGTTTAGTGACCAAAAATTCCAAAAATAACTGTAAAACTAAAGTTAATAAGTTAGTGTTACGTAGTGTTTTAAAATGTCAAAAAGTGGCAGACATTGAAAAAAGGGACAAGTGATTTGAAAAAAAGGGACAAAAACATATTTTTTTAAAAATTGATAAAAATCCTCAAAGTGTTGATTTTCAATTTTGATTGGAAGACAACACGGGATGTTTTAGGATGAATGCATCCAGTTGCTATCCCCCAATGTCCCCCAATGTCCAATCCCGTTGTGGTATGGCGCGTGGCGGAGGATGGAACACATAATATAATCTATCTATAAATTACAGGAACGTTTGTCTGACAGTGTTTGTTATGCGCATATCTCTCAAATCGTTGGATGGATTTCAAACTTGGCAGGTGTCTTGCTATGGGCATGAGTAAGTGCGGGGCCAAATTGTTTGGATTAGAGATGCAAAATATATTGTTAAATATATAATGCTAAAAGAATCGGCTTTTGCCGAGAATTGTTGGGTCCTTGTAAATTATAGTGTTATCTAAACCTACTCTATCTGTAAAGTGTCTTGAGATAACTCTTGTTATGAATTGACACTATAAATAAAATTGAATTGAACAAGTGCAGACACAGCGTGATGCCACTAAGTAGTACTTAGTACTTAATAGGCAGGCTATTTATCTTATAAAGCGAGACGTATATGTATATACTGTATGTGTGTCCGTGTTTGGGGGGAAGGTAACATGCACATCAGCAGACGCCACATGCAGAACACTTTAGAACAGCGGGGGGGGGGGGGGGCTCTTTTTCTGCTTTTATATGAAATGGTAGGTAGGCTGTCCCGAGGAGACTGCGCACCAGGCTACTGAACAAGACTAAATGTAACCGTGCAACCGCTCCAGTCTATGTAATCACACAGGTGTCTTACTACCCGTGCATCTTAGATGAGTGTGTACATAGAAATGCATAGGGTACATTACCGATGGATATCACATACAATTACACGTCATGTTATTGTGGTAGTTAAATGTTAACTTGTGCACCAGGCTACTGTACGAGACCGTAACCATGTCTAATGCATGAGTCTATGTAGTCAAACGGCTGTCTAGGTTCTCAGCAAGATTAAGTTATCAACCAATTCCCTGAAGCCTTTATGTCTCGTGTATCCCACAGGCCAAGTAAGCGCCCTTTCCAAACAGGCACGTTTTCAACGGGCACTGGTCATAGTTAATGAGCCAAATTCTTGACGGCAACACCAAAGACAGTTTGCAATCATTCCCTGCCTGCATCCTCAGTACCGGGGAGCGACCTAAATTAAGAGGGCGATGAAATGTTCAAAGGGATAGATTACCAACCACAAGCAAGTTTCAAGTTGATTTTTATACCGGGAAAAACTAAAATCAACTGCTACTTGAAAAGCAGGAAATAACAAATAATAATAATAATAAAATAGTTAAAGTATGACTGGGAAAATGGTCAGCAGGAATGACAAGTAGTCAACATTGTAGTTGAGTGGCTGAAACATGGCAAAAAAAATCGTTCTGGCTCTTTATAGCAGCATGCAGTAAGAGTAAGCCTTCCATGCTAAATCTGTACACCTTATCATGTTTTCCGACCTCCCTCAGGCATTATCTCTTGCTTATCTTTCAGTTTTCCTTTCATTGTCCTGCTCCATCTGTGTTCCTCCTAAAGACCCTCTCTCTCTCCCTGTTGTTCTCAACCAGCCATTTTCCCTTTGCGCCTGTTAATGGTTTGTATTTCTGGTTGTATTTAGTCTGTTCTCTTTAGTAATTTTAATGGTTAGTGTGTTTAAGTTGATTCCCATCCCCACTAGCTGGATGATTTGTGCTTGTCACGGTTTAAATAAAGGATTAGCGAGTGTAAATGTGGGCATTTTGCCATCTTGTTTTTTGGATGTTATTATTCAGAAATACAGTTATGTCCAGAATAATAGCAATGTGAATGAAGTTCAAAATCCTTAGAACAGTTTTTAATTCAATAATATTAATGCATTGGGAAGACTGCACATTCAATTCCAAATCAAAACATGACCAAAATTGATCAAGTTTTGTGTTCTACCTTTACAGAAAGTGAAGAAAAAGGAAAATTAGGCTGTTAAAAAATAGCAGTATTTGCATTTTCCTTTACAAACTCAAATATTTATTGTATGAACTGAAACATGTCTCAATGGTTTGCTTTTCTTTGAATCACTGCATTAATGTTTAGTTGCATAACCATTATTTCTGAGAACTGCTTCACATCTGTGTCACATGGAGTCGACCAACTTCAGGCACCTGTGAACAGGTATTCCAGTCCAGGGCGATTGAACTACTTTTCACAATTCCTCTGCATTACTGGGTTCTGCCTCAGAAACCGCATTTCTGATGTCACCCCACAAGTGTTCTATGGGACTGAGGTCCGGGGAATTGGGCTGGGCGCTCCATTACATCAGTCTGGTTCATCTGGAACCAAGACTTTGCTCGCTCACTGGTGTGTTTTGGGTCATTGTCTTGTTGAAAGACCCAAGTATTTTGATGTATTGAAACTGATCCATGATCCCTGGTATGTGATAAATAGGCCCAACACCACAGTAGGAGAAACATCCCCATAACATGATGTCTGCACCACCATGCTTTACTGTCTTCAGTGTACTATGGCTTGAATTCAGTGCATGGGGGTTGTCGGACAAACTGTCCGTGGCCCCTAGACCCAAAAAAAAACAATTTAGCTCTCCTCAGTCCACATAATGTTGCACCATTTCTCCTTTGGCCAGTCAATGTGTCTTTTGGCAAATTTCAACCTATTCAGTACAAATCTTTTTTTCAGCAATGGGACTTTGGGGGGGGGGGGCTTCTACCAGATAGCTTTGCTTCCCATAGCCTTCTTCTGATTGTACCAATACTCACAGGTAATTTCAAGTCTTCTTTGATTTTCCTGGAGCTGATCATTGATCAGTGACAGCTGTTCTTCCATCCATTCGAATGGTAGTGACAGTTTTCCCCCACGTCGTTCAGACTTTGATGCCATTTCAAGGCATTTGAAATCATTTTGGCTGAGCAGCCTATGTGTTTCTGCACTTCTTTACGTTTTCCCCTCTCCAATCAACTTTTTAATCAAAGTCTGCTGTTCCTCAGAGCGATGTCTGGAACGACCCATTGTGCTGAG
>NC_045747.1:32725650-32731927 GCF_008692095.1 Etheostoma spectabile | reverse complement strand
TGAAATGTACTATAACCAGCATGCACAGCATTTGCTTCCTTCCTTCCTTAAATATGAGCCATAACTGACACCTGTTTCTCCAGAGTCAATCACCTCACTAACTGAACACAACATTGCTATTATTTTGACCATGACCCTTTCAATTACAGATTCAATTGCACAGAATGAGCAGCATGCATGTCATGACTGTTGGGTCTGGGTCACAACCAGCCTATGTAAGCAGAAATGGCGTACGTGTTTATTTGCATGTAGAGCAGGGAAGTGAGATCCAATCACAAATGGTCCCTCAAGATGCATTTGGAGACACATTGTGCTGTCAGGTGGGAACACCGTACCTAAATCTGTCCCCTTGTGATTGGATCACACAGATGGGATTTTAATACTAGGTGAAAATGCGGCCTAAGTGAGAATGTGTATGTGTGGATTGTCAGTCCCAGCCCTGCTCTCGTCCAGCCGGAAGCATGCTGTCCAGAGAGGCTGTGATTACATTACCATCATGTCTATCGAGTTAAGATGGATCAGTTGCTATGCTCACTCTGCTCTGTGCTTTGAAACTATAAAATGTATTCAGGCTCCTGTTGCTGACGTGTGTAGCTGCATGAATGCTCCACAAACCTTTCTGGATGAATGTAATCTTAATAAAACTCAAATGAAAAGAGTCAGTTAACATCTGTAAGCCCGGTGCTTACAGTTCTTGTGCTTGATTTCCTCCATTTGTTGCTATTACTCATCCTTGTCCATTATAAGAAACACTGGTGACTCTAACAGAGGTGTAACGTTACGTGTGGCCGCTGTTGTGACTCTTGTGCCTGGGTCTGTTTCCCGATGGTTCAGTAAACTACCGTTAGCGTCCTTAGCACCGGAGTTGAGTGCTGACCGGGATGGTTGCTAGCTGGCTGGGGGTTGACTGGGGATGTGTCCGAGGGCCGGGGCTGTAATGATAGTGGATGGCTGCTAGCTGGCTGGGGGCTGACTGGGGATGTGTCCCCGGGCCGGGGCTGTAATGATAGTGGATGGCTGCTAGCTGGCTGGGGGCTGACTGGGGATGTGTCCCCGGGGCTGTTGTCAGCTCTCATGCCGACTAAAGCCTTGCAGCGCCGGGAGACTGAGGCAAAGACTGGGTGGGCTAGCTATTTAAATTACCATTAGATTAATCGACTATCTATACAGTTAACATTTGTGGGTTAGCTAGCCCAGAGTTGTTAACCATGGTCAAATGCTCCTGGCATTTACCAGTACCTCATGCTGATGTGAAGTTAACTCCGCTGTCTGTCCCTCATCATGAAAGCTCTGGGAGTTTTTGCATTTTTCTGTATCAGTCTCAAGAGACTTGGCCCTCTTTTCTTTTACTTTTTCCCATCCACCTTTCTCCTTAAGGTTTCTGCTAGCCATTCTGCCGGCGATTTGATTTTGCCCTGCAGCTCAGGCTGAAAAACTCTACCCTTTTCTGTCCTGATCAAGGCTGATTTCAGAGAACTGATCTGCTCCTGTTACAAATCTGCATCTTCGGCCTACTAGTCATAAACTAGGCCGAATCTTCTTCCTCGTTTTATTTTTTCAATTTATATATATATATATATATATATATATATATATATATATATACATACACGTAGTGTATTAGTAATCGTATTAGCACCCCTGCTGTTGGCTGTTCATATTGCCTTATTATAATTTCTTTGTGCCGACTGCTCTGGACTTTTCCAGAACGCACAGATTGTCAGTCCGTCCCTGTGCAAGACTGTTAGAGGTGTCACAGTTTGGATTTTAAATTCAAAACGATAGAAATTAGTTTTTTTATTTGCTTATTGATATCAGAAGCAGGATTTGCATTTTTTCCAGTATATTTTTCTCTTTCCACCCCTGCCTACCGTCAGTCAAAAAAGGTTGAAATCGTGTTTTTTTTTGTGTGTTTTTTTATAGGGGACAAATCTGCCTTTTTTTAAACATTTGGGGGGACATATCCGTTGTATATCCTGTTTTTGTAAAATGGAAAATCCCCTCCCACTTGTGTCAACAACTACAGAAATTCTGAGAAATATTGATGTGAGTGCTGGACCTGGTGCCTTTGTCGTTGTTTTCTTTTATAATTGTCTAACAGCCCTCCCTCCCCCTCTCATTATTTTTTTCTTAGAGCAATATACAGTTTGATCAATGGAGGTTTTCTTTGTCTGCCTTTTGCTAATTGGTTGTCACAGCTTGTGATGTCATGAATTGAATTGAATAAATGATGATTCAAGTCCCGCGCCAACATGAATGAGGTTTTCTTTCTCTCTCAGGCCTGTCCTTAAATTGGTGTTGCCATGGTAATGAGAGTTCTGAGAATGGATCCAGCGGGGTCACTGATTCAGTGTCGTGTTTTCAAAAAACTGAACAAAGAGTGTGTGTGCGTGTGTACGTGTTCTCGTTTAATTACATTCGTTGAGTCCAAAAACCGGGAATACAGTATACTTGTGGGATCTGGACAGCTTTGTGGGGCCAAAATGGTGGACCTTACAACTTTAAAGGGCTGTTTAAGGATGTGTGTGAGAGACGTGTTTGTGTGTGGGGAATGTTGTCACCACGATCAGTTTGAAGACTCTAAATATGTCCCTGTCCTCCTCTTTCCAGGTGTTTAACGTCTTCTGCTGTGCTCCTGCTCCTCCCCGCCCTTTGACTCCACCTCTTCCGTGATGTCATCTCAGGCCACGCCCATCCAAGGGTCCCGACCAGTGACCCCTCCGCTGATCTCTGCAGGATCCCCGCAGTCTCCAGTTTCACCAGGTAAAGAATGATTCTTTATGTGCGCTGACAGTTTGACCGTATCATACTGTAACCTCTCTTAAAGGGGCACTGATTTTACACATGAAGAATAGAAATACAAAAGCCTGCATTACAAACTCGATGTGGACAGTTACCAGACAGTCAGAAAGGATCTTATAAATGATGTTATCAACTTGCATTATGGAAAAGAATCCAGCGCTTAGAGTTCATAATACTATAAGTCAAGATATCTCAGCATCTGCTACAAATTTCTGAAAATTACCTATTTTTACAAAAAAAAAAAGAATGACTCGTATAATTGAAACAGATTGACGTATTGGAATTTCACCCTTAACTTTAGATCAGCAAAGCCAGCAGATAATCGTGACAAGGTTTTTGGACAATTGTTCCAACAATCAAGTTTTTTTTTTTTTAAAGAAAATTAAGACAATGTTGAAAGATTTGACATTGTTTGAGCATTGCTGGAATGATGCAGAAACATTGTGAGATTAAAATGATGTAAGTTTTTTGACCAGGCAAAAAAATGTAAACTTGGTTGTTACAGTGCCACCTTGAGGTCAATGATTGTTTTATTTGCCTGAGTAGTTAGTGGAATTTGCAACCCACCTGCAAATTTGTGTGACTTTGGTGTCACAAACACTTTTAACCTACTTTTAGACTTTATTGTCCCCAGGGGGAAATTCTTTGTCACAAACATTGTAAGTTATGGACACAGCATGCTTACAGAGAAACAAAAATACAAACAACAGAATGACATGCAGAGAAATAACACCGAGTGATTTATCTGGGACTCTTGTTTAGGGCTGCTATCGTCTATATACACATTTAGGCGGGATGTCCCTCACCTTCCTCTTTGTTTGTGTAATTTTAAACTCCGGTGGATTTCTGAGGACTCTTACCTGCTCCCCAGATCTCTGCAGGGTAAATCCAGACACCTAGCTAGACTATCTGTCCAATCTGAGTTTTCTGTTGCACAACTAAATCATTTGAACATCCACCAAAACAAGTTCCTTCCCGATACTATTTTGTAGAGGCGCCGTTTGGCGCTTAGCAACGCCCATGACCACTGCAATTGGTTTAAAGAAATGCCAATAAACCAGAGCACGTTTTTCTCCCGGCCCAGAATGCTGTGTGGGCTCGCCAGACCCTCCTCCGCGGTGCTGTGGAGGAAGGCCTGGCAAAGCGAGAATAGGGCTGCTGTGAGCTTTCTTGCTACTCAGGGAGCTGTACCTGCGTCCAGAGGGCGGAATGGTGAAATAGCTGTTGAGTGGGTGGGTGTTGTCCTCGGCTATTGTGGTTGCGATGCGTGTGATGACCTTGAAATTGAGGTCAGACAGTGTGGGTGTGCAGAGGACCAATTCATTTAGCAGCAATGTGGGTGATAACAAAGGCGCCGTGGTGACCAAGTAACCAAGTTATATTAAGTACATTTTGTTGCTAGTACTTCTGTACTGTTAGGATTACTTGTGCAGGACCTTTTCTTGTAATGAAGTATTTCTACATTGATGTATTGGTACTTCAACTGAAGTATAGGAACTGAATACTTCCTCCAACACTGATGCTTAGTCCCTATGCTGGTGACTTGTCTGACATTGTTTTCTGGAAGTGTAGTACCGAAAGCAACACGGTATACCAGTATACTGCTGTGTTATTTGATGTATGATGTAACACATAGTTGGTTTTTTTTGTCCAATCAGAGTGCCTGCATCCTCCAGCCTGCAGACACAGAGACCGCTCTCCTTCCCCCATGAGAGGTTACCTCATCCCCAGCCCTCTGCCCACACGCAGAAACAGGACCTGCTCAGCGTTAGTACACACACACACACACACACACACACACACACAAAAAAGTGTTTTCCCCAGCCTTGTGAAAGACTAAGGTGCATGCATTTGGCGGGGGGTTAAGGTGTCCTTTTTCAATATAGCATAAATATTTTGTCTCTTTGTGGGTTTTTGGTCATTTTTGTTTACTTTGGGGTAGTTTTGGGTCTCTAAGGTCATGTGGCGTCACACAAACACATTGGCTGTTTCATACACACTGTGTATGAAACGGCCTTATGAGCCAGTGAAGTGAGTGCTGTTTATGTTCCCAGTGTAGTAAGAGAAGTTTGTTGAATGCATTAGTTTCTCATGTAGCATCTAAAATGAATTTAAAGGCCAAACAGAAGCCGGCCTTAACCAACCCAGTCAAGTTTGATTTGTCTCGTATCATTTCAACTGTTTCTGTGGGAAACTGCAACATGATCAGCTTGTCCAGATATAGACGTATCTAAGTCAGAGCATCTTCTTCGGTCTAAAATAAAAATAAAAATATGGTGATTTTTTTTTTTTTTCTACGTTTTTTGACTGGAGAAGGGGAATTAGAAGCACTTGAGGTACATCCACTTTCCGGTCCGCTTCCTCTGTTTAAAAAAAATTAGAAAATTAATGAAAAAAAGACTTTCACCAGAGAACGAGAGACAGGTTGCTTCTGTGGGGCGCTTCAATTCTTACTGGCAGAATCTGGCTGTTCCTCATAGGATTGAGAAAATGAAGAAAAACGGTGGTGCCTGCATACATTTCACATACCGTAGACGTGAAACATTCAACCATGAATTTACACCCTGTTGGCTAAGTTACATATTGTAATATCTAGGGGTGAAGTGGGGCCAGAACGAGCCGGACATGTTTTTTTCTCACCTTTCTCTCTCTCTCTTTTTGTGTGTGCAGGACGGCTCGTGCATCAGAGGGTCCGTTGTTCACTGGTGTGTGTAAATGCTTCTCCCGCTCCAAAGGCCATGGCTTTATCACGCCATCCGACGGGGGCAACGACATCTTTGTCCACATCTCAGAGTAAGTGTTTGTGTGTGTGTGTGTGTGTGTGTGTGTGTGTGTGTGTGTGTGTGTGTGTGTGTGTGGCAATTGTTTTAATGAGTACCAAAAGTCTGTCAAACTATAGAATAAAGACAGCTTTCTGAATAAAATTGTTTTAATTTACCATAATATGTTCTAATGACTAATCAGATTATGTGGTAACGATGTGAAGAGAAAGGCAAGACACAGCGGTGCATTGAGGTTATTCTGGGGGTGAAGCATGATAATGAGTGTGTGTTTTTCTTTCATTGTCTCTAATGAGGTGTGTGAGAGGGCTGCTTTTTTAATCTCTGACCTCAAACAATGTCAGAGTGTCTTGAAGTAGAGACACACACACACACACACACACACTAAAAGGGATGGCTGTAGCTGCAGGAGTGTGTAGGAAAACAGATTATCTGATGGCCTTCACCACAGTGCCTTTGTTATCACATACACACAGGCATAAAATGCATAGACGTCAGCAGTGTGCATGTGTGTGTGTGTACATGTATACAGTGGGGTATGAAAGTTTGGGCACCCCAGTTAAAAATGTGTATTAATGCTTCGCCCATTCATCCTTACAAAAGTCTTCCAGTTCTTTGAGATTTCTGGGCTGTCTCACACACTGCTCTTTTAAGGTCTATCCATAGATTTTCAATTATGTTGAGGTCAGGAGATT
>NC_045747.1:32724800-32725630 GCF_008692095.1 Etheostoma spectabile | reverse complement strand
ACCTTCAGTTTACGCCTCTTGATGTAATCCACCGTGGATTTTGAGGTGTATTTAGGATAAAAAAAGTTCTACTTTAACCTCATCGGTCCACAGAACGTGTTCCCACAATGCATCAGGCTTGTCTATATGTTCATTTGCAAACTTCAAACGCAGATTTTTGTGGTGAGGACGTAGAAGAGGTTTTCTTCTGATGACTCTTCCATGAAGACCATATTTGTCCGAGTATCTCTTTATAGTGGAATGGTGTAGCCCAACTCCAGTGTCTCCAGGTGTTTCTGGATGGATCGTGCAGTCTAACGTGGGTTTGGACTTGCTTTTCTCACAATCCTGCGAGCTGTTCTGTCTGAGATTTTTCTTGGTCTTCCAGATCTTGCTTTAACTTCCATTGTACCTGATGACTGCCATTTCTTAATTACATTCTGAACAGAGGATATTGGCATCTGAAAACGCTTTGCTATCTTCTTTTAGCCTTCTCCTGCTTTGTGAGCGTCAACTATTTTCAGTTTGAGTTTTCTAGACAACTGCTTAGAAGAAGCCATGGTGCTGATTGTTGGGGCAAGGTCAGATGGGTCTGGGCATTTAAAACCTTAAGGTTGACATCACCTGGTCTTTCCAGATGATGATTGGGAACAATCCATGACACTGTCAGGTCTCAGCTTTCCAAAGGGGGCGGTGCATGTTATAAACTCTGCAGGGTGGCCAAACTTTTGCAGATGCCATTTTTTTGTTTTCTGTTATTTTTAAAGTGTAAATGATGGAAATAAAATTTAACTTTTTGTGATATTTTATACGAATATCTAATATGTCATTTGATGCCTTTTGGAGATTTT
>NC_045747.1:32719148-32724790 GCF_008692095.1 Etheostoma spectabile | reverse complement strand
CTTGGCTTCTTCATGCACATTAATACAACTCTTTACCTGGGGTGCCCAAACTTTCGAGCCCCACTTTAGCGGTTTGGTCCAGAAAATGTCAGAAAATGGTGGAGAATGTTGATCAGTGTTTCCCAAAAGCCTAAGATGAAGTCCTCAGATGTCTTGTTTTGTCAAGAACTCAAAGATATTTAGTTTACTGTCACAGAGAGGAGAAGAAACTAGAAAATATTCATATTTCAGAAGAATGTCCAAGATTTCTTTTTCATAACAAAATGACTCAAACCGATTAATCAATTTATCCATATAGTTGGAGATTCATTTAATAGTTGACAAGTAATCAATTCATCTTTGCAGCTCTTATCACAAGTGTTTTTATATTTGAGGAGCTCTTTGACTTTAATTTGTATGCACACTGTGTGTGTTGCTTACGCCCTCTGATTGGTGGATTTTCACAGCTCGCTAGGTCCCATAGCCTGTACTGTATATGTATGCGCCAAAAACCAAAGTGTGTGTGTGTGTGTGTGTGTGTGTGTGTGTGTGTGTGTGTGTGTGTGTTTGTGTGTGGTGTGAGGGGGTTGTGGCTGCTTGTGCTGGTGGCTGTGGGCTGTGTTGGCTGTGTGGGTGTGGCGTGTGGCATAGTGTGTGTGTGTGTGTGTGTGTGTGTGTGTGTGTTGGCCTTTCAAAACAGTTTCCAAAGACGTCTTCTCAGATGGCCAAGCAATAACAATCTATCTGGCTCGTCAGGTTAGGGAAATGGAAACATCACTGTTGTTGTTAATCGGAAACTAAATAATAGTAATTTATACTATTTATTGAATTACAATTTACACTCTGTTTTTGTTATAATTCACTACACACATGCCTGAAATACACACACACACATGCTCAAGACCGATTCATGCACAAATGGAGAGATGTCAGAGTGAGTGGGCTGCCAGTGCTGGACCAGCCCTTCCTCCAGAGTGGTGCGGTGGAACATCCGGCGGTTCCACACACTAATCTGGGATTGGAGAAGAACATATTGTATTTAATTGGCATTTCTTTAAATCAATCACAACCGTCTTGAGCAACGCTAAGCCCCGGGCGGAGTAACGCTGCCACTGCAAAATAGCCTCAGGAAGGAACTTGCTGTGGTGGAATGTAGGCCTGAACAATATTGGAAAAATCTGACATTGCGATATTTTTTTCCCCTGCAATATATATTGCATATGAAAAAAGAAAAAGTAATTTTTAAAAGATTACATAAATAGCTCTATTTGGAAATAATAATAAATCATTCTTGACGACTGCGGTGATTTTGTAGGGGAATGCATCTACATAGAAGAAAAAAATGAAAAAGGATCTTTTCTAATGTGAACCATTCTTTGTTAACTTTAATCCTTTACACACACCAAAGCAAGTAAGCTAAGCGTTGTGACTAATATTGCTCTTCTGAAGTGATTTTGGAGAGGGAAATTAGGTAAGAATACGCTGGTTGACTAGCATGACACAATTTTATTCATATAATAATCAATCCAGGCTAATGTGAATGACAGTGACTGCATGTTGCTTCCTTTAAATGTCAGGTTGTGGTCGACTAGCGGGACCAGCTTGGTAGTTTGATAAATTGATCAGACCTGCATGTCACGCTCACTAGCAACAAACTGTGTATCCAAGAACAATTAAATCAGTGGAAATGATGTTAGATCTGACCCAGATTTCTGTAGTAGATTAGTGTTACGTTTCCAGTGTCGCGGCTCCAAACCGTAACGTTAGTTGGGGCGGACGGACCCCTTGTTTCTTTAGGCTAACTATATTAGCTTTAGCCTGGCTGGTAGCAGCTTTCTGCTGGTTTCTTTAAGCTAACTATATCAGCTTTAGCCTGGCTGGTAGCAGCTTTCTGCTTGTTTCTTTAAGCTAACTATATTAGCTTTAGCCTGGCTGGTAGCAGCTTTCTGCGGGGGGGAAATGGCCGGGAGACGTTTTGATTATGTTGCCCACATGGCTACCTGTCTTCAAGGGGAAGGGTCAGACGGTAATAATCATGTAAAAGTACAACGGTGAAAGCAGCAAAAAAGTTTTAGCGTCAACATCGTAATGTTCTGCGATGTGACTATCGTGCATGCGCACATTGCGATGTTGATGCTAAAGCACTATCGTTCAGCCCTAGTGGAATGTGTGCATGTGGGGATGCGACCTCTGGGATCAAAATTGCTGTCAAGTGTGTGATGAGAATTTTACCTAAAAAAAAAGATAACAAGAACTTAATTTGATTGTCGGTTGTAGTTCGGAAGATGTTTTCCGAATGGACCGGAGTTTAGAATGCTAACACAAAGAAAGACATCCGGCAGAACCTCCGGCGGCACCAGAACAATCCCATAGAGGAAATGTCGTCAATATATAGACTAATCTGTAACAAAACAGTGTATTTTTTGAAAACGAGTATCTGAATTCACCAAATGTTGCACAGCTGGTCCAGCACCAAAAGGGTATGCGGAGACAAATGAGTTCAGTCCAATACTAGGACAGGCCCAACTGCCGCTTTGCTTCCACTCTTTCATTATAGGTCTTTTCTTTCTTCCCCTCTCCCCTCCAGCATCGAGGGCGAGTATGTGCCGGTGGAAGGCGACGAAGTCAGCTACAAAATCTGCTCCATCCCTCCCAAACATGTGAAGATCCAGGCGGTGGAGGTGACCATAACCCACCTCAAGCCGGGAACCAAACACGAGACCTGGGCCGGACGGGTGGTCAACAGTTGAACACTGTCACTGGTGGAGGGTGGGCGGGGTCAAAGAGGCCGAGGCGGGTGGGTAGGGCGATATAGAGAAAATTAAGAAGGAGGGAAAGGATGGGGAGAATTTGAAACAAAGGTTGTTAGCAGGCACAGTGGGCAGTAGGGCTGGGTATCATTCAAAAGTCTTCGATACCAACAACGTGACTTTGATACCGGTTCCTGAAGGCTACTTTTTTCAATACCAATTTTACAAAACAAAAAGAAATTACAACATTACACATTACTGCCTAGATTTTTTTTTGATCTTGGTAGAAGCATGCTGCATGCTAATTGGCTCACTGACGCTGAGATTTTGCAATTGGGTATTGGATTTTCTTTTGACTTTGGTTGGTGCCTAAAAGGTATTGAAACCGGTACCCAGCCCTAGTGGGGGAAGGGGAAACCCAAGCTGGGAATTAAAGGAGACATGGCTGAGGCGACTAGTACAGGTTTAAACCAGAGGGAAATATTCATGGTCTCATAGTTTTACTTATGTTGAAATGTAGCTTCCTTTGCGTTACCTGGGAAATGAGTAAGTATACTTTGGGAAGGGAATAGTTTTTTTGCTTAGATCTGTAGACTCCCTGTGTTGACATTTGATGGGGCTTTTATTTATATTTTTTTACCTTTTTTTGATGAGGAAATTCATTTCAGTTGCAATTATTCATTTCCTGGAAAACTTTTTTTGATTTAGTTCAATTCTACTTCACAGCATTTCTGCGTGTGCCTACTTCTACCCAGAGAACTGACAGCTCTGTTTGTGCCTACTTAAGCCAAGCTATCATCTGTTTGATCATGTGTGGGCGATTACATGAGTGAATTAAAGCATTTTCAACAGTGGTTTCTGCATTTTTTTTATTTTAATTTTAGGATAAACATGTTTTGGAAACTATGATTGAAGTTTGTCTGAAGCAAGTGATTAACTGGGCCGGTGTTCCCCATGCCTTAACCTGAACCAAACCTCAACTACGGAGGGGGGTGCTACTTCAACAGGAGGGAAACACTATTTAACCCTTGTGTTGTCCTCGGGTCAAATGTGACCCCTTTTCAAAGTTCTTTTTTTTTTTAATGAGAAATATGGGTTTCTTTCAACCAAATTGCCCAAAGTAACTTGGATGCATGCATGTACGTTGTTTGGAACCCATGAATCATTCTTCCCAGGTGAAAGTAATGATTACGTCCCTTGAATTTTGGGTGTTCAATTTAATTTGATAGCATTTGAGGAAAATGTTAGTGGTTTTAAAATCGTATCCTACCTAAACTTTGACATATACCATCTGTTATTAACATCCACTGATCTTAACTGTTAGTCAGAATAATTTATCCTTTTTGCTTTTTTAATTCATTGAAAGAAGCGACAAACACGACAAAAGTTCATAGTTGACAGAGACAACATGAGGGTTAATGCGGGGAACAGACTTAATGCAAAACCGGTATGTATTAAACTTGTAAAAAGAAATATTTTTAAGAATGGTCCTAAACTTTGACTTATATGTAAAACAAAATGAAGTAACTCCAAAGGTGACTGCATTGACTCCTATTGTAAAATAAGCACTAATATCATGTCTACCCCTCCCTAAAGCACTGAGTCAGCCAATAGGGGGCCTCCGAGAATCAGTCATCATGCACACCTCATTTAATGTGTCCAACTCCTTTATTAAATTGAATTATGCATGGGGAATGCAGATATAAGGTACTACATTTATCTTATATTATCAGTAACGAATCTAAAATGAGTTAAAGAATGCTATAGTGACTATTTAAGTGATGCTTATCTACGGTAGCTATATAAAATGTTTTATGTGTGTAAAGGTTTGAAATAAATGTTGATTCTGGGGAAAGTATCGATTTTAAAAATTGTTGCAAAAAGAATCACAATATGTTCCATACGATTTGTGTTTTGTAATATGTTGCAGTGCATTCATCATGATGAGCAGCACAGATAAACCTCCATCTGCTGCCCTCTTCTGTCCACATTGGTCTGCTGCTGACCGCATGTCACGGTTCAGAGGCCAAGCTGTATCTTCTGCTTAAAATCATCCTTTCCACTGGAAAACAAATTCTAATATTTCAGTACTTGACACACACACACACGCACCCTTCACCCTACCTTAGACTAAGACTTTAGACTTAGACCTCTCTTTATTGATCCTTTGGGATGACTCCCGTAAGGAAATTGAAAATTCCAGCAGCAGTTTTAGCAAGAGAAAAAGAAATTAAAAAAGATTAAAAAAAGACAGTATAAAGACAACAAAATAACAATAATGATAATAACAATAAGAACATTTGTCAAATAAACAAACAAAAGACCATAAATTATTATTAAAGTGTCAGTGTTGAGTCCAGTATTGAAGTGATAAAGTGACTAGGTGTGAATTTAAGTCCAGGTGTGCGTGTATGTATGTATGTATGTATGTATGTATGTGTACTGTGTATGTATGTATTGTCCTCTCTGCCCTATTTCCTCCCCCCCCCTAGTGAGGAGTTTTATAGACTAATGGCATGAGGGACAAAGGAGTCCTTGAGTCTGTTGGTCCGGCACTTGGGAAGGAGCAGCCTTCCACTGAACCGGCTCCTCTGGGTGCTGATGACGGTGTGCAGGGGGTGGCTGGCATTTTCAGTAATGTCCAGCAGTTTGTCCAATGTCCTCCTCTCTGCCACCGTCACCAGTGAGTCCAGCTTCATGCCGACCACAGAGCCGGCCCACCTGATCAGTTTGTCCAGTCTGTGGGTGTCCTTCTTTGATATGCTGCCCCCCCAGCACACCACAGTGTAGAAGAGGACACTGGTGACCTAGAGATAGGCGTGGTGTTATTTCAGTTAGACTAATAGCTTGTTTCCTTTGCATTGAGAGATGTACGGTAGCCGACACGGGCAAACGCCCTGCAACTTCAGAAAA
>NC_045747.1:32708130-32719138 GCF_008692095.1 Etheostoma spectabile | reverse complement strand
TAGACAAAACACAAGCAAATTAAGAAAACAACTTCATTAATTTGGCAACACATGCGCAGCATTCAGCAAATACGCTGCATATACACATAGCACAACCAAATACACAAACATGCTGCATATACACACAACCAAATACATAAACGCACTGCATATACACACAACCAAATACATAAACACGCTGCAAATAAAAAAACTATACAAAAAGCAAAACAACTTCAATAATTTGACAACACATGCGCAGCATTCAGCAAATGCCCTGCATATACACACAACACAACCAAATACATAAACGAAATGCATATACACACAACACAACCAAATACACAAACGCCCTGCATATACACACAACACAACCAAATACATAAACAAGCTGCATATACACACAACACAACCAAATACATAAACATATTGCGAATAAAAAACGATGCAAAAACAAATGCACAAAAAAAGCGCCGCTAAGGTAGTGCTCCAGGCCTCTAGAGGGAGCGCTAAGTGGAACAGCTGGATCGTTGACCCCAAAAGGCCACGGGATCTTTATCAGGATGCTTGGTATCCTGGTCCATGAAATAACTGGCCTTTAAAAATAAAAATGCGCCTGCCTCTATGGGAATTTAACGTAGAGGTGTGTATATTTATGCCCCTTGTATTTTAAGGAATAATATTTATTTATTTACCAAACATTATCCATTCATAAAGAAAATTGTTTTTTAAAAGGTTGGATTTTCCTAAATGTTTTTAATTAAGGCATTCAGATCAATTTCCAAAAGACGTTTTTTTATTCCTCTTTTTAATCAACTTTAGCAGGGGTGTGTAAGCTTTCTCAGGCCACTGCATATTAGGACTATTTATGAGAAAGGATGACATGGTGCCCCATGGTGCTATCTGGGGTTCATATTTGAGGGATAATGTAGAGCCAGCCGGTCATTATTGCTAATTATCGCGTGGGGGTCAGCCTTAAGGGATAGCAGCACGTTGTTCAGTGAGATGCAGATTTCTTTTCGTCTTACAGCATGAGGGAAGACGCCGTCCCTCAGCCTGGTGGCGCTGGCCCTGATGCTGGGTCGTCTCCTGTCTGATTGGAGGGAAGCAAACTGTCCCTTTTCAGGGTTGGGAGTCCCCCATGATACAGGCAGTGGCGGGAGAAGTACTCACACCCTGTACTTTAGTAAATGCACTGATACCACAGTGTCAAAATACTTTGTTACAAGTAAAACTCCCGCATTGAAAATGTTATTTCAATAAAAATATGCAAGTATCATCTGGAAAATGTATTAAAGTAAAATATTAAAAGTAAAAGTACTCAATGCAAAAAAAATCCTCCTGTTGTAGAAACTGGAAACGGTCCAAACAGTGCTGTGTTTAATCTGCTAATCATTTCAGCTGGACTTGTAGACCTGTATATTGTTGGGTAGTTTCATTTAATAATAAAACATCGTATTTTATGAACTACATGTGTTTTAATGCATAAATCCTAATTTGTAAAGTAACTAAAGGTGTCAGAATAATGCAGTGAAGGACTGTAAAAAGTACAATAGTTCTCTCTGAAATGTATACATTTCAGAGAGAACTATTGTACTTTTTACAGTCATGTAAAAACATGGTGCATATCATGTTTGTCTCTATCATGTTTGTTTCTTCCTGTCTTTTTTTCAGCTCAGCAGATAACACTTCCTCCACCACCTGCATGTAAGTTGTTTTTTTATATATATATTTTGTCTAATATAATAGAATAGGTTCATATTTTGTAATGGCATGTGCAGGCAACCTATCAACTTCATCTTATATAATAATCATATATTATTTATTTATTATATGTATCAACGACATGCAGGAAACCAGCTGGTTGCTCAGAGCAGGATGAGTCTGTGGTGACCCTACCACGGACTGCCACTTCATCTTGGGACCCAGTTGAAGGTACGGTTGCTTTGATTTTTGCATTTGCAATGAAGTACAATTTAATGGCAAGGATCACTAGAGTAACATAACGTTTTTGTTTTAAACAGAAGAACTCACACAGAGGGAGGTGGCTCAGACATGGAGATCAAAATGAGAGGTAAGACTCGAGGTGTGTGTGTGTGTGTGTGTGTGCACACATAGGCCTGCCCTAAGACAAACACTATATAATTGCATAAAATCTAATATCTTAACTGAACTGACTTCTCTTACAAAATGAGATTGTACAAGCTCTACACTGTATGCATAATATGTTAATATATGTTTTACAGCAACTTTTCCTGTCGACCCTCGGTTGTACTGGAGGTGATGCCATCCGCCACATGCTGCTGAGACAGTACAGCTTGCGGGAAAGAAAGACAAAGAAAGCCTTCCAGGACCTGGCTGTATGCAGGGTTATAAAAGGCAGGTGTATTTATTGTTCACATTAGTATTATGCTTAGCTTGGCGTGACAAGAGGTTTTAATTTGACTTATAATTTGCTTCATTTGGACTTCTACTCTAGCGGCTGCCAGAAAAACTTCCCTGTGCTGACGCTGCAGAAGCGGAGGATCTGATTGGGCAAGTCTGAAGTTTGCCCCACACAGACGGAATTGAAGTTCTTCTGCGTTATGTTCATAATAACATCAAAAAATTCTTTTGTCAATGTGTTCATTCTTAGTATTACATGTCTAACTTGTTTTTATTTTATTAGGCCAGCGAGAAGGAATGAGCCGTGAAACCATGGAGCCCTTTTAACTTTTTATTTATATATTTTTTTAGTGACTTTTTTGCACAAACTTTACAGACACATCTTTATGCATGTTGCACGAATATTACACTCATCCTTATCTTTGTTGTATTTTTTCAGTTGTTGAATATTAAAGTTTTTAAATGCCACATAGTTTGCCTGTTCATTCATACAGTGGTGCTCAAAAGTTTACATACACATGCTTAAGTTGACTAAAAAGAGGAATAAAAATCATGTTTTGGAAATTTTTTAAACCTAATTAAAAATGAGGTAAAATCCAACCTTTAAGGACACCAATTTTCTTTGTGAATGAATAAGTGATTGTAAATAAATAAATGTCTTATTTAAATACAGGGGCATAAGTATACATACCCCTATGTTAAATTCCCATAGAGGCAGGCAGATTTTTATTATTAAAGGCCCGTTATTCCTGGATCAGGATATTAGTGCATCCTGATAAAGTTCCTTGGCCCTTTAGAATTAAAATAGCCCCATCAACATACTCTTCACCATGCTTAGAGATAGGCATGGGATACTTTCTATAAAATCATCTCTCAATGCACAATCAAACCAGGTATTAGTCTAACTGAAATAAAACATGCCTATCTCTAAGCATGGTGAAGAGTAGTGTAGGATGTGGGGCTATTTTATCTAAGGCCAAAGGGAACTTTATCCGGATGCATAATATCTGATCCAGGAAAAACTGGCCTTTAATAATAAAAATCTGCCTGCCCTATGGGAATTTAACATAGGGTATGTATACTTATGACCCGTATTTAATAGAACTTTATTATTTACAATACGTTATTCATTCACAAAGAAAATTGGTGTCCTTAAGGTTGGATTTTACCCATTTTTAATTTAGGTATTAAATAAATTTCCAAAACATGATTTTTTTATTCCTCTTTTTAGTCAACTTAAGCATGTGTATGTAAACTTTTGAGCACCACTGTATCTACTAAATAACTTGTATGTAGTACGTGTGTATTTACAGTACATACTACACAAAATGGTAGGCCTACTGGTGTTTAGTTTTTTTGAAGGTAAGGGAAATCTAATCTTTCTTAACGTTCTGGGAAACGTTCGTTGATGGTACAAGCTAACGTTCCCCTAACGTTAAGAGACCGTCCGTAACGTTCGCTGAGGGTTGCAACGCTAAGGGAACGTGTCCCTAACGTTCTCAAACGTTGCAACGTTAAGGGAACGTTCCCTAACGTTCTCTAAAGGTTGCAACGTTAAGGGAACGTTCCCCTAACGTTGCTAAAGGTGCAACGTTTTCGGAACGTTCGCTAACGTTCTCTAAAGGTTGTAACTTTTAGAGAAAGTTAGGGGAACGTTCCGAGAACGTTCGCTGTAACCAAAAACGAACGTTCCCGGAACGTTAAGAAAACTTCCAATTAACCAACAGACAACCAAACTACAACCAAAACAAACCTTCAGGGAACGTTCCCACAACCAAATACGAACGTTCTCAGAACGTTCTGGGAACCAAAAATTGTTAGCTGGGTAGCGGGGTAGAAAATGGCATTATAAGAGAAGACTCAAGTAAAGTATAAGTACCTCGAGGGACTTATACTTTACTGAGTCTTCTCTTATAGTACTTTTGATCAAATCAGTACTTAAGTACAGGGCTTGAGTAAACTTAGTTACAGTCCAACCCGGTTTGTCCCACCCGCTGCCCTGACTGGAGCTTAGTTTGTCATAGGAAAGTAGTGGGCAACTTGAAGAGCCTTTAAATTAGTACTACTTGGTAGTGATGTGGTATTCCTCTAGTTCTGTCGGTACACATCAATAAATAAAGCAGAGCTACACCGTGTCAGCAGGGAGTGAGGTATGCTCCAGGCTCCCCACACACCGAGAAGGAAGCGAGGACCAGGCCAGCTGTGTCCAGCTGCTTCAGGGGTTGGGGTGGTGGGCCTTCTTACTATGATTGTGTTGGTACTCCAGGTGAGTATCTGAGCTTTAGGTTAACCAGAACGTTTTATGCAGCACTTTTATGATACTTTAAACGCCTAGAGCTAGGCTACTTAAAAGTAGGATTGTGAATCCAGGATTTGTTATAGAGACAAACAACAGTTACATCATTGCTACTTTTTAATCTACTAAAGGATCTGAATTTCTACTAATTACGTCTGTCTGTACTGAAAATGCATACTAGTGTCACTAAGTCGCTGCACTAACCCAATCCTTCAATTCAATTTTATTCATAGTATCAATCATAACAAGAGTTATCTCGAGACACTAGAGTAGGTCTAGACCACGCTCTATAGTTTACGAGGACCCTACAGTTCTAGGATTTGACAGTGCGACAGTGTCTGTGTTAGTTATTTTTATAATATGTTTTATTTTATTTCTATCATGCCATGCCAAGCACATATGACCATCCCACGTGGTAAAACGCCGTTATTAAACACGATTTCTGGTCTCGCATATAGGCAACAAATCATGTGGGGAAATACACGAACAATGGGCCTATAACATAATATAATATCTCCAAAGCTTTTTTTTCATCCCACGATTTGGAAAATGACTGCCTCACGTATGGCTATGTGTCATTTTGTAAGTTGCCATGTCAGTCTTTGAGCATCGTGCTACAAACAAAACCTAAAGATGTATGTGTGTTTTATACTGCCTACTAAAGAACAAGGCATACGCTAATGGTGGCTAAATACATTAAACACACAATATATGATATGGCGGTTTAATTTGATTTAAATTACTAATGATTGGCGTATCGTATGCATGCAGCCACAACAGCAACAAAAAAAAAGAAAGAAATAAAAGTTAGTAGGTTCTTTCTCCAGGGGGGAATCTCAGCCAATCAGGGCCAATAGGTTGTTGCCAGGCAACAATAGCCCGTCCCTGCGCTTGACTGGTAGCTGGTGGCTAGTGGTAGTGGCGGTGTGGTCTACTTTGCTCATTGCGAATTTGGCCAGAGGGCGCTGGATCTCATGGTGTAACTGGAATGCTGCTTGCACCGACCTGTCGTGTGTGGCCCAGCTTGTAAAAGTCAGCCAGAGACCAAAAAGGTAAGCAGCCAGTTTAAACAGTGAGTCATAGAATGCTTGTTGGCTAGCTAACTATGAGGCCAATCGGCTGTTGCATGCTATTGGAATTAGCATACTTAAGACAGTAACGGTAGCAGCCTAAAAGACAGCCTGCAGTCTGTCAGGGGAGTGATTAGCAAGCTAATCAATGAGGTGAGAGTTAAAATAATGTGTTATCTCGCATCTAAGGAAGAGGGGAGAACTAGGCTATGTCTATGGGAAAAAGGGGTGTGGGTAAAAGAGAGAGTGGCAGAAAGTGTAGCCTATAAAGGAGGAAGAAGAGTAGAGAAAGGAGGAAATGAAGGTACGTGGAAGTGGAAGAGGGAGGAAAGGCAGAATAGGATGAGGGGTACGGATGATGAGGAAAAGGACGCAGAAAGAGTAGGGGGGCGGAGTAGTAGAGAGAATGGAGGAAAATGATGGGAGGGGGAGGAGGAGGAGGGGAAGAGGGAGGAGCAGAAGGGAGGCTGGCACTAGTCTGTCCGCCCAGCAGCAGCAGCAGCAGCAGCAGGACAATGGACTGTCTCCAGCACGGATCCTAACGGGCACTGGGCTCTTTCTGGCAAACTGGAATATAAGGTATGGTTTACGAAGCAAAGCTGCATAGAGTCCAGATGGTCTCCGGTGTTAACACGGTTTAACTGCGTTAAAAATGTGCTAGTGTTGTGAAAGAGGAGAGGCTGCAGGAAGGAAGCGACAGCAGCGAGCAGACAGACACCCAGCGGGCCTGCCGTCCGTCTGCCTCTGGGTCCTAAACGTGCCGGTGACACGTTAAAAACACAGACACAACTTATTGTTAACTGTTTGTGGTAGTTGCTGGATTTTATTGTGCGATAAATCCCAATGGCCGCGCAGCGTTCTCTCTTCTCAAGAAAGAACGTCAAGCCAAACTCTCTAACAAATCTCACTGTTTTAAATTTGTGCTTACATGTTGGACGAAATGCCACTAAGGATGTGAACTAAGATTATTTGGTTATCTGGGTTCTTGTGATTTCGGCGTAAGAGTGATTTATCAAACCCCGTTTAACATATTAGAATCGAATCTTAGTGTGCGAGCACGAAACGTGTCGCCTTCCGCTAGGTGTATTTTGACGGAAGGGAAATACGGTGACAGCACGCAAACAACAAAATAAAGTTGACATTTTAACTGTAGTAAACACTGCTCTGGTATACATGTAAGCCGAATTAACGAGTGGCTATGGGGATTTGCAGATAGCCGTTCATTTTATGTTGGTTACGAACATGTGTGCTCCAAAATTGACAACACAATAATTGCTATGTTTTGGATGGAAGTTCGGAGCTAGCAGCATGTGTAGGGTATGCACCAAAAGCGTCTCTCTAGCCAGCAGCAGGAGCACGCAGTGTGTTTCTGCCAGAACTGTTGCATAGGCCAGGCCTGGGAGTCTCCTCGACAGATGCAGGGATTGTGGGGTGAATAGATGGAGTCATTGTAGTTGCCATAATGTTCCTCTGTTGAACACTGCGTGTGACGCACATAGACAGGCAGAGATAAAGAGATGTTGTGCAGACGTGGAGACTTAAGGACTTATACTTATATGTCTGAACGGGCAGTATTACATTGTAGAAGCATACAGCAGTGGGTGCAGTGTCTGTCTCATAGACTGTGTTGACCACACAAACCCAACCCACACACCACACCACACACACACACACACACCCACAACACACACACACACACACACAGATGTGACTTATTAAACAGAGCTCAGTCCTCAGTGCTGCAGTATATGAAGAGACAAGGTCATGTTTCCATATAACAACAAAACCACTTTTACATTGTCACACATGACATTTAATAAAAACATAGGCAGGCTGTTAGTTTGTGGATAGCCTGTGTGTAATGAAGGAAGGGGAGCTATAATCAATAGTTATAAGTCAATGTTCATTTACCCCATATGATGAGGGTGATTGATGCAGGCAGGCAGCGGTTGGGCTGTAATGGTTTTATTTTAGATTGGTATGACTGACTGAGACGGCGTATTTGTGTGTAACATTCGTGGGAGGAGGAAGTAGCTCTGGGTAAATGCAATACATTGAAATCTGGTTACAAAATAGATAAGTCACTATGACAGGAGGAGCCCGAATATATTCTTTAATGAACCAGCGACATTCATTTTCTGTAAAGAGAGTTAGATTAGGTAATGTAAGAAGACCCAGGTTAACTCTGCACTGTCCTCAGGTTTGTTTTGGTGGGACAGAGTGATGCTTGATAATGTCCCCATCCTCAAACAAGACAACCAAAGTGCAGTTAGGAGTGAGAGAGAACACATACCAGATGACTGAGGCGACCCCAAACCGCAAAGGTTAGGTGTAGCAGAGACAAATGAAGTTGCTTTCGGAAGAGGGGGAGTGGTAAATCAAATCTGGGCTTACGCTGTTTTTCTTAGCTGGTAGGAACACCAACGAAGAAGAGAGGATAGTTATCTCCGTCATGCTGAGTTGTTTGTTTGTGTGTGTTATCTGTTAGACCAGGAGCCACCAAATTTGTCTCAACAATGACAGGAAAGTGTGTGTGTGTGTGTGTGTGTGTTGTGTGTGTGTGGTGTGTGTGTGTGTGTGTGGTGTGTGTGTGTTTGCATGTTTGTGTGGGTGGGTGTGTTGGTGTGTGTGCGTGAGTGTGTTATTGCTTTACATAGGACTATATAGTACTATTTAGCAAGACATCACAAGAGATACTGTAGTCGCGGTGTGTGTCTCTCTGGTTGGTACCATTGGGTCAGCTGTGTCATCTGGACTCAGCATACAGGAACAAAAGCAGTCTTTCCTACATTGCCAGAATGTCTTTCAACAAAAAAAATTCTTAAGTTTTACTTACTTACAGCGCCTGTCCTCAACGCGCAGTCTGTAAGCGTTGCCATGGGAAAAGATGAAACAACCACAAAACAGCAATGTGATCCAGCATGTTTTATCCACCTACAGTTCAGATGCATGTTGCATTTGGTGCAAAGGGGGTTGCACTACTTGAATGAAGAGTGGAGTTTGAGCAAACCGATGAGTAGTTGTAGAAAGCATTGAAAGTGAAGCTAAACTGTGAAGTTGATTGACAGAAAATTAAGCCCAAACCGTCCATCCATCTTCATCCGCTTAACCGGTACGGGTCGCTGGGCCAGCATCTCCAGTAGGGAACCCCAAACTTCCCTGCCCTGAGCCACATTAAACAGCTCCAACTGGGGATCCCGAGGCAATCCCAGGCAGGTTGCAGATATAATCCCTCACTAGTTTGGGTTTTCCCCGAGGACTCCTCCCAGCTGGACGTGATTGGAACACCTCCCTAGGGAGGCACCCAGGAGGCATCCTTACCAGATGCCCGAACCACCTCAACGGCTCCTTTCGACGCGAAGGAGCAGCGGCTCTACTCCGAGTCCCCACAGAGGACTGAGCTTCTCCCTATCTCTATCAGCCCCCCTAAGGAAACCCTTTTTGCCCGTTTGTACCTGGATCGTTCTGTCGGTCATGACCCAGCCTTCATGACCATAGGTGAGGGTAGGAACAAACATGGCCGAGAGCTTTGCCTTCTGGCTAGCTCTCTTTTCGTCACAACGGGGCAATCATTTTAATGTAATACCGCACCGCTGTGCCGATTCTCCGACCAATCTAGCTCCTCGTCTACTCAATGCGAACAAGACCCCAAGGTATTTAAAATCCTTACTGGGGTAAGGATTCATTCCCTACGAAGAAGGCACTCCATCGGTTTCCTGCTGAGAACTTGGCCCAGATTTAGAGGTGGATCCCATCCCAGCTGCTTCACACTCTGCTCCAACCAATCCAGTGCATAAGCATAAACAATTCGATATGTGTTTAATCGTTTGGCGTTTTCGTGCGAAAACAGTTTCTAGTTTTATTAATAAATGAGAAAAAGCTAATAAAGAATGAAATTTGGTGCACAAATTGTAATAACTCGCTGTGATGCCTTTATTTCAGCTCATCGTCAGGTAAAAACTGTAAATTGTCAAATTCAATATGACCAAATACTAATGACTTCTTGTGTAAATCTCGCGCCAGGCTGTACCTCTTCCTGCTCCATTTGCTTTTGTGTTTAGTGCTGATTTTGATGCTAACAACGCTAAATGGGGAATATGGTAAACATAACTAATGAGCATCAGCATGATAGCTTCATTGTGTGCTACCATAACACTTGGCTCACATCAGTGTGTACAGACTAGCATAACCGCTAGCATGGATCCTTGACTTGTTCACTATTTTCAGCCCTCTTATAGACCCAACGATGAATCAATTAGTTGAGAAAATAATTTCCAGAATAATCAATTATGATTAGTGAAGCCCTAGTTTGAATAAATGTTAATGGTACAAACTGTGCTCCAGGTTGCACTAAAGCTGTTTGAAAACTTGTTATGTCCTGCTGTTAGTGCTGCACGGATCTTCACCCAGACACAACAAGATATCAAAGCCACTGGAAAGTTTCTGTACCAGCTTATTCAGGGCAAAACTCTTTATGACTTGATGAGGGACCAATTATTGCACCATCAATTGAAATTAAATTCACAAAGCTGTTGGGGCACCCTCATTTGGGTCTTTTGTAGTCTCACATTGCCAGACTATACTTCACAACGCTGTGGATAAGGTCTGACTACACCACTACATTCCAGGAGAGGAGAAAAAAACTCTGAGTTGTTTAAAATAGTCTCAGGAAGGAACTTGTTCTGGTGGAACATTTGCACCTGGCAAAGGAAAAACCGCATACAATATTAAATGAAGTCAACTGTTCATACATACAGTAACGTGAGCTATTTAAATTAGCTAGATACATGGCAGTGTATGTTGTGTATTTTGTACCAAACACCTGCCAATCGCTCCTAAAACATCCAGTTAAAGAGTAAATGCCGTAAACCTATTCTTTGTAAATCTTTACAATTATTCCCCAAAAGAACAAGAAGTCCTTCCTTGTTGCACATCATATTTTGTCAAAACTTGCATTTTCAGCGTGTAGCTTGCTAGCTCAGGATCTGGTTGTTGTTTCCCGTAGTGAACGGAGTTTAGGAACGACAACAGGAGAGAGTAGGGCGGATGTTCGCCCATTTTCTGGAAATGATCTGTGTTGCCCAGACTAGTGGTGGGGTTTTTTCCATTATCATGGTACCCTAGACTAGTGGTGTTTTTCCTACATTGTTACCCCCAAGACTAGTGGTGTTTTTCCATATCATGGTACCCAGACATAGGGGTTTTTCCATAATCATGGTACCCCAGACTAGTGCGGTGTTTTTCCAAACTGGCTTCAGACTGGTGGCCGTTTTTCTCG
>NC_045747.1:32707964-32708105 GCF_008692095.1 Etheostoma spectabile | reverse complement strand
AGAACTCACACAGAGGGAGGTGGCTCAGACATGGAGATCAAAATGAGAGGTAAGACTCGAGGTGTGTGTGTGTGTGTGTGTGTGCACACATAGGCCTGCCCTAAGACAAACACTATATAATTGCATAAAATCTAATATCTT
>NC_045747.1:32707838-32707954 GCF_008692095.1 Etheostoma spectabile | reverse complement strand
ACTTCTCTTACAAAATGAGATTGTACAAGCTCTACACTGTATGCATAATATGTTAATATATGTTTTACAGCAACTTTTCCTGTCGACCCTCGGTTGTACTGGAGGTGATGCCATCC
>NC_045747.1:32705276-32707813 GCF_008692095.1 Etheostoma spectabile | reverse complement strand
TAAACAAAAGTTAGACATGTAATCTAAGAATGAACACATTGAACAAATTTTTTTTGATGAACTTTATTATGAACATAACGCAGAAGAACTTCAATTTACCGTCTGTGGGGGGGCAAACTTCAGAACTTGCCCAATCAATCCTCCGCTTCTGCAGCAGTCGCCAGGAAGTTTTTCTGGCAGCCGCTAAGTAGAAGTCCAATGAAGCAAAGTTATAAGTCAATTAAAACCTCTGTCAGCCAAGCTAACATAATACTAATGTGAACAATAAAATAACACCTGCCTGTTATAACCTCGTGCATACAGCCAGTCCTGAAGGCTTTCTTGTGTCTTCTTCCCCGCAAGCTGTCCTGTCTCAGCAGCATGTGGCGGATGGCATCACCTCCAGTACAACCGAGGGTCGACAGGAAAGTTGCTGTAAAACATATGTACACATATTACATACAGTGTAGAGCTTGTACAATCTCATTTTGTAGAGAAAGTCATTTCAGTTAAGATATTAGATTTTATGCAATTATAGTGTTTGTCTTAGGGCAGGCCTATGTGTGCACCACACACACACACACACACCCGAGTCTTACCTCTCATTTTGATCTCCATGTCTGAGCCACCTCCTCTGTGTGAGTTCTTCTGTTTAAAACAAAAACGTTATGTTACTCTATTGATCCTTCCATTATTGTACTTCATTGCAAATGCAAAAATCAAAGCAACCGTACTTCAACTGGTCCCAGATGAAGGCAGTCCGTGGTAGGGTCACCACAGACTCATCCTGCTCTGAGCAACCAGCTGGTTTCCTGCATGTCGTTGATACATATAATAATAATATATATGTATTATATAGATGAAGTTGATAGGTTGCCTGCACACCCATACAAAATATGAACCTATTCTATTATATTAGACAAATATATATATAAAAAAACAACTTACATGCAGGTGGTGAGGAAGTGTTATCTGCTGAGCTGAAAAAAGACAGAGAAACAAACATGATAGAGACAAACATGATATGCACCCTGTTTTTACTGACTGTAAAGTACAATAGTTCTCTCTGAAATGTATACATTTCGAGAGAACTATTGTACTTTTACAGTCCTTCACTGCATTATTCTGACACCTTTAGTTACTTTACAAATAGATTTTATGCATTAAAACACATGTAGTTCATAAATACGATGTTATTATTAAATGAAACTACCCAACAATATACAGGTCTACAAGTCCAGCTGAATGATTAGCAGATAACACAGCACTGTTTGGACCGTTTCCAGTTTCTACAACAGGAGGATTTTTTTTGCATTGAGTACTTTACTTTTAATATTTTACTTTAATACATTTTCCAGATGATACTTGCATATTTTATTGAAATAAACATTTTCAATGCGGGAGTTTTACTTGTAACAAAGTATTTTGACACTGGTATCAGTGCATTTACTAAGTACAGGGTGTGAGTACTTCTCCCGCCACTGCCTGATCATGGGGGACTCCCACCCTGAAAGGGACTTTTGCTTCCCTCCAATCAGACAGGAACGACCCAGCATCAGGGCCAGCGCCACCAGGCTGAGGGACGGCGTCTTCCCTCTGCTGTCAAGAAAAATCTTCTCACTGAACAACGTGCTGCTATCCCTTAAGGCTGACCCCAAGCGCGATAATTAGCAATATGACCGGCTGGCTCTACATTATCCCTCAAATATGAATTTCTTTATAGGCCAGCTGAGAAGGACTGAGCCGTGAAACCATGGAGCCCCTTTTTAACTTTTTAATTTATATATTTTTTTTTAGTGACTTATTTTGCACAAACTTTACAGACACATCTTTATGCATGTTGCACGACATTTACACTACATCCTTATCTTTGTTGTATTTTTTTCAGTTGTTTGAATATTAAAGTTTTGAAATGCCATCAAGTTTGCCTGTTCATTCATATCTACTAATATAACTTTTGTATGTATGTACGTGTGTATTTACAGTACATACATACACACAAATGGTAGGCCTACTGGTGTTAGTTTTTTTGAAGGTAAGGGAAATCTAATCTTTTCTTAACGTTCTGGGAACGTTCGTTGATGGTTACAGCTAACGTTCCCCTAACGTTAAGAGACCGTTCCGTAACGTTCGCTGAGGGTTGCAACGCTAAGGGAACGTTCCCCTAACGTTCTCTAAACGTTGCAACGTTAAGGGAACGTTCCCCTAACGTTCTCTAAAGGTTGCAACGTTAAGGGAACGTTCCCCTAACGTTTGCTAAAGGTTGCAACGTTTTCGGAACGTTCGCCTAACGTTCTCTAAAGGTTGTAACTTTTAGAGAACGTTAGGGGAACGTTCCGAGAACGTTCGCTGTAACCAAAAACGAACGTTCCCGGAACGTTAAGAAAACCTTCCAATTAACCAACAGACAACCAAACTACAACCAAAACAAACCTTCAGGGAACGTTCCCACAACCAAATACGAACGTTCTCAGAACGTTCTGGGAACCAAAAATTGTTAGCTGGGTAGCGGGGTAGAAAATGGCATTATAAGAGAAGACTCAAGTAAAGTATAAGTA
>NC_045747.1:32688639-32705266 GCF_008692095.1 Etheostoma spectabile | reverse complement strand
ACTTATACTTTACTTGAGTCTTCTCTTATAGTACTTTTTGATCAAATCAGTACTTAAGTACAGGGCTTGAGTAAACTTAGTTACAGTCCAACCCGGTTTGTCCCACCCGCTGCCCTGACTGGAGCTTAGTTTGTCATAGGAAAGTATTGTGCAACTTGAAGAGCCTTTAAATTAGTACTACTTGGTAGTGATGTGTGTATTCCTCTTAGTTCTGTCGGTACACATCAATAAATAAAGCAGAGCTACACCGTGTCAGCAGGGAGTGAGGATGCTCCAGGCTCCCCCACACACCCGAGAAGGAAGCGAGGACCAGGCCAGCTGTGTCCAGCTGCTTCAGAGGGTTGGGGTTGGTGGGCCTTCTTTACTATGATTGTGTTGGTACTCCAGGTGAGCTTATCTGAGCTTTAGGTTAACCAGAACGTTTTATTGCAGCACTTTATATGATACTTTAAACGCCTAGAGCTAGGCCTACTTAAAAGTAGGATTGTGAATCCAGGATTTGTTATAGAGACAAACAACAGTTACATCATTGCTACTTTTTACTCTACTAAAGGATCTGAATTTCTACTCACTCTACGTCTGTCTGTACTGAAAATGCATACTAGTGTCACTAAGTCGCCTGCACTAACCCAATCCTTCAATTCAATTTTATTCATAGTATCAATTCATAACAAGAGTTATCTCGAGACACTAGAGTAGGTCTAGACCACGCTCTATAGTTTACGAGGACCCTACAGTTCTAGGATTTTGACAGTGCGACAGTGTCTTTAGTTTAGTTATTTTTATAATATGTTTTATTTTATTTCTATCATGCCATGCCAAGCACATATGACCCATCCCACGTGGTAAAACGCCGTTATTAAACACGATTTCTGGTCTCGCATATAGGCAACAAATCATGTGGGGAAATACACGAACAATGGGCCTATAAACATATATAATATCTCCAAAGCTTTTTTTTCTCATCCCACGATTTGGAAAATGACTGCCTCACGTATTGGCTATGTGTCATTTTGTAAGTTGCCATGTCAGTCTTTGAGCATCGTGCATACAAACAAAACCTAAAGATGTATCTGTGTGTTTTTAATACTAGCCTACTAAAGAACAAGGCATTACGCTAATGGTGGCTAAATACATTAAACACACAATATATGATATGGCGGTTTAATTTGATTTAAATTTACTAATGATTGGCGTATCGTATGCATGCAGCCACAACAGCAACAAAAAAGAAAGAAATAAAAGTTTATTTAGGTTCTTTCTCCAGGGGGGAATCTCAGCCAATCAGGGCCAATAGGTTGTTGCCCAGGCAACAATAGCCCGTCCCTGCGCTTTGACTGGTAGCTGGTGGCTAGTGGTAGTGGCGGTGCTGGTCTACTTTGCTCATTGCGAATTTGGCCAGCAGAGGGCGCTGGATCTCCATGGTGTAACTGGAATGCTGCTTGCACCGACCTGTCGTGTGTGCCCAGCTTGTAAAAGTCAGCCAGAGACCAAAACAGGTAAGCAGCCAGTTTAAACAGTGAGTCATAGAATGCTTGTTGGCCTAGCTAACCTATGAGGCCAATCGGCTGTTGCATGCTATTGGAATTAGCATACTTAATGACAGTAACGTTAGCTAGCCTAAAAGACAGCCTGCAGTCTGTCAGGGGAGTGATTAGCAAGCTAATCAATGAGGTGAGATGTTAAAATAATGTTTATCTGCATCTAATGAGGGGAGAACTAGGCTATGTCTGATGGGAAAAAGGGGTGTGGGTAAAAAGAGAGAGTGGCGGAAAAGTGTAGCCTATAAAGGAGGAAGAAGAGTAGAAGAAAGGAGGAAATGAAGAGTACGTGGAAGTGGAAGAGGGAGGAAAGGCAGAAATAGGATGAGGGGTACGGATGGATGAGGAAAAGGACGCAGAAAAGAGTAGGGGTGCGGAGTAGAGAGAATGGAGGAAAATGATGGGAGGGGGAGGAGGAGGAGGGGAAGAGGGAGGAGCAGAAGGGAGGCTGGCACTCAGTCTGTCCGCCCAGCAGCAGCAGCAGCAGCAGCAGGACAATGGACTGTCTCCAGCACGGATCCTAACGGGCACTGGGCTCTTTCTGGCAAACTGGAATATAAGGTATGGTTTACGAAGCAAAGCTGCATAGAGTCTCAGATGGTCTCGGTGTTAACACGGTTTAACCTGCGTTAAAAATGTGCCGTATGTCTGTGAAAGAGGAGAGGCTGCAGGAAGGAAGCGACGCAGCGCAGCAGACAGACACCCAGCAGGGCCTGCCGTCCGTCTGCCTCTGGGTCCTAAACGTGCCGGTGACACGTTAAAACACAGACACAACTATGATTGTTAACTGTTATTGTCGGTAGTTGCTGGATTTTATTGTTGCGATAAATCCCCAATGGCCGCGCAGCGTTCTCTCTTCTCCAGAAAGAACGTCAAGCCAAACTCTCTAACAAATCTCACTGTTTTAAATTCCTGTGCTTACATGTTGGACGAAATGCCACTAAGGATGTGAACTAAGATTTATTTGGTTATCCTGGGTCTTCTTGTGATTTCGGCGTAAGAGTGATTTATCAAACCCCGTTTAATACATATTAGAATCGAATCTTAGTGTGCGAGCACGAAACGTGTCGCCTTCCGCTAGGTGTATTTTGACGGAAGGGAAATACGGTGACAGCACGCAAACAACAAATAAAAGTTGACATTTTAACTGTAGTAAACGATGCTCTGTGTATTACATGTAAGCCGAATTAACGAGTGGCTTATGGGGATTTGCAGTAGCCGTTCATTTTATGTGGTTACGATACATGTGTGCTCCAAAATTGACAACACAATAATTGCTATGTTTTTGGATGGAAGTTCGGAGCTAGCAGCATGTGTAGGGTATGCCAACAAAGCGTCTCTCTAGCCAGCAGCAGGAGCACGCAGTGTGTTTCTGCCAGAACTGTTGCACTAGGCCAGGCCTGGGAGTCTCCTCGACAGATGCAGGGATTGTGGGGTGAATAGATGGAGTCATTGTAGTTGCCATAATGTGCCTTCTGTTGAACACTGCGTGTGACGCACATAGACAGGCAGAGATAAAGAGATGTTGTGCAGACGTGGAGACTTAAGGACTTATACTTATATGTCTGAACGGGCAGCATATTACCATTGTAGAAGCATACAGCAGTGGCTGCAGTGTCTGTCTCATAGACTGTGTTGACCACACACACACACACACACACACACACACACACACACACACACACACACACACACACACACACACACACACAGATGTGACTTATTAAACAGAGCTCCAGTCCTCAGTGCTGCAGTATATGAAGAGACAAGGTCATGTTTCCATATTAACCAACAAACCACTTCTTACATTGTCACACATGACATTTAATAAAAACATAGGCAGGCTGTTAGTTTGTGGTATAGCCTGTGTGTAATGAAGGAAGGGGAGCTATAATCAATAGATTATAAGTCAATGTTCATTTACCTCCATATGATGAGGGTGATTGATGCAGGCAGGCAGCGGTTGGGCTGTAATGGTTTTATTTTAGATTGTATTGACCTGACTGAGACGGCGTATTTGTGTGTAACATTCGTGGGAGGAGGAAGCTAGCTCTGGGTAAATGCAATACATTGAAATCTGGTTACAAAATAGATAAGTCACTATTGACAGGAGGAGCCCGACTATATTCTTTAATGAACCAGCGACCATTCATTTTCTGTAAAGATGAGTTAGATTAGGTAATGTAAGAAGACCCAGGTTAACTCTGCACTGTCCTCAGGTTTGTTTTGGCTGGGACAGAGTGATGCTTGATAATGTCCCCATCCTCAAACAAGACAACCAAAGTGCAGTTAGGAGTGAGAGAACACATACCAGATGACATGAGGCGACCCCAAACCGCAAAGGATTAGGTGTAGCAGAGACAAATGAAGTTGCTCTTCGGAAGAGAGGGGAGTGTAAAATCAAATCTGGGCTTACGCTGTTTTTTTCTTAGCTGGTAGGAACACCAACGAAGAAGAGATGGATAGTTATCTCCGTCATGCTGAGTTGTTTGTTTGTGTGTGTTTATCTGTTAGACCAGGAGCCACCAAATTTGTCTCAACAATGACAGGAAAGTGTGTGTGTGTGTGTGTGTGTGTGTGTGTGTGTGTGTGTGTGTGTGTGTGTGTGTGTGTGTGTTTGCATGTTTGTGTGGGTGGGTGTGTTTGTGTGTGTGTGCGTGAGTGTGTGATTTGCTTTACATAGGACTATTATAGTACTATTTAGCAAGACATCACAAGAGATACTGTAGTCGCGGTGTGTGTCTCTCTGTGTTGGTACCATTGTGGTCAGCTGTGTCATCTGGACTCAGCATACAGGAACAAAAGCAGTCTTTCCTACATTGCCCAGAATGTCTTTCAACAAAAAAAATTTCTTAAGTTTTACTTACTTACAGCGCCTGTCCTATCAACAGCCAGTCTGTAAGCGTTGCCATGGGAAAAGATGTAAACAACCACAAAAACAGCAATGTGATCCAGCATGTTTTATCCACCTACAGTTCAGATGCATGTTGCATTTTGGTGCAAAGGGTTTGCACTACTTGAATGAATGAGTGGAGTTTTGAGCAAACCGATGAGTAGTTGTTAGAAAGCATTGAAAGTGAAGCTAAACTGTGAAGTTGATTGACAGAAAATTAAGCCCAAACCGTCCATCCATCTTCATCCGCTTAACCGGTATCGGGTCGCTGGGCCAGCATCTCCAGTAGGGAACCCCAAACTTCCCTGCCCTGAGCCACATTAACCAGCTCCAACTGGGGGATCCCGAGGCAATCCCAGGCCAGGTTGCAGATATAATCCCTCCACCTAGTTCTGGGTTTTCCCCGAGGACTCCTCCCAGCTGGACGTGATTGGAACACCTCCCTAGGGAGGCACCCAGGAGGCATCCTTACCAGATGCCCGAACCACCTCAACTGGCTCCTTTCGACGCGAAGGAGCAGCGGCTCTACTCCGAGCTCCCCACAGAGGACTGAGCTTCTCTCCCTATCTCTATCAGCCCCCCTCCTAAGGAAACCCTTTTTGCCCGTTTGTACCCTGGATCTCGTTCTGTCGGTCATGACCCAGCCTTCATGACCATAGGTGAGGGTAGGAACAAACACTGGCCGAGAGCTTTGCCTTCTGGCTCAGCTCTCTTTTCGTCACAACGGTGCAATCATTTTAATGTAATACCGCACCCGCTGTGCCGATTCTCCGACCAATCTACCGCTCCCTCGTCTACTCAATTGCGAACAAGACCCCAAGTTATTTAAACTCCTTCACTTGGGGTAAGGATTCATTCCCTACCTGAAGAAGGCACTCCATCGGTTTCCTGCTGAGAACTCTGGCCTCAGATTTAGAGGTGCTGATCCTCATCCCAGCTGCTTCACACTCTGCTCCTAACCAATCCAGTGCATTAAGCATAAACAATTTCGATATGTGTTTAATCGTTTGGCGTTTTCGTGCGAAAACAGTTTCTAGTTTTATCTAATAAATGAGAAATAGCTAATAAAGAATGAAATTTGGTGCACAAATTGTAATAACTCGCTGTGATGCCTTTATTTTCAGCTCCATCGTCAGGTAAAAACTGTAAATTGTCAAATTCAATATGACCAAATACCTAATGACTTTCTTGTGTAAATCTCGCGCCAGGCTGTACCCTTTCCTGCTCCATTTGTACTTTTGTGTTTAGTGCTGATTTTGATGCTAACACGCTAAATGGGGAATATGGTAAACATACCTAATGAGCATCAGCATGATAGCTTTATCATTGTGTGCTACCATTAACACTTGGCTCACATCAGTGCTGTACAGACTAGCATAACCGCTAGCATGGATCCTTTGACTTGTTCACTATTTTCAGCCCTCTTATAGACCCAACGATGAATCAATTAGTTGAGAAAATAATTTCCAGAATAATCAATTATGATTAGTTGAAGCCCTAGTTTGAATAAATGTTAATTGGTACAAACTGTGCTCCAGGTTGCACTAAAGCTTGTTTGAAAACTTGTTATGTACCTGCTGTTAGTGCTGCACGGATCTTCACCCAGACACAACCACAGATATCAAAGCCACTGGAAAGTTTCTGTACCAGCTTATTCAGGGCAAAACTCTTTATGACTTGATGAGGACCAACTTATTGCACCATCAATTGAAATTTAAATTTCACAAAGCTGTTATGGGGCACCCTCATTTGGGTCTTTTGTAGTCTCACATTGCCAGACTTACTTCACAACGCTGTGGAATAAGGTCTGACTACACCACACATACATTCCAGGAGAGGAGAAAAAAACTCTGAGTTGTTTTAAAATAGTCTCAGGAAGGAACTTGTTCTGGTGGAACATTTGCACCTGGCAAAGGAAAACACCGCATACAATATTAAATGAAGTCAACTGTTCATACAATACAGTAACGTGAGCTATTTAAATTAGCTAGATACATGGCAGTGTATTGTTGTGTATTTTGTACCAAACACCTGCCAATCGCTCCTAAAACATCCCAGTTAAAGAGTAAATGCCGTAAACCTATTCTTTGTAAATCTTTACAATTATTCCCCAAAAGAACAAGAAGTCCTTCCTTGTTGCACAATCATATTTTTGTCAAAACTTGCTATTTTCAGCGTGTAGCTTGCTAGCTCAGAGATTCTGGTTGTTGTTTCCCGTAGTGAACGGAGTTTAGGAACGACAACACGGAGAGAGTGGCCGGATGTTCCGCCCATTTTCCTGGAATGATCTGTTGTTGGTCCAGACTAGTGGTGTTTTTCCATATCATGGTACCCTAGACTAGTGGTGTTTTTCCATATCATTGTACCCCAGACTAGTGGTGTTTTTCCATATCATGGTACCCCAGACTAGTAGTGTTTTTCCATATCATGGTACCCCAGACTAGTGGTGTTTTTCCATAACATGGCATTCCAGACTGGTGGCGTTTTTCCATAACATGGCATTCCAGACTGGTGGCGTTTTTCCATAACATGGTACCCCAGACCAGCGGCATGTTTTCATATCATGGTACCCCAGACTGTTGATGTTTTTCCATAAAATGGTACCCCAGACCAGCGGCGTGTTTCCATAACATGGTACACCAGACTGGTGGCGTTTTTCCATAACATGGTACCTGCTTGATTAGGCTCGGCTCAACTAACCCGCGGTGCCCCGTCCTCCTTTTTCCATTGCAGATTAGTACCGCCTCATGCAAGAGACGAGTCAGTCCGACCAATCGGAAGTCTGCAGGTTTTCACGTCACCTTTTGGGATTGCCTCAGCTTGCTTGAAACCTCTACTGAGGTGGTACTAAAAAAGTACCTGTTAGCAGGTACAAGGGACTTTTTCATAATGGAAAACCAAAAATTGTGAGTATTGTTGGGGAGAGTTGTGGAGGTACCATGTAGGGAAAAAACGCCATAAGTGTCTTCTGAACGGGGTAAAACATTTTGACTTTAGTATTTGGCTTGTTCAGACTCAAAGAAACAAAGCACAAGGCGAGAGACTCAGACTTGTTCAGATGGGGTTTGTTGTGTATCGAGAGCATTGACTCAAAAGAAGCACACGCTGTATTATTGTGATAATGTACTGTATGTATCAGTATGAAGCTTCACACATCTGCTGTGAATTTTCACACAAACCCCACAGTCTCTGTTGGATAAATGAGATGTGTCTCTGGCTCCGTCTACATTTGATTAAGTAAGTGTCTGAGTTGCAAACCTTATTTATTTTTCATTTAACAGTTGAAAGTGGCCAACAGCTAGATCATTGTGTTCTTGTTGTTATGTGTATATTTATTAATGTGCTATTAGTATGCTTCTTAGCCCTATTTGTTGTGGTGTTCAGATCAGCAGCTGTGGGACTGAAGCATTTCCCTGAATGCATTTCTTGTTGATGAAGTTTGTTTTTTTGCAGATGATGCTGTTTTGTTGTCCGTTTAGCAGTATTGGCTACTGCTGCTTATGCTATTTATTCAGTTCTTCTTTAATTTGTATAGACTGTATGGTTGCCTCGGACTAAGTCGGCTAATCGATTAGTCAGTAGACAGAAACTATTACCAACTATTTTGCTATTTCATCAATTGTCAAAGTCATTTTTCATGCAAAATTGGAAGAAAATGCTGTTTTCAGCCTTTTTAAATATGGAAGTTTCCTGATTGGTTTATACTGTTTTATATCATATTATACTGACTTTTGGGGGTTTTGGACAGACAAGACCTCACTTTTATTTGTATTCATAGGACAAACACATCTGTAAAACTCTGTTTATAATAGTATTCTTTCTATATTTATTCATTACATATCCATGTCTTGCACTTATGGAACCATTGTATATATCCTGCACTTACTGCTATTGCACTTCTGGTTAGACCCAAACTGCATTTTGTTGCCTTGTACCTGTACATCTGTAATGACAATAAAGTTGAATCTAATCTAATCTAATCTAATCTTTAGGCTTTGAGAAGCTAGCATGGACATTTTCACTCTTTTTATGACATTTTAAATACCAAAAGATTAATCTAGAAAACAAAAGGCAGGGCAATCGGTAATGAAAATAAACATTTGTTGCGGTCCTAGTTGTTACCATACCATTTCTTATGCGTATTTGTTTTCTTACAGAGGTAGATAAGAACACGGAAGCCACTCTTGTGTCTGTATGCTAAACATGTAGCCTAGCTAGCACAGAGACTGGGGGGGAAAGCGAAGGAAAAGCTAGTCTGGCTTTGTCAGTACCTCTTAAGTTCATTTATTGACAAGTTCTATTTGCTAGAGTGAGGATTTTCTTTACCTTTTGTACACTGCTGTTTGCTTGTTTCAATTTTTTTCATTTAAGCTAACTGGTTGCTTTAGCTGTAGCTTCATACTAGTCACACAACTGCTAGCATGACCTGAAATCATTGAAAGCCAGGCAGCTTGCAAAAGTACTTTGCTTAGAGAGACAGAAGCTGAACGCTTTCTGCTATTTTCTTTATGATTAATTAACAAATGATCATGAATAAATCAACATTTTTGTAAGACCTCTAGACACCGCATAGACAGTATAAGAAAGGGACAATGTGACGCAATGCCGTTGTTACCAACGGACATCAGTGAAGTCTATTGGAAGCACTTTCCCGGTGATGGCAGAGCGTTACTGCGTAGCCTCCAACTGAGCTTGATGACGTAGATGTGACGTGAGCAACCTGTCTGAAAGTTGTAAGTCTTCTGGTAGCTGTGCAAGAGAAATCTCAATCATTCCCAATCAGCAGAGATGGAGAGCGTAGGTACATGTTAGGAGATAACATAGACACAGGTTAACTATTGCTAACTAAAATGCTAGTTAACATTAGTAACTAAACCTAAACAGCTAATGTTAGTTGAAACTGCCTGTGAGCTTGTTCTGTACTGTTTGGTAATTCCTCTACTATGCGACAGTAAGTTGCATGGTTATGACACAACTGTTATTTTAACAAAACCGTCTGCTATGGAACCGTAACATGAGATACATGGTAATGGAGCCCTTTATACATTGTCATATTTCTTAAGAAATAAACAACGGACAAATAGAGTCTTTAAACGCTTCAGATGTAAAGAAATACACTGTTAAAGTGACGTCAAAATGAACGGCAGTCAATGAAATGCTAACAGTGGGTGAATGCTAGGTAGCATCCAAATGGCACCATGGGAGCTACGCTTTGTGGATGCTGGCTTAACCCCTTGCTAGATACCTAGGTGAGATTGTTTTGTAGTCACAAACTGTGTGGCCATATTTTGATATCAACCGGAATATTTAGTTAGTTAGTTAATGTCCAAATTCTGTTTTTCTGTTTGTTTTTATTTTTTTGTTTGTACGTACTGTCTGTGTTGTTTTTAATATGGCTGCAGCATGGGTTAAGTGTAAAGACAAATTTCTCAGGATATGGGATAATAAAGTTAATCTTGAATCTTGAGTGTTTGAGATTACATATTTTTATATTCATATCTTTATTATATTCAGGGAACCCATTTATTGATTGTGTGTGTATCACAACATTGGTCTCTTTTGTGGTGTAATTATAAGACGCAGAATTGGAAATGAGGCCTGATGAAAACATCAGGCGTCACCATAGCACAGATCTGACAGCACAAAGTGCAAACGCAATCAGCCGGTTAATAAGATTGTGATTATGGGAAAACAGTTTGATATCTGGGGACCCCGGGAGTGCTCTGCATTAACACGCTGATTTTGTCACAAAGTAAGTTTTGCATTTAAAGCGGCAACATGAAGACACACATGACATGTGAGGTCACAGTGCGTCATCATTTTAATTGGATTATTTTGACAGCTCCTGGAGAGCCATGTGGGTGTTCTGAGATACACAGCCAAGCAGTTGTTGTGCTGTTAGATGTTGTTTGGCGATACATTTTCTGCTTAAATACAGGTTTTTCTTTTTCAATCAAAGTTTAAACTGGTGTTGTTCCGATGGACAATATCATCGTCATAGACAGTATAAGAAATGGACAATGTGACGCCACTGTTTTCAACAGAGACCAGTGAAGGATATTAGAAGCACTTTCCCGGTGATGGCTGAGCGTTACTGCGTAGCCTTCAACTGAGCTTTAAGACGTAGATGTGACGTGAGCAACCTGTCTGAAAGTCTTCTGGTAGCTGTTCCAAGAGAAATCTCAATCATTCCCAATCAGCAGAGACGGAGAGCGTAGATAAATGTAAGGAGATAACATAGACACAGGCTAATTACTGTTAACTAAAATGCTAATCAACATTAATAATTAAACCTAAACAGCTATTGTAAATTGAAACTGCCTGCAAGCTTATCCTGTACTATTTGGTAATTCCTCTACTATGTGACAGCAAGTTGCATGATTATGACACAAAAACAACTGCTACGGAACCATAACGGGAGATACAAGGTAATGGAGACTTTTATACATTGTCATGTTTCTTTAGAAATAAACATTGGACAAATAGAGTCTTTAAACTCTTCAGATGTAAATTTATTCGCTGTCAAAATGAATGGCAGTCAACGGAATGCTAATGGCGGGTGAGTAGGAGCTACGCTTTGTGGAGGATGGCTCACACGCTCGATAGAGATGGCTGACTGACATCACAATGGACAGCCACCATCGTGATAACACGCCCCCACCCTGTCGGACACGAACTGGCCTGGGCTCGCCCACATTCACAGCTGGTCCGCCCAATCAGAAATCCAAAGTCAAGTGTGTTTGTGTGCAAAGCGCCGCAAAAACAACCATGGATTGCTGTTGTGGCCAACAGCTGGAAACGTTATTAATTGTTATTTCATCACTAAATACACTTCTGAGACTTTTTTATGCGAGAAATCAACTATGTAGAGCTCAAATATAAGCCATTTTATAAAATTGATGGCTAATTGAAAAATAAATTATATTATGTTTATTAGAGCTGTCAGTCTTCCTCTATTGTAGGCGCCGATTCATTTTTTCCTCTGTGGGTACACAGTGGCGCATGTCCTTCCAAAAAAAGGTAGTCCAAATTGTTTTGCATTTTCGAACCTTAGACGATGTGGCCGACACAAACACACACGCCTATTAACTCGATACTAAAGCCGTAAAGTAGGCTATCTTTCAACTGTGGACAGTGCCACTTCATACAAATACAGATAGGAGGAGATGAGAAGTTTAACTAACACGTAACCGCAATCAGTGCTCACATGCTCCAATTAACACCAACTGCAATGTTTAATTTTAAATGAATGTAGCTTACTGGCAGTCATTTCATTTATTTTTTTAAATTAGTTTTTAAGTAGAAAATAATATTTATGTAAAGAGACAAAGTAAAATAATAAGTCACGTAAAGCTACTAAGATGAGAAAGAAAATTGTGAACAATGCCCTTCACTATTTCCTAAATCCCAAATTAACCCATTGAAACAAATCTAAACAAAAATGCAAACAATACTAAACCCAAATGTATTCATTAAACAACCGTAGAAGACTAAGAAAACCAGCAGATATTCACATTTTAGAAGATGGAGTTTGTTACTTTTTAGCAATTTTGATGTAAAATACACTTAAGTGATTTGGATTCCATAAAGTTGGGCCACATACAAAACGAAAATGATCAGAATTGAAGCAGCAGAGGCACATATATGGACTTTTATTCTAGAAAAACGTCATTTCCTGTAATAGAACTAAATGGGGTCTTTTGTTAGGGCTGTAATGCTGTTGAATTTCTGTTGAAAATGTGACGTCTCATGCAAAACCTAAGATAACCATGATGATGATGATGTAACTAAGAGTGGGTCTGGTAAAGGTTTATTCATAGTCCATTTCCAAAGGGGCGTCACCAACAGACGCCGCTCAAATGCCTCTGGGTGTAATTGGATGAACCTAAAACCAATCAGAGCGATGATGGAGATGACGTATGCCGACCAACGGAAAAACCTCAAAACCAGCGAGCATGTTGCAGAGCCCGTCATCGTGTAAAGCCAGCCTGTGATTGGTGCCTCGATTTGGGGGAAAAAATGGAGATGGGCTTGAATGGGCTCTTGGCCAGACAGACTTGCAGAGCAAATCTCAATTTGCCGGCTGTTCGTCAGGGTTTTCTCAGGCTAGATGGCAGGGTTCAATGTTAAAAGTTCAATTTCATACGGAAAGTGGAGGCTATTATAAAAAAATATATTATTTATTTGCCAACGGCACATTTAAATCAGATTATTTAACTTTAAGTATTCTCTGATGTGAGCAAGGGGAGGGGGGCTACAGTACAGTCTATGATGATTATAATCATTATAAAATATTACTACACTTTTTTTGGGCAAGTGGGTCGTTTCCTTGTTGAACCTTGGACAATGAGAAAGCCACAAAAGACGTTATACTTACATATATTTACATAGTAGTACGCCTCGTAACCTAGCTTACCGGATGTACAGTGCTGGGATAAAGCCTGGCATCCAGCGGGTCTCTCATGCAGCAGATATCCCTCCCCTTCTGCTATCTCTGCTATGTATTTTGCAAAGATACCGCCACTGCATCCGGGGCTTTGGACCGCCCATGATGGTTGTGAACAAGTTAGTTCAAGTAATTGTTTCACGCTCTGGCTTGTGTCACTGTGACCTCTGACCAGAAACAGGTGACTTCTCTTCTCTTCTATGCAGCACCTGTTCATAATGCTTTTTTTGTGATCAAATATTTTTATTTTCTGTTGTCATAATGCTTGATTATTCTGACACTTATTTATCTGATTATATAAATAGTTGTTAAGTCAGAAAATAGTGAGAGTGCAGGTGATGCCTTCAGTTCATTTCTCTTTCATAACATTAAGAATAGAACACTTTGGATTTGTTGGTTGCACATCAGACTAAGGATAAAGTTTGACGACCATACCTTGGGTTGTGGTAACTCATCTGCTATACTGTAATTGATCCCAAAAATGAACAATCGATCTGTCTCTTTCTGTGTGATTCAGCAGGTGAATGTCAAACAGCTCCAGGATGCTGCCATCCTCATCCCTGCTAATCTGCCGTTCACCAGCGGGCATCTGATTTACCAAACATGATGAAGACTGAACCCCCGTCGGCCACGGGGGGCAACGGGACCTCCAGTGGTAGCAGTGGGGGAAGCGGGAGCTCCAACCTGCGGAGTCCCTCGCCCCACCGCAACGCCTATGAGGCTGGACTGGCGGCACTTAAGAAGGCCACTGACCACCTCAACAATGCTGCAAACGGAGGTGCTGGCCCTGCTTCAAAACCCGCTCCTCTGCCTCGCCCAACCGGGAGGGGCCGGAAATATGGATCAAATGTTCATCGCATCAAGAACATGTTCATGCAGATGCAGTCTCCTGGTGATGAGGAGGAGGGAGCAAAAATGATTGGTAATTAACCTCACTAGTTTGATTTTTTTTAAAGTCTTTAGAATAAACAGTATGAGGAGTACTAGATGATGAATTATTAATGTTATTATATTGTTACCATTTGGTCACCCTCTACTTACATTATGATTCTAATCTTCAGCTTAAATCTTGTCAACCCTGTCAGCCCTACAATATCGTCGCAATATTGTAATTGCAATATCCTGATATGCCCTACGTCCTAGTAATGTGGCTCTTACTGGTTAGTTAGCAGTGTAGGTGTTCTTCTAAAGGAGAGGGAAATAAACATACATGATAACTAACATAAACCTCACAACTGGGACTACTAACTCTCCAAAGTTGCCACTAAAAACACATACTGAAGGCTTAAGCTACAATGAGAATGTCATTCTACAGGCTACAAAACACAGATAAAGGATCAAGTCAAATCATGCAAATTTGCTAATACATAAGGAGTTGGTAAACTTAGACATTACTGCATAAATCACCAATATTACCTTGTATGTTCTTACGCATACAATCACCAACTAATACTTCACTTTTCGGAACTGAAACTTAACTGACAGTCAGACTAAAATCCTGGACAAGATTAACAGTTGGAAAGGCTGTTTGACCTAGCAACGAGTACACTCACTGTCCATGCTCACATTAGCCCTTTGCACAGTGGTCATTCCTTAGTCCAGGCTTTTAAAGACCCAACATACACACACAGGTGTTTAATTACTCTTGCTAATTAGACCTTGGGTTAGAAGTTGGGTAGAGCTATTGTCACTACCCGATGTGAGTTGAGCAGATTTGAGTCACACATGCGTCACTTTGCAACAAGTAGCCTACAAGATGCTAACGAGAGACTTCTGTAATGTCAATACAGTAAAAATGGACCTACTTAACGAAGTTTGTTCACTGCTGGCTACAAGTTAGCAATCAAATACAACAAAGGCTGTCAGTTGAATGGTGTTTTGAGCCAAACACTAGCAGTCAATCAATCATAGATAGCTAAAACGGTTTTGAAATGACTGCTAGCTTAGCTACAAGCTAGCTATCAAACACAACAAAAGCTGTCACTTGAATGGTGTTTTGAGCTAACATTACCAATCAAGCAATCATAGATAGCTAAAACGTTTTTGAAATGATTCCCATCTTCTGTTATTGTTTGTAATGAGAAACAGATTTCACAAATTTCAGTATGACACGTTATGCCGTCCGTAAATGTTTAAATCTGAGCATGCGCAACTCACATCTGCACTCGACTCACATCGGGTAGTGACACCATGCTTTACCGTTCACTAAACCCCTCCCCTGAACAGAGTTTATCCAATCCAATTGTCCAAATAGCTTAGCAACTGTAAGGAGGCCTGTCACTTTTTTGACTGTCAACATGTTGCAGCGGTGTGTACGGGGCTGTAATAAGAGCAATATTTAGTATCTTAAGAGTTAGTTGAGGTTGTCTTTTTTGAACCTTTCGTAAACAGCAAAAGTGTGAGGAATGGAATGAACCGTGTGTATCGGCTCTAATGTAAGCTGCAAATGCTATTACTCCTGGCTAACTAAGTTAATGTCTACATTGTAACCGCTTCCAAGGCTCAGAGCTAGCGCATCATTAGCTAAGTAGGGTCTGTAATAAGAACAATATTTAGTATCTTAAGAGTTAGTTGAGATTGTTGTCTCTTTTTAGCCTTTCCAAAACCAGAAAAGACAACAGCGAAAGTGTGAGGGATGGATTAAACAGTGTACCTGCTCTAATGTAAGCTGCAACTAACTTATTATCTACTTTGTAATTACTTCCAAAGCTAGCGCATCATTAGCTAAGTACATTGCTCGGTTGGATTACATGTTATGCGTTTGAGACTGTTCTTACATTTATAACACCAAGACTAACTAGCTCTACACTACAAAAAAATAATAACGCTGTTTCTTTATTTATCCTGTCTTCTGCATTGATCATCAACAGGTGAGGATTGTTTAGCTTTAGCCTTAGCCTCAGCCTTTTAGCACAATATCTTGTATGTAGCCATCAAGTGCACAATTAAGATCCTTTTACCGTGTTCTCTTTTTAAAATTAGTCAGCTGGAAACATTTTAAAGTCAGCCGCTAGCTAAAGTTATCTTTAGTATTCATTAGCTAGCTAAAGCCATTGTTTTCTGGCATATACAGTACGTATGGCAGAACAAAAGTTATTACCAATTTTCTTTTAGTAATAAATGTATCAACCTTAGTGGTTGAGACATGCATATTAAACTATTTACTCTGGAAGAAACATAAAGAGTCAAACCTCAGTGTTATGATTTTTATGATATTAATTCTGTAATACTATGTGCAATTAAAAAATAATGTAACATCAAGTTGCTGTTCATTTACAGAAATTAATTCTGGTTTATTACATCTTGGGTTTTGCTAGTGAAACTGGATTTCTTTTATTTAACAAACCTCTCTCTTTCCCTTTTTACTCTTAGCCATCTTTCCAATTAACTTTGGCAACTCATTGGCAGGTGTAGAGCAGGGGGTGAAACTGTCCCTACCGAGGGCATCCAGCCTTAACGAGAACGTGGACCACAGTGCCCTGCTCAAACTGGGGGCCACGGTCTCAGAGAGGGTCAACCGTTTTGACTCCAAACCAGGCGGAGAAGGCGGGGGCTTCTCCAAGCTCCAGGAGACCAGGAGGATCTTCGAACAGCGGACTCTACAGGTCAGAAGGGTAGTTGTTACTTAAGGCTCTGACACACCAAGCAGACGGCCAAGAACTGGTGGCAACGAAAACCAACTGTGTTGTCGCCTCACACGCCTTTGTCTTGGCCTAAACAATGCACTTGAACACACCGCAGAGACTA
>NC_045747.1:32687271-32688629 GCF_008692095.1 Etheostoma spectabile | reverse complement strand
CCAACTACCATGTCCGTTCTGTGCTTGAGTGAGAGGAAATGACTCCATGCCAGCAGTAATCTATTTGTCATTCAAAAAGAGAAACCGGGTTCAAACATTGCTATGATACCTGAATATTATGGTCTTTATATTAAATTTCAGGTTAGAGCATAGTATGTTAACATTTATTTTGTAATGTGTCGGTATATGTCGTTTGCCATATGGACCTAATGTGTTGGAACGTTCAGACGTCATTTTTGGCCAGTTTTGACAGCTCTATGTGCATTGGATGGATCAGATGAGATGAAAAATGAGAAGAGCCTTATGTGTGCATTCTTCACAGTTCTGATTCTGATTCAAGACCATCTGACTATTTCTCTTTCAGGAGAAGCAAGCTGCCACCAACCGGATCCTGCTAAAGAAAGAGCGGGCATCGGGATTCCAGGACAGTCGTCTAGATGTAGTGGCTCGCTTTAACGGCTCCACAGAGGCTTTGGACCGACTGGATGACCCCCCTGCTCCCTCTCCCGTTCCTGCTACTCTTCCCGCACCAGCACCTATTCCTGCACCGGCAACTCTTCCCGCACCGGCTACTCTTGCCGCACCAGCTACTCTTACTGCTGCGGCGGCTTCAGGGCCCAGTGACGCTGTCAGTCCCACCGTGAGCCAGCTCAGTGCCGTGTTCGAGAAGAGTGACTCGCAAACCAATCTCCACGCCCCCCAACGTCGGTCAGGCCCTGCCCTAGCACCAAAGCCCAAACCTCCAGCCAGAGCGGATGCTACCGGGAGAAAGGTGAGGAGTAAGGCTGGGTAATGTTAAAAAAATATCCAATACAATACCAATGCCAATACCTTGACTATGATGCCGGTTCCTCAATAGTACCTTTATTCTATACCAATTTTATAAAAATCCATTTCAACAAATATAAATGTTGTTTCTGTGCGTAACGTATAGTTTTTCCTGTCTGCCTATACGACATGTAACGTTAGACATGCTGCTGGGTTATTGGCCCAATGACGCCAATGAGATTTACTACTTAGGTATTGGTATTGAAATTTGGTATTGAATGACAAGGCATTTTTCCATGCTTTACACTCATTCAGTAGGTACCTAAAAGTATTGAATTCTGTACCTAAGCCTGGTGAGAAGATTTGACTTTAAAGCACCCATGTTATGCTCATTTTCAGCTCATAGTTGTATTTTGAGGTTGTACACGAAGGTACAACCTTCAAGGTTTACATGGTGTAGTTTTCAAAAAACATCATATTTTTGTTGTACCGCACATAACTGCAGCTCCTGTTTTCACCCTGTTTGTTTGGGTCTCGGTTTTAGCTATAGAGTGAGACATCTCACTTCTTTACTATCTTTGTTGGGAGTC
>NC_045747.1:32684757-32687261 GCF_008692095.1 Etheostoma spectabile | reverse complement strand
AGTAGCTAGGTAAGATCACATTAGCTAGATAACTCTTTCTCCAACTTTGGTCAGCACGAGGCAGGATTAGCTGGGAGACTCCTTCTAAACGAGGGCCCACTTGTGGAATACCTGCAGAACAGAGACAGGAAGTAGTTCTTTTGGAGATTATGGTGAACTAGTGTGTGTTGTAGCAGTGTTTCGCCATTGAGAACGAGCTAGCATGCTACAGTTAGCCACCTCGTTTCAGCTAGTGACGTAGAAAGTTGTGCAAATTTTGAACAGCTTACCCGGAGACTGAAGGCAGAGGACATTCAGAAACTGGATCTCACTCAAAACAGCATGGATAGTTTTTTTTCAAAGTTTGTAAGTGTGTGGAAGCACCAGTAACACAAAATAACACCCCAAATCCCAGATTCTTTTTTATAAATTGGCACTTTAAAAAATGCAGGAAATCACAAACTGCGTTTAGAAGTAAAGAGGAAACCAGAATCTATGGATTAAATAAATGATAAAATGATCTCACCGTGTCTCTCTCTCTCTCTCTCTCTCTCTCTCTCTCTCTCTTTCTCTCTCTCTCTCTCTCTCTCTCTCTCTCTCAGGGGAAGCTGCTCCCTCCAGGTAAAGAGGATGGCGGGGAGGTGGGAGTCGTTTGCGTCCATGCAGCAGAACTAGCAGAAGGGAGCGGTTCTCTACAGGGGAACTCAGAAGAAGTGAAGGCCAGCGAGGAGAAGGACGGGTTCAGACAGTCGGAAGACCAGCTCCCCAACTCCTCCTGCTCCTACTCTTCCTCATCGACGTCCTCCTCTTCCGACGTCAAACCAGAGTCGGAGGCCCAGCCAACGACAACTGAAGCCAGGGGCTCAAGTACAGTGGCTGCCCCCGAGCAAAAGGCCCAAGCTGATGAGCCAGACGGCTCCACGGGGGGGTCAGAGGCCAGAGCCAGGCTGGTGCAAGCCGACGTTCACGCCTCGCTGGAAAACGGAGAAAAAGAGCCTCCAGGTTCCTCTCCCTCCTCGGAGGAGAGAGGAGAGGACTTTGAGAGGGGAGGGGAGGAAGGCGAGGAGGAGGATAATGATGAGGATGGCTCCAGGAAGGAGGATTACTCTGAGGGTGATCTGGTGGACATCAGTGCGTACAGCGGGCTTGGCGAGGAGGACTCTGGAGGCAGCCAGCTAGACGACGAGGAGGATGACGAAGACGAGGAGGCGTATCAGCCGGAGACCAGCTGCTCCGAGATCCCGGGTCTCCCAGAGGAAGAGGAGCCGCCGCCACCCAATAGGAAGATTAAATTCAGCACAGGGCCAATCACAGTGAGTGAAGTTTTGTCCGATGTAATTACTTTTACTTTTCAAAACACTCGGTCAGAGCCTTAAAGATCTCTTCAGACGAGCAGTTGTTTTTAAAGTGACCATCATCACACACATTAGATTTAATACCGACAATGTGGCCCCTAGAGACTGTCCTCCCCCCGAAAACACCCATGCAAGTTGTTTTTTGACCAGCCATTACGACACATATTTACTTTAATGGTGGTGGTGCCCTCTAATGGGCATATGATGGGAGCAAGAGCCGACTGTAGGGTTGGGGACCGAATCCAGTACTTTTTTGGGTACCTACTGAATTGTGTCAGTACTACAGAGGACGGATTCACGTTAAATAAAAGTGGGACAAATTCTGAACCTGAGAGTACATTAGCGCAAGCTTATCTGTCCTCTCTGCAGACTGTTGACAGAGAGCGCGGCGGCAGACAGAACGAACGACATCGCCTCGGCAGTTTGTTTAATGTGAAGTCACAGTGAATCACGGCAATGCCAATAAAGCAGTTACAAGTGTGATTAGACTTTTCAAAACTCAGCGTTTGCTTCAATATAAAAATGGGTTTACTGTCAACTATGGACATTGTGTAGTCCCAAATCTCATTGTTTACATATTTTGTGAAAGCACCAATAGTCAACCTTACAATATTGCCATCCATGTATTTGGTAAAGAATATTGTGAAATATTGTGCTTTCATCCACCCTAGAAATAAATAGCATCTAGCTTGGGAACATAGTGGAGCATTTAGCTGCTAAAGAGCCTGATATATTTCTCAGGAGTTGGTGGAGACCGAAAAAACAGAGCCTAAGGAAAAGAAAATTTATCAAATAGCCCGAAACATCTCAAACGCACACACATGTAACAACTTCTCATGATGTCATAAGTTGTGTTTACAGCTTGTTTCAGTGCTGCCAAATCCAATCAATGAATGATATGGTGAGCCCTGGACAGTTGGTATCTGATAATTACATCATAAAATGGGAGAAAAAAGGCGTGCATGTGTGTGTGCTCTGCTATCTAAGAGAAAGAGATTAAGGAAATGATTGAAAAGACTTCCTGCTTTGTTAACATCACACACGTGGGTTGCTGGAGGGTTTCGCCACTATATTTCCTGCTGACTCGAGCTCAAACTGTGTGTGTGTGTGTTCCTTTGAACTAAGATTTAGATTTAACAGAAACTTTTTTTTTATAGCTTGTCTGCCCAA
>NC_045747.1:32682894-32684747 GCF_008692095.1 Etheostoma spectabile | reverse complement strand
CCCCCCCACCCCACTGCGGCCGTCAGCTGGTTGAGCACTGTGCATTGTAAAACCTGTCTCAACGAGCCTTAATTATGTCAAGTTAACGCATACTTCCTCAGTGAGACAACTGAATACCATAGAACAGTGTTTCTCAAATGTGGTTACACGTTCCCCCTAGAGGTGCTTTGGAGTACTGCAGGGGGTACATGATTTTTTTTTTTTTTAGATGTAAAGTTATATTTATAATTATTATTATATGTTATGCATGATTACTAAAATATTACTACAATAGTGAATGAATTTAGTGATGGGTTCTAAACATTTGAAATTTAGCATTTAAATGTTTTCAGTTACAAGGATGTAAATCTATCACTGTCGGCACTGTGTTGTTCTTCTTTACATAGGCCTTTATTCTACTGAAAAGGTTTATGTTATTTAAAGGGGGCACATTACTGAAAAAGTTTGAGAATATATGACATGATAATGTTCTATGTAACAGAATCTATGAGAATGGGAAATAAGAAGCCTTGATATTGAAAAGCAAGATGTGTTGGTAGAAGGTAATGTTAGACAGGACAAAGACTACATAATAGGCATGGACATTTTCACCGAGGTTCACTTTTACTGTTCGGTCATGTCCACCTATGCTGGCGGTAGAACAGTTTTGATGTCAAGCCAAGTTTTTACAGTTTTTATGTCAAGCTGGGCGTCAGGTCAAAGAGGAATTCTTCACATTTTCTTGGAGCTTAAAACGTGTAACCACTGACTTCTTCAGCCACAGTGCAGCTAAAAGTAGAGTTGTGGCCTGATGCAGCGTTATTTGCTACCAAGGTAACTGCCACAGTTAGCTGCCTGGTAAATCATGTCAAACCAGCATCTGCTTCTGATGTGCAATTACCTGTCCTCAGATTCAGAAAACCTTTTTTTGCTCAGTATCATAAAACAAAGCATCACAGTACAAACACAATGTACATAGCCCGACGCATGTCTCTTATGCAAAGCATCCAACTCATTTCAACTTTAACAAACACACAGAGAAGTATTTATCGGCGAAAAAAAGTGTAAAAAATTGGTTGCTAGACATTTCAGTCATAATGATTCAGCTGTTTGCTGGCCACTGCTTTGAAACTAGCTTTCATTTCCTTTAGCTGCCTGCCCCAGCTCTTTCTCTGTCTCATCTCTTTAGAGCAGGGGTCTACAGCGTTTTTTAAGCCAAGGACCCATTATCTGAAAGAGAGACGAAGCAGGGACCCCCTACTACATATATTGTATAAAATTAAGTTGGATATTCAACTAGGCCCACAATAACGTGTGGGCTACCTAAAGCCTTTATACATACCTTTTTCTTTTGCATAGACTAGCTCACTTAGCTATTAAAATAATAATTGTTGGCATGATTTTGTGATCGTGTTAATGATCATGTTTTATTGTTAAACATTCATGTGGCACAGTGAATCCTTAACTGTATCTGGGGATGGTTACCTAGTGACTACCTTACCAATCATCAATGTTTTCTTCAAAAATAGGCTGATTTATATTTGCTAATAATATGTTGATGCATTTTCTTTTCTTGGAAACTTTCAAAAGATGTACTAAAATTTGGTGGACCCCCCCACAGTAACTCTGAGGATCCCATGAGGGTCAGACCCCCTGTTGAAGATCTCTGCTTTAGAGGGTCACTGTGAACAGAGTGACAATAAGGTTCATTATAAAGCTACATAAACCTTACCTAGTCACTGTCAACAATATGACTCAAATGAGATTCAGGATATGAAATGTGATGTGAAGAATTCCGTTTTCATAGTTCAATCAAAAAAGAAAATTATAGACAGGTTTCCCTTTTACAAACAATTGAGGATGCGTTTGTGGTA
>NC_045747.1:32682235-32682884 GCF_008692095.1 Etheostoma spectabile | reverse complement strand
AAACTAAGATAGTCAAGTCAATAATTATTAATAATCATGTTATTTATTTATATGGTTCAGAAGTAAACCTCAGGGCAAAATAGGCAGATTCATATTGTAATTGAGTGGCACGATGTCTGAAGCTTGTCTTCCATGTTCAGAGAGGTGTTCTGCAGCAGGGAACAGAGCCAGTGAACTGAGACACACTGCCTGGGCATGTTGGCGGTTGTTACTCAATTTCAGAACTGGTTGGTACTTCAAGGAAAAGTCAGCCGGGAGAGCTCAAACCTCCTCCGGTACTTAGCAAGTCTCCAACCTGCCTCCACAGCACGTCAGTCTGCAAAAATGTCCTCCACATTTGATGCCATGTGATTACAGTACTGTTTAGAAGCTTATTTTCAAAGTTCTGGATGAAGTTCTTTCACAGTAGCACATAAACACAATGTAATGGTAAAGAATTATAAATGAGAAACGAATATAGAAAACCTGTTAAAGTAGGTAGGTTGTCCTGCAGCTCACTTTTACTGACACATAACTGGATTTGTCCATGTTAAGTGCCATACAAGGCTACCTCTGTACATCTGCAAAAAGCAGTTGGAATGTACCTGGGTGTGTTTGTTTTCCTTAAAAACTTAAGTGTGAACACACACACACACACACATACACACAC
>NC_045747.1:32675980-32682225 GCF_008692095.1 Etheostoma spectabile | reverse complement strand
ACACACACAAAGGCAGAGGGAAGCTGATAAGGAACACAAGTGGAGCTTTGTTTGGAAGAAATTGTGTGTGCATTGGTGTGAGCTGCTAATTAAGTTGTCCGTTTCAAAGAGTTAAAGGGTGCACCCAATCCTGATTGAAATCATTGATGCAATGTAGAGAGGCCGAGCAGGATTGTGGTTGTGGCTCTGTTGTGTCAGGGAGATTTGGAGGGGTTTGGCCTCTCTTCAGCTCCAGCATGAACAGCTCTACAAAGAGTCAGAAAATAGTAAAAATGCCCAGGGAATTTTCCGAAAGCCCAAGGCTATGTCATGAAATAACTTTTCTAATATTTTGTTTACCTAAAGTTTGAAACCTAAAGTTGTTCACTTTATTATCATAGTATAAAACATTAGGGATGGGGGGAAACAAGCTGTACAGCATAGTGTTGAGATATTTTGCATGGCAATGCTGTATCGATACGCAGAGGGCAAGTATCAATCTTTTATCATATACGTGTTGGTCAGTTTGTCTGCTCTACTATCCCATTTTGCAGAAATAAAAGTGAAGTAAGATGAACAAACAGAGAAATGCATATTTTTAAACAAAACAGATGTTAAAGGTCCCATGGCATAAAAATGTGACTTTATGAGTTTTTTAAACATTAATATGAGTTCCTCAGCCTGCCTATGACCCCCCAGTGGCTAGAAATGGTGATAGGTGTAAACCGAGCCCTGGGTGTCCTGCTCTGGCTCTGAGAAAATAAAAGTTAAGATGGGCTGATCTGGAACCTTGCCCCTTATGAGGTCATAAGGGGCTAGGTTCTAGATCGGCCCCAGGTCACCTCCACTTTTTGGTCCCCTTCCATAAGAAAGAGAGAAATATCATGGCTTTCAAACGAGCAAAGTGTCAGTTGGTCAAGGCCACCCCACCCCACACCTCTTTCTCATTAGCTACAGACACAGAAATGGCACATCCTAAGGAAAGCTCATTGTGGTACTGGCTCTAGAGGCTGTAATTCTGCATCAAGGCTGAATTTTGGGAAAGAGACTTCAGATATGGTATTAGAAAACCACTAAGGTCTAATTAAAAGTATCCAAAATCCTACACGTCATTTTACCTTTAACAAAGTTCTCTTTTGGAGACATAATTTGAAATTGGGAAAAACTTGAAGTTGGAGAAAAGGTAATAAACTGCAATATATTGCAGAACATTGGAATATGTTTAAAATTGCAATAATATCATATCGTGACATATGTATTGTTATGATATCATATTGTGAGGCCTCCGCTGATTCCCACCCCTAATGACAATGTAAAACAGCACATCGTCACGTTTGAGAAACTAGAACTAAAAGTGTCTTTGCCGGAGAAATGACTTAAGTGATTGATTCACAAAATGGTTGGCAGTTATTTTTCTGTTGATTGACGATTGATTATTTGAGCAAGTACTTTAGCTTTAAACATTATTCATTGCATGACTTGCATCCCAGGATTTCAGAATTTATTTAAAGCCATATTTTGGGAAATAGACTTATTTGCTTTGGCACCAAAATGTAGATGAGAAGAACAATTCCATTGTCATGTCTGTGCAGTAAATCTGAAGATGGCGCCAGTAGCCGCCTAGCTTAGCGTAGCCTAGCTTAAAGACTCGAAACGGCTAGCCTGGCTCTGTCCAAAGTTTAACCAATTTCACCTACCAGCAGCTCTAAAGCTCACAAATTAACATTTATGTCTCCTTTGTTTTATCCGTACAAAAAACAATTTGCGTTTTGATTATGGTTTGGGGTAGACAGGTTTTGTAACAATTTAGACTTGCCGTGAGTAAAGACAGAAAACCTGGACTTAACCTTTTCACATGCATTTTGCGTTCATAGTTAGGCCGATGTTGTGATGTATCATTATAGTCTGGCAAAATTTTCGGTATCGCAGAATTGCTGTATCGTGATTTAATCGGTATTGTGAGGCATGTATTGTATTGTGAGGCACCTTGTGATTACCTTAGTGTTCATGTTCCCATTGTGTGTTTCATGCCAGTAAAGACTGAGAGACAAGAGTCTCTGGTAGCGTCCTTGCCCAATCTTGATCCAGTTACCTGCCTGAAATCCAGCTGACCAGAGTGACTCAGGCTAATTCGCCACTCAGCCAATGTGGATTAACAGCAAGTCTGCTTTGTTCTTAGCTCCAGTGTTTATGTATTGTAGTTATTTTTGTTCATTATTGTTTTTTTTAATTTATTGTTGACCAAGTGTTTTAGTAAGCTAGTTGCTGCTATTGTTCATCATAGGCATGCTGCATGGATCAATCTGTCTTTTTAGATTTCAATTAAAGGACCTCATGTGATACTAGATGCTAAAATCTATTTGGTCATTGGAATAGGTGGATAACCTGTGTGCACCAGAGATGGGAAGTAACGAAGTACAAATACTTCGTTACTGTACTCAAGTAGATTTTTTAGATATTTTTACTTTACTTTACTATTTATTTTTGTGGCGACTTTTTACTTCTACTCCTTACATTTTAACACGAATATCGGTACTTTCTCCTCTTTACATTTTACAAAATTGGCTCGTTACTTTCGTTTTGTACAAGACGTTGTTATGTCGGAAAATAGCGCGGACACGCGCCTCACACCCCGAGCGGGTGCGCGCCCACACAGAGACAAACGTGAGAGAAAAGAAACTAGCTGTCCGGAGGATAATCAGCTGAGATTGTGTGTGTGTGCGTCTTTGAGAACTGTAAGTCGTATAATTTATGTTGTCAGTTCACTTAAGCCTGTTATTGGTCTATAGTTCTTCACATTTAAAGTAAGTTAGCTAGTGGTTTTGGTGTGTTCTTCACCTGTTAGCTAGTGGTTTTGGTGTGGTCTTCACCTGTTCACCAACTTCAGATACTGTAGTTCAGTTGACAAGTGGATGGGAACTTAGCTAGAGAAGTTGCCTCCGTCTGTGTTTTAACAGACACACTTGGGGTGAAGTTGTAAACCAGAATCAGCTTTAATCCAGTCTTTCTGGATGATTTCTTTCACGTAGCACATAAACACATGTAATGGTAAAGAATTATAAATGAGAAACGAATATAGAAAACCTGTTAAAGTAGGTAGGTTGTCCTGCAGCTCACTTTTACTGACACATAACGGGATTTGTCCATGTTAGTGTTATACAAGGCTACCTCTGTACATCTGCAAAAACCAGTTGATGTACCTGGGTGTTGTTTGTTTTCCTTAAAAACTTAATGTGTAACACACCACACACACACACAACACACACACCACACCACACACACACACAAAGGCGAGGGAAGCTGATAAGGAACACAAGTGGAGCTTTGTTTGGAAGAAATTGTGTGGCATTGGTGTGAGCTGCTAATTAAGTTGTCCGTTTCAAAGAGTTAAGGGTGCACCCAATCCTGATTGAATCATTGATGCAAATGTAAAGCCGAGCAGGATTGTGGTTGTGGCTCTGTTGTGTCAGGAGATTTTGGAGGGTTTGGCCTCTCTTCAGCTCCAGCATGAACAGCTCTACAAAGTCAGAAAATAAAAAATGCCCAGGAATTTTCCGAAAGCCCAAGGCTATGTCATGAAAACTTTTCTAATATTTTGTTTACCTAAAGTTTGAAACCTAAAGTTGTTCACTTTATTATCATAGTATAAACATTAGGGATGGGGGGAAACAGCTGTACAGCATAGTGTTGAGATTTTTGCATGGCAATGCTGTATCGATACGCAGAGGGCAAGTATCATCTTTTATCATATACGTGTTGGTCAGTTTGTCTGCTCTACTCCCATTTTGCAGAATAAAAGTGAAGTAATAACAAACAGAGAAATGCATATTTTTAAAACAAAACAGATGTTAAAGGTCCCATGCATAAAAATTTGCCTTTATGAGTTTTTTAACATTAATATGAGTTCCTCAGCCTGCCTATGACCCCCCAGTGGCTAGAAATGGTGATAGGTGTAAACCGAGCCCTGGGTGTCCTGCTCTGGCTCTGAGAAAATAAAAGTTAAGATGGGCTGATCTGGAACCTTGCCCTTATGAGGTCATAAGGGGCTAGGTTCTGATCGGCCCAGGTCACCTCCACTTTTTGGTCCCCTTCCATAAGAAAGAGAGAATATCATGGCTTTCAAACGAGCAAAGTGTCAGTTGGTCAAGGCCACCCCCCCCCCCTTTTCTCATTAGCTACAGACACAGAAAGGGCACATCCTAAGGAAAGCTCATTGTGTACTGCTCTAGAGCTGTAATTCTGCATCAAGGCTGAATTTTGGGAAAGAGACTTCAGATATGGTATTAGAAACCACTAAGGTCTAATTAAAAGTATCCAAAATCCTACACGTCATTTTACCTTTAACAAAGTTCTCTTTGGAACATAATTTGAAATTGGGAAAAACTTGAAGTTGGAGAAAGTATAAACTGCAAATATATGCAGAACATTGGAATATGTTTAAAATTGCAATAATATCATATCGTGACATATGTATCGTTTGATATCATTTGTGAGGCCTCCGCTGATTCCCACCCCTAATGCAATGTAAACACACACTCGTCACGTTTGAGAACATAGACTAAAATTGTCTTGCCGAGAAAATGCTTAAGTGATTGATTCACAAAATGGTTGGCAGTTATTTTTCTTTTGATTGACGATTGATTATTTGAGCAAGTACTTTAGCTTTAAACATTATTCATTGCATGACTTGCATCCCAGGATTTCAGAATTTTTTAAAGCCATATTTTGGGAAATAGACTTTTTGCTTTGGCACCAAAATGTAGATGAGAAGAACAATTCCATTGTCATGTCTGTGCAGTAAATCTGAAGATGCGCCGTAGCCGCCTAGCTTGCGTAGCCTAGCTTAAAGACTCGAAACGGCTGCCTGGCTCTGTCCAAAGTTTAACCAATTTCACCTACCAGCAGCTCTAAGCCACAATTAACATTTATGTCTCCTTTGTTTTATCCGTCAAAAAACATTTGCGTTTTGATTATGGTTTGGGTAGACAGGTTTTGTAACAATTTAGACTTGCCGTGAGTAAAGACGAAAACCTGGACTTAACCTTTTCACATGCATTTTGCGTTCATAGTTAGGCCGATGTTGTGAGGTATCATATAGATGTCTGGCAAATTTTCGGTATCGCAGAATTGCTGTATCGTGATTTAATCGGTATTGTGGGCATGTATTGTATTGTGAGGCACCTTGTGATTACCTTAGTGTTCATGTTCCCATTGTGTGTTTCATGCCAGTAAAGACTGAGAGAACAAGATTCTCTGGTAGCGTCCTTGCCCAATCTTGATCCAGTTACCTGCCTGAAATCCAGCTGACCAGAGTGACTCAGGCTAATCGCCACTCAGCCAATGTGGATTAACAGCAAGTCTGCTTTGTTATTAGCTCCAGTGTTTATGTATTGTAGTTTATTTTTGTTCATTATTGTTTTTTTTAATTTATTGTTGACAAGTGTTTTAGTAAGCTAGTTGCTGCTATTGTTCCATAGGCATGCTGCATGGATCAATCTGTCTTTTTAGTTTCAATTAAAGGACCTCATGTGATACTAGATGCTAAAATCTATTTGGTCATTGGATAGGTGGATAACCTGTGTGCACCAAGATGGGATAACGAATACAATACTTCGTACTGTACTCAAGTAATTTTTTAGATATTTTACTTTACTTTACTATTTATTTTTGTGGCGACTTTTTACTTCTACTCCTACATTTTAACACGAATATCGGTACTTTCTCCTCTTTATTTTACAAAATTGGCTCGTTACTTTCTTTTTGTACAAGACGTTGTTATGTCGGAAAATAGCGCGACACCGCCTCACACCCCGAGCGGGTGCGCGCCCACACAGAGACAAACGTGAGAGAAAAAACTAGCTGTCGGAGATAATCACTGAGATTGTGTGGTGTGTGCGTCTTTGAACTGTAGTCGTATAATTTATGTTGTCAGTTCACTTAAGCCTGTTATTGTCTATAGTTTCTCACATTTAAAGTAAGTTAGCTAGTGGTTTTGGTGTGTTCTTCACCTGTTAGCTAGTGGTTTGGTGTGGTCTTCACCTGTTCACCAACTTCAGATACTGTAGTTCAGTTGACAAGTGGATGGAACTTAGCTAGAGAAGTTGCCTCCTTCTGTGTTTTAACAGACACTTGGGGTGAAGTTGTAAACCAGAATCAGCTTTAATCCAGTCCTAATCTGTACTCAACTTCCCATCATTTCACTGGAGTTATCATTATATTGTTTACGTCATCAATACCATATTCAATCTAAATGGATGGGATATATC
>NC_045747.1:32658175-32675955 GCF_008692095.1 Etheostoma spectabile | reverse complement strand
ATATCTACTGTACGTTGCATTTGACGCTACTCAACAGATTCAGCAATCTGCATTTACAACAAATCATTGCAGTTTCTGTAATAATAATCATATATGTGATGTTTTAGGCCTATTGGCAGACATCCATTTAAAATGTGGCCATTGCCATATAAAGACCTTGTTCTCCATGGTCCACTGAATTCAAGTTCCTCAGCGAGTGCCGTGCTTTAGTAAACGTGTGTGTATACAGAGCTGCATTAAAATAATTGGTGTCTTCGCGAAGGCTGACTTATAATCCTTTAAATACTTATACGTAAAGTTTTCAAGCCTGTACTTTGTTACTTTTACTTGAGTAAAGAAGTTGAACCAGAGTAGTTTTTAACACAAGTATCTGTACTTCTACTTAAGTACGGAAAGTGAGTACTTTTGCCATCTCTGGTGTGCACACTGCCAAGTGTCCTGATAATGTTCTAATGGAAAGCACTTTTAACTCTTGCCACGTGCACATGTACCAAAACTATCTTCCCTGGCATCGTGTCAAGAATATTTGCGTCACATTTGTAAATGTCTCAACACGCTACTTCATATTCCGGGCCTATAGGTGGCGCTGTTTCTGCTACAGAAATTCACCAACAAATGGAAGAGAAGAGGCGGAGCATGCGTGTAAAGCGACATGTTGTCATGAGACGTCGTCGCAGGGTAAGAGGTCGAAGGCTAGAGATCGAGGTTTGTGGAGATGACATCACCGCTACGCAAGTATGCGGCTTCACTGTCCAAACGAAGTTGCGAGGGCGCCGTTTTCAAATTTTTTTAACCCTGAGACCAGGTTTCAAAAATCCCTAAGCTACCCAGTGTATCAACACAGGGTAAAGGGCATGAATGACCAGTTATGAATCATTCTATATCAACATAATGGTCATTCATGCCCTTTTCCTGCATATCTGAATAACTAGTCAGCTATTTATGCTTTAAAGTTCCTGTGGGGACAATTGAAGCACAATCTGAACACTGACCTCACTGTTATTGATTAGTGGATTTATCAAGTGACTGAAAGTTAATGGGGGGGAGGGGGATGTTTTGGGCTCAGGGGCCATCTGTGTCAGGCTTGCTCAGATTTGTTCTGGAGCATCACATGAGCAGAGCCACAACTAAAAGCCTATTTTTGATGCAGCTTGCTTTGTGTAAATATATTTTTTTATTGAAAACAACATTGGTATATAGCCTACTGTAGTGTTTAATTTCACACTAGCATTCTCACTTGGAGCAAATAATCTCTCACGCAGTGTAACACTGTCCATCAATAAAAGGGTGAAAAAAAAACTTTGACGGGGGGGGGGGCGGAGAATCAGCATCAGCTGTGTGCTTGGCCATCCGGTGGTATTTCAGACTGGACGTGCTCTAATGATTGCTCCGTTCACAACGAGAAAACACACAGACCACTTTGGTCTTGTCAATGGAACATTTGGCAACTTTTAAAAAGAAAACTTTCCATTCAGAATCTTCTTGGCGTTCATTTCAGCGTCTCACGCTCGCCATCCACTCAAAATGTAGCATTATTGCTTTTTTGCCAGCTCGCAAGCTGGTGTTTTTCTAATGTTAGTAGTTGTTGCAACACCAAAAAAACTACAAAGTTTGCTAGGCCAAAAAGAACGTTAGTCTTGTGATACAAAATTGACGCAGTTAAAATAGGTTTTGCTTTAACGCCGTTTAACGCATGTAACTGACAGCACTAATAGCAATATGTTCTAATTGAACTAAATATCTGTCCAGCATATTAGTTTAAAGCACAGCTGTTTAGTACAACCTCACAGAGCCGCTAGCAGGGCTCTTGGTTTTGTTTAGCGTGAGAAAAGAAGATCAATTATTTCTTTATACGCTCTTGTTGTTATTTTCGTGGCAGAACAGAGATTGTGTGTGCAGGCATTACCCTGAAGCTTTATGTACACACACATAAACACAGCTTTAAAGTTACTCAACAGGAAGGAAATGTGACTACAGGAAACAGTTTAACAATCACTCCAACTGACGGTGTGTTGTGGGTGTGTGTGGTGTGTGTGTGTGTGTGTGTGTGTGTGTGTGTGTGTGTGTGTGTGTGGTGTGTGTGTGTGGGTGTGTGTGTGTGTGTTGTGTGTGTGTGTGTGGTGTGTGTGTGTGTGTGTGGTGTGTGGTGGTGTGTGTGGTGTGTGTGTGTGTGTGTGGACAAACTGTAACTACTGTAACTGTAACTGCACACATCACAAAAGGCCTTTGGCGGTGTCTCTGTCTTTAACACACATTAGCATATCTGCTAGACAGGGACAGAGAGAGGAGAGAGAGGAAGAGAGAGGAGAGAGAGAGAGAGCAGGTCAGTACCAGTGCCAAACTCACGCTGGGCAAGCCTGTGGTTGCCAAGGCAACGAAGCCACGTGATCATGGAGATGGTCACTGGGGAGACAGATGCTGCTGACCTTTTTAAGAGAGGGGGGAGGGGTGTGATATGGATGGGGAAAGTGAGAACCTATTCACACATGGTGTGTGATTTTATTCTGTTAAGGAGAAGGGATATTTATGGAGATTTTTATGATATCCATGTACTGTTTTCTTACATTTGCTTCTTTGTAAGGGTAGTATATATATAGCAATATGAGTTAGCAGCACCGGTGCAGAGTGACTGCTGGATGATTTTTTTGTCCATTAGCGCTCTCTCTCTCTCTCTCTCTCTCTCTCTCTCTCTCTCTCTCTCTCTCTCTCTCTCAAAGGTGCAGTGGCTAGAATCAAAATCAGTATTGGTAGCGGTGGAATTAGTCAGATCCGTTACTTAAGTAAAAGTACTAATACCACACTGTAATAATGTATTTGTTACAAATAAAAGTCCTGCATCGAAAAATGTTCATGAAAATTTACTTAAAGTATCAAAAATTAAAAGTACTCCATGCAGAAATATCCTCACATTGTAGAAACTGGAACTGATCCAAACAGTTCTGTCAATCAACTAACAGTAGTGGAGTAAAAAGTACAATATTTCTTTCTGAAATGTAGCAGAGTAGAAGTAGAAAGTGGCATGAAAAGAAAAGACTCCAATTTGTACCTAAGTACTTGAGTAAGAGTACTTAGTTACATTACAACACTGGGTGTGGGTACTGGAGCACCTACAGAGCTGCTTAATTACAGGTCACTCTTTGTCTTACAAGGACACGTATATTTCATGATGATGAACTACGTCAACATGTGTAACTGTGGCTTTGTAAAGAAGATTTTATATTGTACACATACTGAGAATGCACACTGTGTGATCAGGCCTCTCTACATATTCATTTAAAAGTTAAAAAAAACTTATAATTTGATAAAATGTCAACAAGACCCACTGTCAGTACCCATGTACCCATATATCTCTTTTATACCTATCCTGTGGCTGCAGAATATAAAGTAAAAAAAAAAGAAAAGAAAGCTGCGCTAATCAATAGTTGTATATTAAAGGATCAAATTAAGGTTATCAAAACTACTTTGATTTACTTTTCAACTCCACGTTGAAAACAATACGATCTCCATTATTTTTTACATTCGATAGCATCAAAAGTACTATAGGCGCTATAAAGAAAACAGATCCCCAGTGGGATGATTTGTGAATCAAAGGGTAATAAAAGGAAAATAAACAATAATTATTATATCAATAATAAGAAAAGTAATAACTACAAATAATTTGTAGGCCTACAAGGTAGGGAAAACTTTACAAAGAGTATTATTTAATGTTATTACAAATGTGTGATATCACGTTACTTTTTCTGTACCAGCACTTATTGTAAAAATAAAATCAATCCTCTTGTTTGTGCCTAGGACGTTTCTGTTTGCTGTGGTATCGAAAGAGGTATCGAGAATTGTTTCTTTATGCTAGTAATGTATTGAACTTTAAGGGCCTTTTTTTTTTTCTTTTTTTTTTTTTTTTTTTTTTTTTTTTTTTTACACCTGCAAGTCCGGACAAAAATTCATGTTTTTGTTACATTGTATACATTTGATCCAGATAGTTTGGGTTTCACACTGCAGTTATGCAAGCACACTAAAAAACTATACATGACATAACTACGTCCTGCAGTTTTTTCATACGTCTCCCAATACTTAACACTACGACCAATTGATTGGTTTGTAGTTATATTGTTATATTACATGAACATGTTATATGCTGATGACACAATATTCACTATACGGCTTTCTGACCTTTGACCTTTTCCCTGTGTAGGTATTCACCACCTACTCTAATGAAGACTACGATCGGCGTAATGACGACGTTGACCCCATGGCGGCGTCAGCCGAGTACGAGCTGGAGAAAAGAGTCGAGAAGCTGGACCTCTTTCCTGTAGAGCTGGAGAAGGGTAAACACACACACACAAACGCACACATTCACACATGCACACTAACACACATGCACACAACTTAGAAGCTGCTCTTGGTGGACATACTCTACTTACAACTCCATTATCCCCTTATGGGATTACGTTTAGCACGGATTAGCCTAATTAGCAGGTAGTAATTCTGAAGGTAATGGATTGGAACCAGCAACCATCCGTGACGGCTGCTCTCAGCACTGCATGACAGCTTAAACACTGACTTATGTTTAATTTTTAAATGAGGATAAATATGTTACCTTCAGATATGTTTTATAGCTTTGACTGTCACCTCAGACTGTATCAGCTGATAGGTAACTTTGTAGCTATACCAAAAGAATGAATACATATACCTGATGGTGCTAAGGACAAAATTAACATATTGACATGTGCCATAAAGATGCAATTCAGTGTGATATTGTGTGTGTGTGTGTGTGTGTGTGTGTGTGTGTGCGTGCAGACGGTGATGGTCTGGGTATCAGTATTATAGGTATGGGTGCAGGAGCTGATATGGGTCTGGAGAAACTGGGGATCTTTGTTAAGACTGTCACCGACGGAGGAGCTGCACAGAGAGACGGCAGGTACCCTGTCCACTTCCTTTATACATCTTCATCTGTGTCTCACGCAGGATTTATTTATGTTTTGGGCCCTTTTAGGTCTCTATTTGACAGGACAGCTTAAGACAGGAAAGGGAGGGAGAGAGGGGGAATGACACAAAGCACAGGGGAACAGCAGTATGGACTTGGAGTCTTTGTTCATGGGGCACACGCTCAACCAGATGAGCTCCTCGGTGCCCCTCACGCAGGATTGTTAATGCTCGGTTATCTGTACTCTGATATAAACTGTCTCATGGAAAAAAACAGAACCTATAATATGTCAGTTAGACTGTCTATACATCACTCTATACGTCACAGGGTTGGTGGTTTTCAGCCTGAACAATTAAAAAATTCCAGTTTTAACAAAGGCTCAGTTATTGTCTTTAAGTTAAACAGCTGGGCACTGTGGTTTTACCAAACGTTGCTTAAAACAGAAGTAAGTAACACATTCGGGGACTGTTTTCAGCTGTGGATTAATTCAGCTGAATTTTTTTAATTATAAAGTACATGACAGAATTGCACTGCATATAGACAAATCTGGTTGTAGGCGGAAGTAGACCGGCAACAATTACTCCAGTTTCACCTCACTTAAACTGGCGCAAAGCACTGTAATTTATGTAAAGGTTTTCATTTTTTAAGCACTTTTACCAAGAAAACGGCAGAACCAATTATATGGTGAAAATATAGTTATCAAGTCCCATTAAAATAACAACCTTTCAACAAGATATAGAACAGTTATAACAGTCAGCCTTTGATCTTTTCTATTTTAAACTTTCATCAGCCGCTCCAACAACAGAATTAATTTTAATTTATACTGTTTATTGATCCCCAGTGGGAAATTACAATTTACACTCTGTTTGTTAGTGATCACTACACACAGGCCTGAATACACACACATGCTCAGGACCTGTTCATGCACAAATGGAGAGATGTCAGAGTGAGTGGGCTGCCAGCTGGACCAGCGTCCTGGGCGGTTGGGGGGGGAGGGGTACAGTGTCTTGCTCAAGGGCGCCTGGCATCACTCCAGCTACCAATCCACACTCCGTACTTTTGGTCCATACGGGGACTTGAACAAGCTACTGCCACCCCAAAATGGAAAGACAAAACCAAAAGCCTCAACCCCAAGACAAGTGCTTAGGGACCGTCTTCAAACTACAAAACTGAAAAGAGATACAAAAATATTTATTAATTTAATGATAAAATAAGGTAGTGTCTCCAAACTTACCTTTATTATAACTTGTCTCCTGCTAGTAATTTACTTGTAAAAAAAATAATTTGAAAATAGTTTTGTATCTCTTTTCGGTGTTGTAGTTTGTAGACTGTCCCGAAGAACTCATCTTCCCAAAGGAACTGAACAAACCTGCCTTCTTAGTCTTTGCACCATCATTGCAGCCGGGGAATGAGTGTAACGCCACTGTAGCCCCACTTCCTCCCTATACATAGTGTAATTTTGACATCACAGCCATACGTAAGTTCTGATGGTTGGTTTAAAAGCACAGTTTCTGAATACGGGCAGTGGGCATTCTCTCTGTGGATTGAATGTTATAATAATATCACAGAATTTATATAGCACCTTGACCTTCTTTATAATCAAACAAGACGTAGAAATCTCACTTTCTACAATATAGGACTGAATAACATTCATACAGACTACCTTTGTCTGTAGACAGGGGGCGTAAAACCAGAACATCTCTGCTCTCACTGTCAGTGTAATACAGCATGTGTCTGCTTCCACCACCGCAGTAATGGGAGCACAACACACAGGTCATTTATCTATGAATAGGACAAAGATATATAACAAATAATAATAATGATAATAATAATAATAATAATAAATTAAAAAAAAAAATGTAAAAGGTCCAAGATAGGGACGTGATGTATCCATGTTGTGAGTTCTATGTTTTGTGTTTAAAAAAAAAAAAAGTTAATCTAATAAAATAAAAAAGGGTAGAATAAGAAGAAACACTGAAATGATAGTACAGTAGTACTGAATGGAAAAACAAAAGCTGTGGCTGGGGGAGGGTGTTATCCTTTGTCTTTGTCTCTGTTCATGTTCACACACAGTTTATTCTCTGTGTGTGTGTGTGTGTGTGTGTGTGTGTGTGTGTGTGTGTGTGTGTGTGTGTGTGTGTGTGTGTGTGTGTGTGTGTGTGTGTGTGTGTGTGTGTGTGTGTGTGTGTGTGTGTGTGTGTGTGTGTGTGTGTGTGTGTGTGTGTGTGTGTATAGGATCCAGGTTAATGATCTGATAGTGGAGGTTGATGGGACCAGCCTGGTCGGCGTCACTCAGAGCCTCGCTGCCTCTGTTCTCCGCAACACCACCGGCACCGTCAGGTCTGACACACACACACACACACTCACTCACTCACTCACTCTCTGCCCTGCATAAACACACTTTAATGGAGCATATAAAACATGTTGTTTTGCTCATTTCACACAAAATGTGTGGATACTTTTTTGTTTTCTGCAGATTTGTGATATAACGTGATTATTTTTCAGGTTTTTGGTTGGTATGCTAAAATTCTCAGGTTTGTGACGGATGGATTTAATGTTTTTTGCAGTTGGTATGCTGTGAATCTTTCGGTTTTATGCACTGGAATGTTTTTATGTTTGCGATTTGTGTGTGTGTGGGATGTTTTCAAGGTTTGCAATGTTGCCGTGTCTTTGAGTTTCTCAGATGTACGCGTGTGTTTTGAGATCATTAACTTGGCCGGTGGATTTCAAATGTTTTCCAGGTTTGTGATTGGTCGGGAGAAACCCGGGGAGCAGAGTGAAGTGGCTCAGCTGATCCAGCAGACTCTGGAACAGGAGCGATGGCAGAGAGAGATGATGGAGCAGAGATACAAACAGTACATGGACGATGACGAAGAGGTACATGCAAGACGCACAACCATACATAAAGAATATGCATTCATATACCTTGCGTATGGCAGCAGCTTTGTCTTTCGGAACGTTATGAAATAAGGAAAGGTTTATGTTTAATAAACACAGACTCCAAAAACATTTAATAACTCAGAACATCCATCAACTAATGTTGCTTTGTCAGCTCGTTGGCCTTTTAATAGCAGTAGGATTTCAGAAGAGGGATTAAGAGAGAGAGACAACAACAGTAGGCCCGCGATTCGATTAGTCGTTAAAGCTATAGTGTGCAACTTAAAAAATTCAATTCAATTTTATTTATAATATCAATTCATAACAAGAGTTATCTCAAGACACTTTACAGATAGACCACACTCCAGAATTTACAAGGACCCAACAGTTCTAGTAGTTTCCTCCAGAGCAAGCAACAGTGCGACAGTGGCGAGGAAAAACTTCCTTTTAGGCAGAAACCTCGGACAGACCCAGACCCAGACCCAGGCTCTTGGTAGGCGGCGTCTGACGGGCTAGTTGGGGTTAGTGGAAATAACAAAAATAGAAAAAATAGTAGTTTGTAGCAGTTCTTTGTAGTAGTTCATGGCATAGCAGGACGCTGTGCGGCATTACAAGGCACAGCAGGACGTAGCAGGACGTAGCAGGACGTAGCAGGACGTAGCAGGGCACTGCAGTGTAGCAGTTGAACATGGCATCCCAGAACATGGAGCGGGACCAAGGCGACAGCTGCTACCATGATTTTGGAGCCTCTCTGATCCAAAATGTATTATATATTTTTAGAATAATTGATCATTCAAGCCATTCCCAAATGAGTTGCTACAAAGCTAATTAAGCTCCACAAAACTCTTGCTGTATTTCTCAGCATGGCTACAGTATGGACAGTACAAAATGGTTTGCGTACAACATTTGCGCACAGCAGCTCGAGTGATAATTACCTCTTCTGAAGAGTCCATCACGTTTTTTTTAATCCTCCGTGTACTCCTTGATTTTACGGGTTAAACGCTTCTAGCAACTGCGTTGAGGAGGGGTGGGGGTGGTGTGCGGTCCCCGAAGGCTCGCGTCATGTGGATGCACCAACAGTGTTGTTGTCAGTACTGAGATTCTTCATAGGGGCGACAGAAACTATTTTGATAATTGATCGGTTTGAGTAACAGGGCTGCTAACTCTCACGCATTGGCCGTGAGACACACGCATTTGACTGGTTTCACACGCGCACACGCCACACCCCTGATTTCTCACGCTGAAGTGTCAACCCGGTCGGTCAAATTTCTGAAAGATGAGTTTATCTATAGATCTACCTGTTGAGCCACTTTGATAGACATGCTTTCAGAGACTGTGAGGGGGTTCATGAACGCTCCCTGTCTGTGGAATTTTCAAATTGTCGCAAAATGAGAACATTTTTTTTACGAGCCATCCCAGGTGCATTTCCCTGGCTTCAAGTATGAGCTCTGAGCATCACAGACTCGTCCATCGCTTCGTGACCACTCTCTCTGTAACAGAGTAGGTTGACAGCGGTGCGGAGTGGGCAACTCAGTCATTGTAGTGGACTCGCTTTGCTGGGGGCAGTGACGCGTTGCATCCGTGCGTAACCTCCGATAAAGAGCAGCGTACGGACACCTCTAAACTCTGTCAGAGACCAGAGACCCAATGGGCCTCTGCGTCTGTCAGACGGTCTGAATGAGATCTACCATATCAGCGGAGCAATGACATGCACAGCAAGACTATATTACAACTCTCCACATCTCGGACAACAGAGATGGAATTATATTTGAAAGTGCACAAAGTAAATATGAGCAAAATCTGGTGAAACACATCTGATATATTATATATATATATATATATATATGTGTGTGTGTGTATTATATATATATATTATATATATATATATATAATATATTTATAATTATATTATATTATATATATATATGTGTGTGTATATGTGTATATATATAATATTGTTGTTGTGTATGGTGTATATATATATATACACTCACCGGCCACTTTATTAGGTACACCTGTCCAACTGCTCGTTAACACTTATTTCTAAGCAGCCAATCACATGGCGCAATTCAGTGCATTTAGCATGTAACATGGTCAAGAGAATCTCCTGCAGTTCAAACCGAGCCTAATGGGAAGAAAGGTGATTTGATGACTTTGAACGTGGCATGATTGTTGTGTGCCAGAAGGGCTGGTCTGAGTATTTCAGAAACTGCTAATCTACTGGATTTTCACGCACAACCATCTCTAGGGTTTCAGAGAATGGTCCGAAAGAAAAAACATCCGTGAGCGGCAGTTCTGGGGCGGAAATGCCTTGTTGATCCAGAGGTCAGAGGAGAATGGCCACTGGTTCGAGCTATAGAAGGGCAACAGGGACTCAAATAACCACCCGTTAAAACCAGTTGGGCAGAAGACATCTCTGAACGCACAGTACGTCGAACTTTTAGGCAGATGGGCTACAGCAGCAGAAGACCACATCGGTGCCACTCCTTTCAGCTAAGAACAGGAAACTGAGACTACAATTTGCACAAGCTCATCAAAATTGGACAATAAGATTGGAAAAACGTTGCCTGGTCTGATGAGTCTCGATTTCTGCTGCGACGAGTCGGATGGTAGGGTCAGAATTTGGCTTCTACAACTGAAAGCATGGTCCATCCTGCCTTGTATCAACGGTTCAGGCTGGTGGTGGTGGTTTCATGGTGGGGAATATTTTCTTGGCACTCTTTGGGCCCCTTGGTACCAATTGAGCATCGTTGCAACGCCCAGCCTACCTGATATTATTGCTGACCATGTCCATCCCTTAATGACCATAATGTACCCAACTTCTGAGGCTACTTTCAGCAGATAATGCCCGTCATAAAGCTGGAATCATCACAGACTGGTTTCTTGAACATGACAATGATTCGCTGTACTCAATGCCTCCACAGTCACCAGATCTCATCCAATAGAGCATCTTGGGATGTGTGGAACGGAGATTCGCATCATGGATGTGCAGCCGACAAATCTGCGGCAACTGTTGATGCCATTATGTCAATAGGACCAAACTCCTGAGGAATGCTTCCAGCACCTTGTTGAATCTATGCCACGAAGATATGGCAGTTCTGAAGGCAAAAGGGGTCCAACCCTTACTAGCATGGGGTCCTAATAAAGTGGCCGGTGAGTGTATGTGTGTGTGTATATGTGTATATATATATATGTTGTATATATATATATATATATAATTATATATATATATATATATATATATATATATAATATATATATACGATACTGCACGTTGGGCCCACTATTGTGCATCTCTAACCTCTGTGCATCTCTAAATGTAACTGTAAATAATTAATTTGATGTTTTTTTAAATGAACAATATTCTTTATTTTCACAAAAAAGTAAAAACATAAGTGGGGCCAGAGGATGACGCCAAACATTACTGAACCTTGGCACAAAGGTTAAGGAATAGAACTTATGTAACTCAGTGGTTCTCATTCTTTAGATTTTCAGTGGTCAAGTTATCCCTCAACATTAATTTAACTTTGGGTCCCTGGTCCCTACACCAGGGACCCCTGGACCTTTCACCACAGACCCAATCTTCTCAGCTGTTGCTGCATCTACTGTCTCTTCATGTGGTTCATTATGTTGTGCACATTGTGTGGTCAGTTCTTATTATAAGAAGTTAATATGTAAATGCTGAATGCCCTAATACCTGTTGATACACACAATGCAAAGGCTTTAACCCTACAGTTTGCACATATCATGTAAGCCTTGATTTCTCTCATTTTTTTTGCAAATAAACTCTCCAGAAAGTGCCATTTAAGGTTTTATTTTTTTGCAATTTTTTTCCTGGGGGAGCATACCCCCCAGACCCCCCTAGGGAAAGCCCCATCCCCCCACATATAACAAATCCCAATTTAAACCCTAAAGGATATAAACCCAAAGAAATTGCTTTGTTCGAGGCAAAATATGGTTTGGCCCCCCCAAATCTCACTCCAAGGTTTTTGGAAAAGTTGGCAGCCTGGGAGTAATTCTTTAAGAAAAAAATCTACACTCTGATTCTAGCTCCCTAAATGTGAATATGTTCTGGTATATTTACTCCTGAATGACAATGAACTGAATATCTTTGAGTTGGGGACAAAACAAGACATTTCAGGACGTCATCCTGGGCTTTGGAAAACTGCGTGTGCGTGTGTGTGACACAAAATGTCGGTCTGTGTGTCACTACGTGGCCTCTATTATCAAACTTAGTCCAGCATCTCCACCTTGTGATCAGAGAGGGAAACAGACGGTTCAGCAATCCAACAATAAGCATTTCAATTGTTGTTGAGTGTTTCAATAAAAGCAAATTGCTATTAAGTAAGTGTTGTTGATTATTCCAGTAACACTCCATTCCCCATTACACTTGGGTCAATGGACTGAATGCAAAATGTCCCTGTAATTACAGCTTAACTAAACGGGGAGGTAGGTTGTCGGGGGCGATTAAAATCATGGCTGCAAGTTGCCATCATTTCACATCACCAGGCACGTAGCTCCTACTAAAAGACCATGTCCTCGGAATATATCTGGAAAATTGGGGGTTTTATAATGAGAGAATTTATTTAGATTTTTTTGTGATTCTAATATCTTTTAGACAAAATGTGACTGTTCTTAGGCAAAAACCTAAATATATGAAATTAAAATGAAAGCAGTGTCTCACCAGAATCGCATACTTGACACCCGACCATATTGTGGTGAGGTAGAAATTAAACAGATATATTTTAATAGTATGGTTGGGTGATATGACTATATCTTTAAAACAATATAAAAGTGTGTGTGTGTGTGTGTGTGTATATTTCTACATCGTTTGTCGCATTGTTAAATAACGTTCAAACTGCGTTACGACAACATTTACGTCATTTGGTGTGATCCTTGCATGTTGTGTTTATTTTGCACTAAAGTTCTTAATAAAATGAGAATACTTTTAATTTATCAAGCCTTTAATTCACACATGAGTATACAGAAATAGGCTATACCATGTGGTTATTTCAAATAGACTTATTATTGAATTACCAGAAAACATGCCATATCGTGATTGAGATATGAACTGACCTATATCGGGATAGAAGATTTTCTCAGTCGTATCGCCCAGCCATACTGGAAATCAAACCTTATACGTGAAATCATTCTACATCTACAGTCTATATGTTCATTTGCCACAATAGAAGCTCCAGAGCCGTGAAGAATCTGGGTTGCAGGCCGTGAGAGCCAAAGAGACAGCATTCAGCAGAGGATATTAATGTAGACAGCAGCATGCGCTCCGGTTTGATGCCTCATAATAAAAGCTGTCAGGGAGATTGTCTTTTTGTCAGAGGAGAAAAGTGTAACCAGAGCTAAGGATACAAGAACAATACATTGAGTGCAATGCTACATTTTAGTTCATGTATTTTTGTCAGCAATAAAGTTGCTTTCTTAACCTTGAAAGATGTAGTGGTTATGAATTAAAGTGAAGAAGACAAATGCTAAGCAGACTGATATGTGTGCTTCTTTTTAGTAGAAGACATGAACAAGCAGAGGCTGCAATCTTCTTTCACTCCATTTTTAATTTGGTATTACGTAAGTTAATATGGGGTTTGCAACAGGCTCCAGTTGCTATGTCCTTTAATATGACACATACTTCTCTGAAAAGGAAATTATACAGCAACTTATAAAGAGGGAACAGAGTGGAAGTGGGGGTTTGAACTTTGTTCAGTATCACTGTGAGTAACATTTTCATGAAATTGTTTTGACATTTTTGACATGCTAATTTTGTTTCTCAGCATCACTCTCATGTCTGTACAGTAATTATGAAGCTAAAGCCAGCAGCCACTTAGCTTAGCTTAGCAAAAAGATGGAAACAGACGGAAAAGGCTAGCCAGGTTCTGTCCAAAGGGAACAAAAATCTGCCTTCCAGTGACTTTTTTTTTTTTTTTAAAGCCGACTAAGCAGATAGAACCCCCTTATGAAACATAACTTGCTGTTTACGTTTAGTTTATTTAAAGCCAAACCAAACAGCTGCTAGCGTTAGCATCACATTTACCGTACAGACATGATGGTATCCGTCTTCTCATCTATTCTCTTAGCAGCAAAACAAATAAGCGTATTGACAAATGTAATGTTTTTCTTTTCATCTTTCCACATCTCTTTCTGTTTACCCGCAGACGGGTGAATATGCGACAGACGAGGAGGAGGAGATGAGTCCAGTGTTTCCGAACTCCATTGAGGTTTTCGATCTGGCTGAAAACCAGGACATATTGTCTCCTGTGGAGCTTGACCCCGAGAAGCTAGCCCACAAATTCAAGGAGGTGTGTGATTTTTGCCTGAAAATGCATCTGCCTTTTTATAGCGAGTCACCTTACAATAACGTTACAATTACCTCGAAACACTGGCATTGGTCAAACAAGACACACTCTCCCTTAACACGACAAAAGAATAACTCATTTAATGATACCAGAAAACAGACAATAAATACTCATAACACCCATACTCTAAGATGCGTACCGGTCTCAAAGCGTGAGAGCAATTCACACAGAAAAATTGTCTCCCCCAGTTTTATCAGGCTTTTGTGTTTTGTTTTTTCTTTGTCTTTGTCTGTGTCTGTAGCTCCAGATTAAACATGCAGTGACCCAGGCGGAGATCCAGCTGCTGAAGAGGAAGGTGAGAACACTTGACTTTTCATATCTTCTTATTAACATGCAGCAATGAAAGGCAATTAGGCTGCACGATATGAGGAAAATATGCAATAATGTTGTTGAATATAGCGATAACAAGATTACTGGCGATGCATAAAGAGATATTAAAGTGTACTCAGTTCCGCTGCTTTCAGTGTTCTGCTAAAATGCAACAAACTGCTTGTTGAATTTAAAACAAAGGCAATAATTAGGGTTCAAACCACCAAGCGGTAGAACCCTTTGACCATGTGTTTATTGCAGCAGTTGATATTGCGATGTCGATTTAAAAAAAATATATAAATAAATAAAAGAGGATATATTGTGCAGCCCCACACTGCAATATCCAGGTTCCACTGCAGAGGAGAATTTACACTAGCATACTGTCAGAACCTTTGCTGGCTGAACAATGACTTAACGCTGGCTCTGCCTCCCACATTCCTCCTCCTCCCACATTTCCACCCCTTACCTCTAGCTGGCTCACGCGGAGCAGGATAAGTTGCGTTGGCGGATGGAGCGCGCTCAGTTGGAGCAAAACATCCGGGACAGTAAAGAGAGGATGGAGAAACTGGAGGGCTACTGGATGGAGGCGCAGTCCCTGTGTAAGGTAAACTATGAGAGTGTAAACACTCGAAGCATGGAGGACTACCAGTCATGAATGGATGGAGTATTTTCTCACATCATTTATCTCCCCAAACGTTCTCATTTACTGATGGAGTGTGTGTTGTGTGTTTTCAGGCAGTGGATGAACACCTAAAGGAAACCCAGGCTCAGTACCAAACTCTAGAGAGGAAATACAGTAAAGCCAAGAGACTGATTAAAGAGTACCAGCAAAAGTAAGGAAGGAGGGATGTATTCAAGGTTTGTGAGGAGTAAAAGACACTGAAGCTTAAATGTGTTTGTGCATTGTAGGGAGATCGAGTACCTGAAGAAGGAGACGGCTCAGAGTCGAGCACAAAAAGAGAACGAGGCAACTCACAAAGAGGAGGCGGACAACCTGCAGGAAAAGGTGAGTGAAAAGCTCACCTTAACACCACTGGTCTCAAGTGGAAAGAGTTCTGGTCGGTGTAACAGCCCCAGAAAACGCCTTGTTTTCCAATTTTAATCTTTTTATATTAGGAAGGGTAAGGATTAACCGTTTAAAGGACAATTCCGGCGCAAAATGAACCTAGGGGTTAATAACACATGGGTACCAAGAAACGTTCTCTAGGAAATGTTTTCATGCTAATCGAATTTGACCAGTTTTAGCGCAAACCCCTAATTAGCTTATTACGCTAGTTGTCAGGGTTAGGAATGGTAACAAAAAATCTATTTCTGTACCACTAACAAGGCTCAAAATAGCACCACACTTCCACTGTAGCAAAATGAGGGTCTCTACATGTAAAATGAAGCATTGAGAACTTTGCAAGTGTACATACAGTTTATTAAAAAGATTTTAAGTTTATAAAGACTGTACCGTTAAGTATACAGGCAGGCGACATCTCAGAAAAACAATCATGATCAGTCGAACAACAAACGCCGTGCTGGAGCTATGTTACTGGTTGCACGTTCCTTCTAGAACGGCTGCATTAGACTGGTTTAAATCATACTTTTTTTCAATAATCCCTGGTAACGCTCCCTTTTCAGTAGCCCCACTGACAGGTGGTGTTCCCCAAGGCTCAATCTCTGGTCCCCGTTTGGTCCTCCTATTTTTCTACATTGCAAATATTTTTACACATTACAAATCCTCCATGCAGTGCAAGTCCTCAAGTGTGTTGGAGACTGATGCATTGAAAACAGTTCTGAGACTGTTTGGGTTCATTTTATAGTTGTTTCCAAAAACAAGTTTTAATTTTAAGAAACTTTAAAAATAATATGTAAAAAAAAAAAACATATCTTAAATGTAACTGTATGGCAGTATGGTGGTATTCACCTGCAGATGGTTGTTGTATGAATCATTGTGATCACAAATAGAACTGTGCGCTTGGAAAACATGGGGATCCTTAGATCTTCAACATGATGAGTAATGAGCAATATCACATAACCTTCTCTTGGCATTATATTTGAACTGCTGTACATCCATCCAATGTATATTCATATGTAAAACTGCACGTCCCAGACAAAAAGAGGTAATCTGAGGATAACTCTACAGGATTTTCAAACTGTCAGTGAAAGTAATAGATGTGATCGGCCTTGATTATCACAGCCTGTAACACATCCACCGATAATGTATGATAAGGTATTCTTCCAAGTGTGATTCAGGCCAAGAAGTTGCACTTTACTTGGCACACCCCCAAAGTACTCGGCACAGTGCACTTGGATGTGATACAAAAAAAAAATCAAGCCCTTGTAGTGAAACGGATACCATTCTTTAGAAAGAGTTGGTATTGTTTAAGTGTATTTTGTTGTCCTTATATGTTGTTGTTTTCCCAGATTACAGACCTGGAGACCAAAGTGGATGCCCTAAAGACCCCCAAACCCTCCTAGACTGCTGCTGCTACTTCCTACCTCCTGTCTGGGACTGGAAGAGGAGGAGCTCTGCCTTCATTCTGACCTAGGCTGTATTTTAATCCATTCAACCATTTACTCCACAAACAGGTAGAAAAAAAGAATAACAGGGATGACAACTGTGAAAGAGAGGACAAGGGGGGCGACATTCAAAGAGGAAAGAAGTATCCTCTCATGTGATATCTAACCAGCGTCTTAGAGCTCTGTCAGTCAGTAACCAATCCCAAAATGCTTCCTCTGAAATACCCAGAATCCTACTTGTGTGTCTTTCTGGCAACCCGGCTTGGCAATCAACACGGAAACCACATTCAACAACCTGTGCTTTATTTATGGATGATCTGTATTGGCTTCTCTTCTCTTCAATGTCTTAGCCGGATTCAAATTTATTTTAAAAGAAGCGCTTTTATCGAAAAGGCTCGTCACAAAGTGCTTTACAGAGTGACAAGAGGGCATGACCGCAAAATCAAACCAAGGAAAAGGACAATAGATTTGTTGTTCTACTACTTTGGAACTAGTTGGTTTGCTGAGCCCTTCCTTCCGTTGTTTGGGACTGGACTGGATTCTTCTGAAGAGGACAAACTTGTTTTGTGTCGCATGGCATTGATCATTCGAATCCAAAACTACACGGAGAAGTGGCCACCGCATTTTTAAAAGACAAATTCGGAAGTGGAACCTTGGTAGTAATGTGCAACAAAGACTTTGAAAGGAAATAGCCACCACCTGCTGATAGTTAAGTAATAAAACTACAAAACAACATGACCGACAAATTTCTGATTAGTGACATAAACTGTGAAATATGTAAATGGACTGTTCTTATATAG
>NC_045747.1:32651973-32658165 GCF_008692095.1 Etheostoma spectabile | reverse complement strand
GTCTTTACGACTACTCAAAGCGCTTTTACATAGTACAGGAACCAGTCACCATTCACACATATAGCAAGCCTTTAGTGTCTCTTTTCCAGCCTGACTCTGCAAGCGATGGAGGGAGTCAGTCAAAGGCCTGCTTTTTTTTTCTTTAGTTCTGAACTGTGGTGGCATACTGTTTGTATATATTCTATTCATGTACTTAATAGTGTTTAAATGGCTTAAGCAGTTAAGTAGGTCTGATATCTGAGAGAAAGGCACTGCAATGAGCAAATGACTTCGAAATGGTTCCGTAGTCCAGATTCAGTCTGTTTCATCTCTTTTCTATCATCCTCAATGGCAAACAGGGTGCGAATCGTCTGTGTGCTTATAGAGCTTCTGATGGTGTGTATTTGTTGGTGTTTACTACAGTACCTGTGCGTTTACATGCACACCAACGTCCTCTTATTGGGGATCGTCATGTACTTGGTGTGTTCCATTTACCTCTCAAACTCGGAAGCCAGAGATGGGAATGATGTCACACCCGAGTTGAATGCATTCCATGTAACAAGTCGGATATTCACTGTGGGGGTTAGCTCTAGCCAGGTTAGCCATTGTTAGCAATACCAGTTGATAACAACATTACGCATTACGTTGTTATTTTGTGCATACAAACAGCGTAACAACATGTCCGCAGATAGAAGAGGAAGAGTAATGTGTGTACGACTATTAGGGTTTCCCCCGGAAACGCTGTTAAGCCCTCTGGCAAGTGTCTTTTTTTGACAAGGACCCGGCTCAAACCAGCCACAGACTGATGGCAGCATTTATGTAGAGCCCAATAGTTTCTGTTAAACACAATCAGAATTTTAAAAAGCTATAAGACAGATTCCACAGAGCCCCATATTAAGTCAGGGCTGAAAGTTAACTTGAAAAAAATATGACTACATGTATGTTCCCAACAGAGCTGCCCCTTTGTAACTGTAGTTTAAAAAACATTTTAAAAATACATGAATAATTCCCAGTGGCTTAGGTAGGGGGCAACTTAGGCCCGGAGGACCACCGGGCTTGCAGTACACTGAGGGAAACCCTGACTGATTTAGTGAGACACAAATAAGACAGAAGTGCTAATAAGCTGTTTGTTACTACAGCTGCCACTACTGTGGGGGCACAGAGAAGCCAAGTTGTATTTTGAGCTTGGGGTACTGTGAAGTTTTCCGAGTTCAAAGGGGCGTTTCCGACTTCCGAGCACAAATGGAACGCACTATAAACTCATTGAGTCGGTGCAGGGTTTTCAGAAACCTACTCTTATCCAGGATCACAGAAAAACTGAATCTGCTAGTTTGAACTTACTAGTTTCCTGAGGCTATTTTGTGTACAGCTTCTATTTGCACTCACTGCATCGTTTCATGAGCCAAGGCTGAATAAATACATTTAGAATATTCAGTTAACAGTGGATGTGAACAACAGGTTCTCCTGAGATGCACTTCATAGTGTCCGTTGTTCGAACATGTCCCGGAGGCAAAACTGTTCTGCTAATGAACTCATTAGGTGAGGTAAACTCAAGTGGGTGTAGCCTGAGGGCCTAAAATTCCTGAGAGATCCAATCTGTCGGGCTTTATACAATGATGGACAGATGAGCAACAGTAACGCCATCAACCACGTCACCAAAGAGCGTTTGGGTTGAATTCATTTACAACAAAGGTGGCTGCAGCTGGAGAACTGAGATGTGTAGATTCCTCCATCGCGTCTGTTATAGAAGATATCGACAGCGCTGTCATTTTAAAAGAGGAAAAGAGAACAGCGATCAAGGCGTTTGTCAATCAGAAATATGTTTTTGTTGTCCTTCCTATGGGATCTGTCAAAAGTCCAACATACATCGTATAGTCACTGCTCTGATTGGTTGTAGGTCTACCCAATTGAGTGAAGAGACACGTTGTTTCCTGGTTGGGTTGAAACGCCCCGTAATCACAGCCCAATGGAGCAGAATCAAACTCCACGTCAGGCTAATCAATGTCATTTAAAAAAATAATAATTTGAGTCATGTTTTGTGAATAATGGACGCAGTTTCACATAATTACGTAATTTTTAAATATTACACATTCAGCGGTATTTCAGTTTCAACATTAAGTATTCAGTTAAGTTTACATTTCAGACTCATCTATTCAGCTGCTTTTTTAAATTCTAATTATGGCCTTTCATTGCTTCCATATGAGCCTGGCCCTGTATCGGTCTCTAATAGCTAGTCAGTTAGCTAGTTATCCAAGTCCTGTAACTATTTATATATACTAATGTAGCCTACTGACTTCCTAAAAGCTTAAAATACAATATTCATGAATGAAAGAATAAGTAAACTATTGATATTGCGATCAGTATTTGTCTTCTCCAATCAGCTAATGGAGCCTCGTCATGCTAACGTACCCGGAGAGTTCTGCCTCTGAGAAATGTTTGTGAAACTACACATGTATATTATGAGTAACAGTGCTATTCAGAAAAGTGTGTGTGTGTGTGTGTGTGTGTGTGTGTGTGTGTGTGTGTGTGTGTGTGGTGTGTGTGTGTGGTGTGTGTGTGTGTGTGTGTGTGTGTGTGTGTGTGTGTGTGTGTGTGTGAGACACACTCCACATCTCTTGTATTAGGAGAAGAGTAGAAGGTCCCAGTGCCAGTATTATGGATGAACTTAAATTAGTGACGCTTACCTGACATAGTCCAAATATGGGTTGAGTACTAAAGTGTTACTGTGGTTGGGAAAGATCAGATCCTTTTTTTTTGGAACCCAAGGACCAAGGTTGGTTCAGGTTCAGCCGCATAAAAATAGTTTTATTTAGATTTTTGGGTCAGACAATTCGGATAAGAAAACTCTCAAAGCAACTAAAGAGAGGGCAGAGCTTGTTAAATCAAATTGGCTTCCTGGGTCAGATCTTGTAAATATTTTCCACCTGTAAAAGAATTGAGTCACTCACTGTAAATGCAGAACTGTCATAATTGGACCATGAAAAAAACAATTAACATTTAAGTAATTTGTCCATGCAGTATAGTCTCTGTTTATATAATATGATTTTATATATATATATATAACTATTCTGATTAGACTATTTTCCAGTAGTTGATGACAAATATGAGCTTCATATTTACATGTGGATGGCAAAATGGTGCTGAGTAAGACAGTGTTCGAACACAAGTAACTTATACAAGAATTTGAACGGGCAAATTGTGTATTGTTATGTGGTTATTATGATTTTGTGTATGTCTTTATCGAGATAATACAGCTTGCTGGCAAGCTCTGATTAGGTTGCATCAATAAAAAAAAAAAACTAAATCAAAAAACAATCTGATTATCAATAATGAATGCCAACCTTTTTTCTTTTTTTTTTTATACAACAGTCCTGGTTCCCAGAGAATGAATCCAATGATGTATTGTAGTAAGTTCCTGTGTCTTTTCCTCTAGCACCATCTTCTGGTCAAACTTTTAATTTCCCATCAGCCTCAACAATACATAGTATTTATTGCTATTTAGCAAAGGCTAGCATGCTAACCCTCTAAACTAAGATGGTGATCATGCCTGCTAAACATCAGCATGTTAACATTGTCACTGTGAGCATGTTAACATATTAGCATTGAAGTCAAAGCACCGCCTCGATAGAGACACGGGTGTGGCTGTGGGCTCTTAGTCTCGCTGATATTATAAAATATTATGAAATAATCTCATCTTGCAAACACAGAAACACATTCACAAATATTGTGGGTGAAGCAAGTTCTGCATGTCAGGAACATTCAAGTCTAATGTTTAACTTCCAAGCACACAAGTTGATGATTGTTCACAGCATGACACGCTTTTAAAATCCTAGAAGTTGTTTTGTGCTGACCTATCTGTCTCTGTATACCAGCGTCTGAATCTGGTCACTCCGACTAATGTTACAGGAAATCTTTGGGCTTTAGATTTTCAGTGACTCATGGGAGCGATGCTTGTGTTAGTGCTCGACTCAAGAACTGTGTGTGAGAAATGTTGACCAACTAACAGTGCTCATTTTTTCTGTTTTTCTTCTCTCTGGTAAAATGTGTCATAATAATAAGACCACCCAGAACAGTTTGAATGATGGACTGATTAAATATCATGACATTAGTAGGTTTGGGTTAGACGACGGGGTGAAAGTATTTGTTCAAAACATGCAGTATATTTCCATTGTAGTCCTACCGGACAGGGACTACGATCTTCTTGAGCATTTTTAGAGGAATGAAAATCAGCCATAAGCAATCTGCCTTGGGTATTTTTATTTCTTAAGTATTTTTATTACAGTTTCGTCTCTATGTCAAACCAATGTGAGCTGTACAATTGCTTTTTATCACCCAATCAAGTCCAGGTCACTTTGCGTTGTATATTTTCACACAGTAAGTGACCACTCTCTGCCTTGTCATGACTTGTTATTAGTAAATGGCAGGGTTGGTAATGTTGATTTCCTCGGAGGTTTCTCTCTTTCTCTTTTTCCTTCTTTCATTGATTCTTTACAAGTTTTTACAGGATTAATTCAGCAGTTACCAGATGATTTTGTTCCCTGCTTTTTCAGAGCCCATAAGATAACCGCTATATAAATACAGCACATTTACATTTACAGAAGTTATTTGTTGCTGTCAGGGTGTAAAGACCATTTCCAACAATATATATTAAAAACAAGTGTACATTGGAAATAGTTCCCAACCCTGCCTTAACCTGCTGCTTTGGCCTTCACAAAGCCTTCTAATGTGTGCTAGCTGTAACGGTAGCTGTCTGTCTGCCCATCACTCACGCCTGCATTAAAGTGTTGCTAGAGTCTTTACCAGTGAGTACAGTGAAGACAAACCGCCATGTTGGAAGACATAATAAGACAGAGATTTAACTTTCTCCACAGCGTATTCTTTTCATATTTTAAATAGTAACCAAACTCGGCTGTTTCCCCTGCTTCACACGTCCCACTGGTGGCCTCTGGTTTAGTGCCTTGCTTCAGGGTTCAGGACAATGGCTAGGTTAGAGAAGGTGCACGGTTCTCAGACCTCGCAGTGCATCTTGGTGCGTAACACCGCATGTAAACGGACCATCATACTTTCTTGTAAGTCTAATTTGACCTTTACAACTGGCAATTCCTGTCCTGTAACCATCGGTAACCAATCTCTAAACACTTCACAGACAGAACCAGTGAAACCAGTAAAACCGATTCCTGTTGTGTAGATCAAGTATATGCTTGTGCGTACATTAAGTGTTGTACAGCTACTTTTAAGAAATTGTAAAAATGAAAAAAAAAAAAGCACCGCAGGAGGTGTGGCAGTTATTAAAACAGTTTTGTTTGAATTTTCCATCTGCTTTGTTCTATTGCACTCCAGTATTCAAATTTCATGGCAGTTTAATGTCATTTCAGTCCTTTTTATAAACACTATTAACCCTTGGCTTAACTTACATTGATGGAATGCGAGAGGTGTCCCCTGGTGTCCCAGATGAATGAGCATGGACGGAGCGGTGGGAGCAGGACAGTCTGACAGCGGATGAGAGGATCTTTGAGGGGGTCTCGGGTCTGTAACAGAGTTCCCTCTCTGCCTGCTTCTGTTCTTCGGTTGATGCCACCATGTTTGTCTGATCCAGTTCCTGTCTGTCAGCATTAATAAATAAACATCAAATATGTTGAACAAGAAACAAAGAGGGAAAACTTGATTATTGATCCTTTGAGATGTATTGTCTAAAATGATTAGATTAATAGTGTACAGTACAAAGGATTTTACTGTGGTATTAACTTCTTTTAACTACTTCCCATCTGCAGTGGTTCCCAACCTAAGGGTCTGACCCCCTCCAGTGGTCCCAAGATAAATCTGAGGGGTTTTGAAGTGATAACCCCTATTTAACATGCACATGATCCTCTCATTTCTTCCATTTTCTCTTTTCTTCTTTTTTTGTGTAGTTATGAACATTTTTTATTATTAATTTAAATTCATTAAATGTACTATTCAATTCTAAATTATTTTCATCAAGATAACATTACCACCTTTTGCTCCCCTGCTGCCTCTTTGGGGACATTCTAGCTTTAACAGCATCCGCCGAACTTTACAAACCAACAATCACAATAACCTGTCACACATTTATATAATAGTTATGTGGTAGTGTTGTAAAAGCTGATTACCATCTACTAAATGCAATGCATGCTGGTGGTGAGGATATCACAGCAGATTGTTGTGGGGGGTGGGGGGGGTTGCATTGCAAGGGAG
>NC_045747.1:32644446-32651963 GCF_008692095.1 Etheostoma spectabile | reverse complement strand
GTGTAGCATTTTTTTCTTCTTTCTTGCACATATTGTACAGTGGTTCCCGGTTATTTAGATGGATCTTTTTCCCTGTACCACCTTTCTTTATATTTGCAATTGGCTATTGTATACATCCGATGAGAAATAAATGTTCTGTTGAAAGTATAGTGTAGGTAGATAGCTAGATTTTTATTAAAGGGTAACTACTGCTTTTTTTTTTTTACCTGGACCCTATTTTATAAGTTTTTGTGTGTAAGTGGCTGATGGGATTTTGGTCCCATGTGAATGCTGTGACCCTAAAAATTCAGCAGGGTGACCACTGATGGAGAAGTGCCAAAAGGCTCAATATCACGTGACATGAATGCTTTGTCTACGCGTTGTGTACACATTTACATGTTGTCCACATTGTTTACGTGTATTTGAACTATTTGGCTTCACATACAGATGCACGCGTGAGCAGGGCCAACACTAAAAAGAGAAGGCATGGCATTTAGCTGTAGAACTACTTGGAGCGGAAGGTAGATACTAGCTTAATAAACATGTGAATGTTCTGTAAAGTTCTATAATAAAATCTGCAAGTCAGGCAGCAAGACGCTCCGCTGCTGAGAGGCTCCCGGTGTGTATGGCGCGTGGCGGCGGACGGAACCAAACCGACGCCCAGTGGAGAGTTAGTGACAAACAGAAAAAGCTTTGAGACACATTTCAATTTGTTTTTATTTTTTAGACTTTTTCTTAGCTTTGTTTTTTTGTGAAAAAATGTTAAAATACATTGACCTCTTAGGGCCTTGATCAGTTACTTAAATACCTTCTTTTTCTAATCTTCAACTATGACATTTTATACCTGTTTATGTATTTTAATGACTTCATGCAGCTGCAAAACAAATGGCATTCCCATCAGCTTCAGATGTGGTTTAATTACCCATTGTTAGCATGCTAACATGCTAAACTAAAGTGACCATGTATACCAGTATACCTGCTAAAACAAGGATGTGTTAAGTGTACACCCAGTTATAAAACTACAAAAGGCAGTGTTTACTACATATTTATTCATATGAAGTTCTGACTATAAATACAAAACATTTTTGAAACACATCGGGTAAAGTGACAAAGACCTGCTTCAGTCAAGATTTGCTCCTCAAAAGGTTTTGAACTTTACTTTTCTAGCTTTAGCTGCAGTTTGGAACTTGATTCTTTGAAACTCAGGTATATATGGTGTGTTAAGTAAACTTGATAATGATTAAAGATTTGTTATTCATTTCCATTTGCTTTAGAACAACCCTCCACTTCTTACTGGAGCTCTCCAGCTGGAAGTGCTACTCATCTTAAAAATAAATATATTTGAGCAGGCATTGAAACAATGGCACAATGTTACAACGGATGGCCCACGAGTACATATTTTACAAGTGCACTGCCATACAGTTACATGTTTGTAACATCCAATTAACCCAGACTGAGGAAATATTTCCTGTTGACTCCATTTAAGCTATAGCAACGAGTAGATTTGACACCAGATTAGCTACAAGCTATGGCAACCACACATTCTAAGCTAACTATGTATTAGTAGCACATTCACACGCCACATAAATAAACAAAAATCTGACAAGTGGGTTAAACATGCACTCTGATAATCAAAGTAATTAGCTGGGAACCTGCAAGCTGTCCCGATTAATTAGTTCAGTTTGCTGAGATTTCTCCACTTGTGATCGCAGTAGTGAAGGAGTGTTGGGAGTATGTCCTGTAGAAGGCACTGGCAATCTTTTTCATACTATTGGAGATTGTGCTACAAGAGACATTCGGTGCTAACAGAAATGTTCTAAGATTCCTAGATTTACAACTTTCATTTCTATGAAAAAAAAGAGACAAGATGCAGAGGGGAGAAGAGACTGAGAGGAGTATAAACCCGAGGTGTGGGCAGCCATTGGAGAGACCGGCAGTAGTCCATAATGACACGTGTGTGTTCAGTAATCTATGTGCACATGTTTTTAGTCATCTTCTATGTTACACTGCATTTAAAAAGGAAAGGGTCAGCATTTTTATTTGGATATTATGATATGAGCAGTTAATATTTTTGTGTGTGCAGCAATTTGTTTGACAATCACCTCTACATTTCTGAAGACTTCTGGAAAGGCAAAGTTGTGTGTGTGTGTGTGGTGTGTGTGTGTGTGTGTGTGTGTGTGGTGGTGTGTGTGTGTGTGTGTGTGGTGTGTGTGTGGTGTGGGTTGGGTGTGTGGGTGTGTGTGTGTGTGTGTGGTGTGGGTGTGTGTGTGTGTGTTTGTGTGTGTGTTCAGTCATCCACCCCTATGTTGCGGAACAGATAGGACATGGACTCTCCGTTGTGGATCCGGCGGATGGCCTCCGACAGGATCATGCTGATGTCGACCGTTTTGATCTTCGGACACTGGAGCTTCTGGAGCTCATGGGGAATCGTGTTGGTCACCACCACCTGGAGGAGTAAGTGGGGGGGAAACCAGAATTATTTGGGTACAACCATTTCCTCACCATGTGGCAGATATGTTATAATAGATACAGTATTTAAAATGTCTTCCAGTTCCCGTGTTAAATATTCTCCAGAAATAAGTTTTTGGATCGTTGAAAAGTTGTACCTTTATTATGATGCCATTATCATTATATTAGATGAAAATGGTCAATATTATCGTCTATCATAACAATTTATTGTCCAGCTAAATGTGTTATGGTGCCAGGCCTGGGTGGACTGATTTGTCTTGTAACACTCAACAACAGCAACCTTCGAGCTAGCGAGCTACACGCTGAAAATCGCGAGTTTTGAAGACAATTTGGATCTTGCAGCAAGGCAGGCCTGCTGGGTTCTTTCAGGGAATGATTGTAAAGATTTACAAAGAATCTGATTAGGGTATTTCCTCTCTAACTGGGACGTTTTGGGATCGATGGGAAGGGATTTGGAATGGACAGAATACACACAGCAATACACTGGTAAAAGGAAATGAGGTGTCAGCTAAACTAAAGAGCTCAGTTACTGTATTTCATGAACAGTTAACTTCATTTAATACTGGATGTGGTGTTTTCTTTTTCCGGGTGCAAATGTTTCACCAAAACAAGTTGCTGCGTCGGAAGCTTAGCCCCACCCAAGACAACTGTGATACCCAGACCGGTTTTTCCCCTCCTGTTCAGCGGTGTATGTGTGCTGTGGAGGAAACTCAAGCGAGGCTATGCAGAACAAAAACCTAAGTATGACACCAGAATATTTCAAAGCGCACAGTCTCACACACCACACACACACCAACACACACACACACACACACACACACACACACACACACACACACACACACACCTCATCGATGGCTGACTCTTCTATGAACCTAGGGGCGTCGCAGGACAGGAGGCCGTGTGTTGCCATGACGAAGATCTTGTAGGCCCCTCTTTCCTTCAGCGTCTCCGCTGCTGCCACAAAACTGTCCACATCATCGATGATGTCATCCTACGAGACAAACGGAACCCAAATCAAACAAATGAATCAACGTTCATTCATTCGTTCATTCAGCCTGCAGAAGTAGCATGGCACCCTGTGGTGACAGCATGCCACCACCATCGTTAGAGTCATTAACGCAAACAAACTAAACTAAGTGGGAAAAAACAGTCGTAAACTGAAATAAAATAAAAACAAGGCATTACAAAAAACGATAACTTAAACAGTAACGTCTGTTTGCAAATCTAAAATAAAATGATCTCTTTATAGTTATATATAGTTTTTGTCTTTCATAGAGCAAATAAGATTACATCTTTTAGAGTTGACATTTCAGACTTGTATAGTGTCAGACTGGAAACCCAGAAATTCCAACATTCCATGTCAAATTGAACACAACATAGTCCGAGTCCCTCGCCTGAGAATTTGTTTGAGAGTTTAGGTTGCTCCTTACTGATGTTTTCACCACAGACTCAAAACGTATTACATAATACCAAAGTATTGTTAACTTTAACTTGAATTGGGTTTTTCCCATAAACATCTTCAGACAAAGGTAATTCATTTTAAATTTAATTAACAGGAAATAACAAAATTATGCTTAATTTCAATTTAAAGATGTTGAGTAGAGTGTGGATCTGACATACTGTATCCCAGACTGATCCACAGTAGCACAGCAGTGAAATGCTAACTGATGGTGTATCATCAGACAGACACCGGCTCTCTGTCAACTAGGCCTGCAGGATTCAGCCAAAAATACGACTCACAATTTTTTAGCTTACAATTGATATCACGATTCTCTGCCACGTTTTTTTTTCTCACAACAGTGTAATACTTATTGCACACATGAACCAGGACAAAACCAAACTGATATTTTGGCAAACAGGCCTGTAAACATAAAGGCTCCAATGAACAGAAGGGCTTTAAACCCTATTTTATACAGTCTATGTTTAAAACTCACAGAACAAAGTAGTGGTGTTTGTAATGCAGTCAGCTCATAAAATTAAATGAGAAGTGAAGAAACCTTGAAAAATCATGAACCGGGTGAATCGAGATTGCAGGCCCGCTGACAACCAGTTATCTGCCGTTTATTGTGTGCATGTGTGCTCATGCCACAACAACAGTCCAGCTGCTCTGATGGCAACAGTCACAGCGGAGACTAATTAAAGCCACAGCAAAATACTGTAAAAGAATGAGCTTTTCAGTGGAAAGCCAGACTGGATTCCCTCCATCTTTTACAGAATGTCAGCTGAGTGTCAGCGCTCTGCCCTCCTGCAGCTGCAGACACACCTGCAGCTGATCCGCCTCCTTCCTTTTCTTCCCACACTTTATTGGGCTTTTTCTCATGGGGCTCTTGTTCAACGATAGTGTGTTAAAACCAGTCAAACTGTATGCTCTCACCACTATGATGGCGATGCGTCCTCCTACATCTCCTACCACAGTGATGGGAGGCTTTTCCTTAGGGATCAACACTGGAAACACCAATAAAACATTATTTAAGCTCACATTGTCAAGAGGCAACTCGTCTCTATGCCATGTAATTTTATTTGCGGTGGCAAAGCAAAAGTCAGTGTGTGTGCATCTGTATATCTACCTAAATGTATTCTATCATGTGGAAAGTTACACAAGATATTGTCGTCAGAATGTGTGTGTGTGTGTGTGTGTGTGTGTGTGTGTGTGTGTGTGTGTGTGTGTGTGTGTGTGTGTGTGTGTGTGTGTGTGTGTGTGTGTGTGTGTGTGTGTGTGTGTGTATTACATGGTATCTCCATGCTGGGGTGAATGGCTCCGGTGGTCTTGACGGTGGGTGGCGAGTGTCGCCCGTCTACCTGGTCTGACTCTGCGTCCTGAGCTTCACCGTGGATCACTGCTATACCCAGACGCAGTCGCTCGGCAAACGACTGAGCCCTGCACACCCAGACACAGGAGAACTCCGATACTACAGCCGTTTATTACGTCAAAACGATTCATGTACAACACAGAACAGAACTTTTGTTACTGTATAAAATATGAAAGGTTCTGACTTTGGCACCCCCTGTGGTAGTAAAAAACAATACCATGGCAGACAGCAATGATTGCTGCTAAGTAAATGCAATTCTGGACTTTAAAGGGATAGTTTAGATTTTTTGAAGTGGGGTTGCATGAGGTACTTAGTCAGTGAATGACCTATAGTAGATGGCGGTCAGCACGCCCCAGTTTGGAGAAACAGACCGGAGTACCAACACGAAAGCTAAGCAAAAAGTATTTTAGACACCTAAAAAAAACATCAATGTCCGTTTAAGTGTACGCTATCTTTAAAATATTTTGACCGCTTACCTTGCCATCTGACAGCCTTTAACAACGGGGAACTAATGCTATTATATCGCTCACTTGAAAGCCACCAGACTTTGACAACAGTAATTTTACCCTGCAGTACCTCGATCGTTTAGTTTGTTAGTGTTAATGTGAGAATCCAAACTAATCCTTTTAAAAACACTGAAGTCACACAATAACGCTACTACTAACTAACTAACTAATCGAGGCAGCCGTAGTCCAGCAACTCCTGTGTTCTGTGAGGTAAAATTACTGTTTTTGGCAAAGCAGTCTGGTGGCTTTGAAGAAAGCATTGACGATAGAACAGCTTTAGTTCACTATTGGAAAGGACTGTCGGCAAAGTAAAGCGGTGATAGTATTCTAAATATATCTATCTATCTATCCATCCATCCATCCATCCATCCATCCATCCGGTGTCAGGTCGCGGCAATAAGTGGGACTCACCCGAGTCGAGTCTGACTTACAGCCGAGAACCCCGACACAGCTCTTGCTTTGGTCATACAGAGATTAGATGGCCCTGAGAAGGGACCCCCCTCATCCCTTACTAATTATAATTATTACTAATAAAATTCTAAATATAGCGTTCACTTAAACCACAATGGATTGTGTTTAAGGTGGCTGAAGTCTGTTTAGCTGCTGCCTCTGTCAACAGCTGTTACAGTTCCAGCTCTGCACTGTTGAAGGTGATTTCATAACCAGCGAGTGAGGAGGCTACGGTACCTTTTGGCAGAGGCTGGGGACTTGGCCACAATCACAGCATTTCTATAGTCAGGGATCTGGAGGTACATGGGAAATAAAGACCGATCAGATGTACTGATCCAAAATTGGGAAATGTTAGTGCTACAGCAGCAACATATCAGACACCGCACACATACAAGAAATAATAAATAGGAAAGAATACAAGAACACATTTTCAAAAGATACAAAGGAACTGTATAAAACACATATAAAAGTTGGTAATACAAATGTACAACTACTTATTAATAATATTTATATAATAATAATTTTTATAAAGATGTAAGTAAAATGTCAAAATTACAAACAAGTGACAGTTTCAGTTTTAATATGCCAGTCATGTGTTTTGACCTCTTCCTGTATGTACTGCAGCAGGAAGGGGGAGGCTCTCAGGTTGTCCACTGGGATGTTGAAGAAGCCTTGAATCTCTTTCTGATGGAGGTCCATGGTGATCAGGTGGGTGAGACCTACACAAACACCGGCAGTTTGATAGCGTCAATGCCTGCACTTACCATGGTTGTGGATTTGCATTTTGCAACAATGTGTGAAATGTGTGTAATGATGGACACTAGGGGTGGGGGAAAGGAAATCCAAAATTGTAGGCATCGTGCTTTTTTTGCGATGATTTTTAAAAAAAATATTATTTTCCTCTGAATCGATGAATATATATATATTTTTTCCATAATTCACCTGATTATTTTTTATATGGTAGGGCTGATGGCGACTACAGCATATCTGTTTCCAGGCAAACAGACGGAAAGCAAAAGAAAACAAAAAAAACGTATGTACTTTACGAATGTCGGACTAACATGTGACGTGCATTCCTTTTAGAAAACAATTAGTTTTTATTAATGTCTTCAATATATTGTCTCTAGAATGCAATTTTTCAACTTTTGTTGTTGTTTAAGAAGGAAAAGAAAATTGCAATATTCAATACTATCCAGTCACAAAACTTCTAGAAACTACTGTCCTATTTAAAGTTATAATGCGTAGTTTTCTTCAAAGTAATAACAACCAAAGTGTTGGCGCGTCCACATGATATAAGTCC
>NC_045747.1:32638542-32644436 GCF_008692095.1 Etheostoma spectabile | reverse complement strand
CCCAGTTTCTTGTAGCCAAGGAGGACATGGAGGATTAAATAAACATGACAGACTTCAGAAGAGTTAATTATCTTTGCTCGATTTTCTGCCCGCGATGGCTTTACACATGCACGTTGCATGTATGTCAAACGTTCTGCTAGTAAAATGCTACAATCTTTGATGTCGCAAGCGAATAGAAACATACTGGAAATGACAACTGTATTCTGACTTTTCCCGTTTATCCTGCTCCAAAGCAATGCTCTCCCACTTACCAGCTTTACACATCATAGAGGCAATAAGCTTGGAGACGATGGAGCCCCTCTTCCTCATCTTGCACTGCTTGCTGTAAGGGAAGTAGGGGAGGACGCCTGTGATGCTTCGGGCACAGGACGTCCTGCACGCGTACACCAGGATCAGCATCTCCATTATGGTGGTGTTCACGTCCCTGAGGCAGCCGAGTGATGGAGAGAAAAGCCACAGAGCAAGGGGAGAGGGGGTTAGCGTTGACAAAACGTGATGTTAGTGAGATGTTTCATGGGGAACACTGTCCTGAAATATTCAATTGTGTGCTTGTTCTTTCTTACTTGGACATTGTTTGGATCACAAAGACATCTTTGCCTCGCACCGACTCTTGGATCTGTACCCGCGTTTCTATAGAAACAAACAGGATGTGAGAACGAAAGCAAAGTCATAAAGCGTGCACACATAAACACACAGTCAGTCCCACGTCGCGCACACACTCCTACCTCATAACAAAGCCTACAAAGCCTGTTGGCTTCATTAGAGGGCTATCTGCCTCTCACACACACACACACACACACCCTCCCACTGTGTGAAAATTTAGATACTAGCATTCCAAAAATGTGCCTCCCACAGAAAAGAGATTAGAAAACAAAATGCTATCCAGGCAGAGCCATGTCCAGCAGAAACAGAACTGATAGTTGATGCAAGCAGCCAAGAAACTTTGAATATTTAGGGTGTGGAATTTCTTTCTGTATACATCTATTGTTATTAAACACTTCAGTTAAACTAACACTGACTGTAGCACATTTGCAAGTTGGTCGACTCCATGTGACACAGATGTGAAGCAGTTCTCAGAAATAATGGTTATGCAACTAAATATTAGTACAGTGATTCAAAGTAAAGCAAACCATTGAGACCATTGAGTTTCAGTTCATACAATAAATGTTTGAGTTTGTAAAGAAAAATGCAAATACTGCTATTTTTTAACAGCCTATTATTCCTTTTTCTTCACTTTCTGTAAAAGGTAGAACACAAACTTGATCAATTTTGGTCATGTTTTGATTTGGAATTGAATGTGCAGTGTTCCCAATGCATTGATATTGTGGAATTAAACAATCTTGCCTGTACTTGAAAATGTCGTGAGATCGGATGTAATCTACCACGCTGATTATTTGCTCTTTGTTTTGTCTATCTTGCATCAACATCGTGTGGTAACACAGGTGCAAGCAGCAACTGTTTGGAAAGTGTTCCTGAGGAATTGGTCGTCTGTTGGCAAACACACTGTACTAGCTAGCAAATCCACAAAACAAACCACAAACACACAGACACTGTAGAAAAGGTTAACATTCTGTTTACTGGATAAGAACAGAGTGGTTGTTTGTGTGATGCACAAACAATTAGAGCAGCAAAGGTTAAAGTGGTGGTTCAGAATTTTGGACATAAGACCTTATTTCCAAGTCAGCCAATGTGTTTTTTATCAGTGAAGACAGTTTAACTTTTCATCCATTTCTTCCAGTCGCAGAATTCACTGGTGCTATGCTAGCGTAAGTCAACAGTATCTGCTAGCCTGCCATTTAACACAGTCTTACATACTCCACAGTACCCCAAAGGCAAATAAATTATAACGCCAGACTATCGCTGTAAATGTCGGTTGATAGAATAATGTTAGAAATAGAACTACCCTTGCATCTCAATGATCCCATGACATTTTGAGGGACTATTTTCTCAGCAGCGGCGGAATTTTACTTCGCTCGTTAGTGGTACTGCAACGAAAAGTAAATAGAGGAGCGCACTATAGTCAGGACACCTAGCTAGCTAGCTAGTAGTTGCCTTGTACATTGTTATTAAAGAATTACATTGGAAATTAGGGACTTCATGGAAAGGAAACGTAGATTCAGTGTGGATTTAGAAATTGTAAAAAAAAAACAACAACAGATGGGCACCAAAAAGTTTCCACAAAATTCCATTGTGAGATCCAGAAAGGAACCAGCTGGGGTTTCTTGTTGCTGGCTTGGACATCGAGACACCGGCGGAGACTATACTCATGTTGCGAATTTGTAGTGATAATTTTGGACCAGACAAGTTTGAAAACCCCCCCTGCAATCTAAAGGACCACAAGTCACTGACAACAAATGCGGTTCCATCTGTGTTTCAAGATGCACCAACAGCTACTGATCAACAGGTAATAACGACATCTCCGGCGGGTGCTCTCTCTACAGATGCTCTCTCTTTCTGCCCTTTTAGCATCCATCTCTAATAGTTCTTCGTCTGTGTATTCAGGCTCATACTGGTACGGTTTGTTGGATAACACACATTCCTTGTCTTCATCGTCAGAAACATCGGCATGGCTTTCAAACATGGCCATAGTACTATATCTTGTTGAGTCCTTTGTGCAATGTACGCTGCAGGTAATTAAACTCGCATGATTGTCATGTGAACCGGCTTTCTCGGTTGCCTAGGTAATATCACTCAGCCGCTGCTACTATTGCAATGCAAGGCTAGTTTTATTTCTAACATTATTCTATCAACAGACATTTACATCGATAGTCTGCCGTTATAATTTATTTGCCTTTGGTGTACTGTGGAGTGGGTAAGACTGTGTTAAATGGCAGGCTAGCAGATACTGTTGACTTGCATTAGCCTAGCACCAGTGAACTCTGCAACTGGAAAGACTGGATAAAAACTGTTAAACTGTCTCCACTGATAAAAAACACACAGGCTAACTTGGTAATGAAAAATTCCAAAATTCTGAATCACCACTTTAATCAATCACTCGATACCAGAGGCCTGTCACCTGTGTCACCAGCTATTCAGGCACTGAACAAGCTCTCAAAAGAATGGTCATACCACCAAACGGATACGAGATATCAATAAAATAGCCTCCTCATGGGCACCAGAAGGCCTTTGTGAATGTATTGATATAATATTTATGTGGATAAACTTAAAAAAGTGGGCATATCAGCGATTTAAAAAGTGCTTCACTCTGCGTTTTGCTCAGACAGTGAATGAAGGATTATTTGGAACTCTTGTCATTTGAAAGGTCGCTGAGCAAAAAAGTATAATTCAGATTGCATTAATGAGCACATTGGCTGAATCTAGACAAGAATACCTACGTTATGATGTACAAATTGTCCATGACGAGTTAGAATTGTTGGCGTGGGAGCAAGTTATAGAGAGAGGATCAAGATGATTTTTTTCAATTTCTCCACTCTAGTGATGTCACTCCACTTCACGCAATACACACTCATAAATGCAGAAAAATCCTAAACTGTAAACTATACTTAAACAGCTTTACACAAAAACTGTAAAATATATCAAAACACTGACACCCCGAATACCTGAATATTTTGTGAATGGTTTAAAGTTTGAATCACAAAAATGTAGGAGATACATTTTGAAGCAAAAGAGGATTTTAAGGATTTGAAGCTTGCTCTCATTGACTTTAATGTTAAAATAAAATGTTTAAAAGCTTTATAATTTGAAAAAGTAGAAAAATAGTTGAAGTCCCATCATCTGCTGAAAGAGCTGAAGATTGTAAAAGTTGAATGGTTTAAATAGCTGAAAGTATGCAGAAGTTACAGAGAGCCAAAAATCGTACGGAATAATAATAAGTAAGAAAAATAAAGAACAGAATAACAATAGTGGACAAGGAGTCACTCTGTACCAGACATCTTCTTACCTCTGTTAGCTTCCTGGTACACCTGCACCTTGCCAAGCTCCACCCCTAACCGCCTGAGAGAGAGAGAAAGAAAGAGAGAGAGAGAGTTTCAGCTTAGGTTTGCAATGTCAGAAGAACTAAGTATGTTAACATTTGTCAGAGGGAAGCAACAGGAGTACATACATTTAAAAAACAAACACAAAAAAAACACACTAGGGCCGGGACGATTTGTTGGCAAGGTCGAAGTCATCAATTACGTAAATGAATCGATAAATAACTTTTGTTGTTGCGTCTAAAATATCATGGCTGCCTCCAGTAACAATGCAAGTATGGATTCCTCGCAACAACACGTTGAGAAAGAGGCTTGCACGCGGTCCTCTAAAGTGTGGGAGTGTTTGTCTCTTAATGCCAACAACAACGTGGTAGTCTGGAGACTTTCTAAAATGATTCCTGAGTCAGGATGACAGCAGCACAACACTGTGAGTTCTGCTCACCATGTCTCTCCAGCTTCTCCCGTAGCTCAGCCGTAGACAGTGTCCACTGCACTGACTGGAGAGGGAGTAAACTGTGCTGTGTCTCCTCCATCTGTAGCTCTGTCTTCAATCATTGTGCAACCAGGCCAGATTGTTTCAGATGTCTCACGAGTCCTTTACAACGTCAGCTATAATGGACGCTGTATCAAAGAAAATGACGCTCGGGCTCATAATTCCCTCAGAAAGGAGAGAGAAATTGCAAGTTTTTTATATGTGAATTCCTCCTGAAAGTGACTTGAAATGTTAATTTGTTTTATTGTTGGATTTCACATATTATGCAACTACAATGGTATTTCAAGGAGGCTACCGATGGTGAGTTGAGTAATGAATTTTCATTAAAGTTGTATTTTAATATGGCGATTCCAAGAATCAAAGTGATCTTGACTTTTGAGCTCCAAAATCTAATCAGTTCATCCATGATAGCGGAACGCCCCAAAAACATGCCTTTTAGGCCCATTCAGACCACAATAAGTGATCTGGCGATTTGCTTCAGGGTTGCGTGGCGGTGTGGGAGGGTCACTGAAACGGCAAATTTGTGTGATGTCCTGTTGTGTTCTTTAAGCCCCCAAATGTAACACAAGTAGACTTTATTGTTCACAGTTACTGTTGACCGGACTTGAAGGCATCTTCATTTCCCGGAAAAAGACGAGCGAGAGAGATCGACTGGGCTTTGTTCTTTGGCAAACATTCAGCTCTTACACAAACTCCTGGGCAGTTCAGTGCTTGCTTTTAAACTTTGTGGCAGCGATAGAGGCAGAGGACGCCGCAGTGCCCCGTCCGTCTTTTTCCATTGCAGATTTAGTAACGCCTCATGCGTGAGGCGAGCATGGCAACGCTGCAGGAAACTGTCACAACCTAACGCGACACACACAGAAAGTCAAAGGTGTGTTTTGTTTTTTTAATCCTCGGCATGTGGCTGTTGCCACAGCCAGAAGGCAAATTTAGTTTCAAAAGAAGCTGGAGGAAGCAAAAAAAACAACGCAGGCTAAACTGACTCAGTGATTAGTGACAATTCTTTCTGACCAATCAGCAGCCTGCAGGTTTTTACGTCACCTTTTGGTATCTTCTCAGGTCGCTTGGAGCCTCGACAGAGGTTAGCTAGTACCAGGGATGGCATGGAAAACTTGCCATAAGATCATCTCTCAATGCAAATCAAACCAACTATTAGGCCAACTGAAATAAAACCATGCCTATCTCTAGGTATGGTGATTCCAAAGGCCAAGGGAACTTTATCAGGATGTATTGTATCCTGATTTATGAAATAACGGGCCTTAAAAAATAAAAATCTGCCGGCCTCTATGGGAATTTAGAGGTTTGTATGCTTATGCCCCCAGTATTTTAAGGAAGATCATTTATTCATTTATAATACATTATTCATTCACAAAGAAAATTTGTGTCCTTAAAAGGTTGGATTTTCCTTTCTTTTTTAATTGAAGCATTAATTTCCAAAAGACTTTTTTTATTCCTCTTTTTAATCAACT
>NC_045747.1:32627773-32638532 GCF_008692095.1 Etheostoma spectabile | reverse complement strand
TTAGCATGGGTGTGTAAACTTATGCAAGCCACTGTAGGTGCAAGATAAGAGAGTTCTGGTGTGAGGTATCACATGCAGTAGGTAGGATGATAGGCATACACTTACCTCTACAGCCCGACTTGTTTATACTAGGAATTTACTGTACTCACTCTGAAATCCTCTTTCCCAGCTCGCGGCTGGCGGGGTGCGAGTTGGCAGTGAAGATGACCAGGCCACCCTTGGTGTGATTCATGTCTTTGGGGTCTCGGCCGCTGTTTTCCCCGCACTCAGGCAGTGGCTCCCTGGGCACCCACGCTGCGCTGAGCCCTTCCTGCAGTGGAAAGGGAGGGGAAGGGGGCAAGAGCTTCCTTTAAAACCAATGTGTCAACTCTCATAACTCAAGTAGAGGAGGAACGGTCTCAGTTAGTTCCCAAAGACTTACAAAAAGCCACCAAACTGAATTGTTTTTCTTTTCATAAAAGCAGGTTTTTCAGATGAAAGCATAATCAATACTTAAATAGCTGGATTTCCTCATGACACACAATCCTGGAATTTAACAAGTGTATGAAACACTACTGCCAACCATCCTTGATCCACTGGTGTCTGTCTCTGTCCGTCTGTGTATTCAAAGCAATTTTAATTTGCATTGAGACTGATGGTTGGCCATCGGAAGTGTAGGAGTCCCAAACAAGCACATACTGCAGCATAAAGACGTTCCAAGTACCTCAGAATGTGACTCAGTTATTCGTGAACTTCCTGTGAACTGCAAGGACTTATTTTCCTGCAAGACTGAAGCAATTGCGAACCTCTCATTTTCAATCAAGTGTGAATCCATCAAACTTCTCAATCTTTTAAGAGGCTTTGCCTTATTTTAAACTGATAGTTACTAATATTTTGTGTGCCCTATCTAAATCCCGGAGAGGAGAAGATGGCTTTCCTCTTTTGAAATAGATGATAAAACTCTTATGCTAGTAAGACCAAATGCGCAATTTGCAATAGTTAGGATCAATTTCCTATTAAAAGACGCTTGACAAATACTGTAGATGTCCACTAAAAGCATTCATAGGATAGTTAATGAGCTTTCAACAATACTATTTAAATCTACGTTTTAACTCATGGGCTTTGTAGTGTTGAAGATTTGAGCATGGTAAGTATTAGTAGATAACAGTATGGAGTGTCTACAGGAGGTTTTGCTTGTATATACACCTTTTATATACCGTCTATAACATACACTTGAGAGGATCTTAGCAACAACACAGCAAACAAAAGGCTGGTTAAGTTTGCCAACAGATGCCATGTAACCATTTGCGACCTACAATAACTGGAAGGGTAATTCAATTATGTTAAATATGTATCGTAACATTGCGAATTTTCTTTTAGGGGGTCAGTGGCGTGTATTGGGCTAACTCATGATTTAAAAAAAAAAAAGGTAGAAATTGTTCATCCATACTATCAACAGTCACGACATTAGCTTCATAGTGCTAAGCTAGCAGAACAACACAGGACTTTGCCGTTTATGTTGCCGTATGTTATTCGAGAATGAACAAGTACAACCGTGGGTTGGAATTGTAGTTGCAAAAAAGGAGTTAATCAATAAGTTTAAATTAACCGCTGCTAATATTAAATGTTTGGCTGTAATATTATGAAATAACGTTAGCTAACGGTAACACACAAGTACTAACGCGATAGCTCACAGTAATCTTGCCATGGCAAAGCTCTTGAATGCGCGAATGGATTTTTCATGCATTAGAAAGCAAGTCTTTCTATGTAGCAAGTAGAGAAACAAACAACGAGTATTAAATTAAACAAAGCACAATAGTAGCCCTCACCAGTTTGCGTGTTAGGTCCGGTTACACTCTGCAACCAACAGTATTTGAATATACAAGCCTCTCTTTTCAACCTGTTCCCCTCACTCCGACTGCTTGCTATGTCATCAGTTTTGATGGACGTGCAACTCGACCAATCACATGCTAGAAAATGGAAAAAGGCCGATAGTGAGACGCATTCAAGTGCTCTTTTTAAACCCGTAAATGTTATAAAGTATGTGTAACGTATAAACAGAAAAGTAATTCATTATCGTAACTACGGATTTCAGCAAGGTCCAAGTAGTGGTGGAAGAAGTATTCAGATCCTTTAATGAAGTAACTAAGAGTATTAATACCACACTATTAAAATACTCTGTCCTGCATTGAAAAGGTTACTTAAGTAAAAATATTTAAGTGTAATCAGGAAAATGTACTTAAAGTATTATAAGCACTTCAAACAGTTCTGTCAATCCAGTAGGTGTTTAATAGTCTAATCATTTCAGCTGGACTTGTATGCTTATATATTGTTGGGTAGTTTAACTTAGTATAAAACATCATATTTTATAAACTGCATGTGTTTTTTGTGCATAAATAATTTGTAAAGTAATTAGTAACTAAAGCTGATGAATGTAGTGGAGTAAAAAGTAGAATATTTCTCTCTGAAATGTAGTGGAGTAGAAGAAGAAAGTGGCATGAAAAGAAAAGACTCAAGTAAAGTACAAGTACTTAACCACAAAATTGTACCTAAGTACAATACTTGAGTAAATGTACTTAGTTACATTCCACCACTAGTTCCATATGAGTCCAAGGCCCTAACTACAGTAGTTTTATAATGCAAAACTATTTTTCAAAGTTTTGTATGTTCCTTATCTGAGTTCAGTCACTAAATCTAATTTCAAATGACCAACTAAATCCACTGTTGCATGGAGATTAGCTAGTTTGCCCAATTTCAGAATACTCTGAACCTTCTGATGTTTCGTTTCTTAAGAAAATGCACCAAAATCAAACAAAGAAAACAGTAATATGCAACAAAGTGTTTTGTATATTAGATGTTTTTTTTCTTCTTGTCACATTTTTAAGCTGATGTGCTGACTGTGATAATGTACTTTCCTACAACTTGGTATAACAATATGCAATGGTAGGTGCATATTTCAGCCACTGGTTTATCTTAAAATGGGCACAAAAAGACAAATGTTTTCACTTATCATTGTTCATTCTCTAAGTATCTCAATAGTTCCAATAACGAGGCTGAACACTGAAAGCCTTCCCAGGAGGCGCGTGCTTTGTGCCAGGCCACTTGGGGGCAGTGTTTGATTTTCTGAATTCTTCACACAACAGCCCTATTTCAGTTCTTGTCAAATGGAGTGACTCTCGTGTGGTTTCGTGTGTAGAGTCAGCCTGATCAGCATTACTATACTATTCCCTTTAACCACACACTAAACAGCTATTCCAAACCCTTAACCACCATGCAGTCAGGATGGGTCACTGCAGAAAGATATGCTTCTGGATTCAAATGGAAAGAGATATTTAGATACATCTTATTTAGATATGAGAATACATTCTATGGGTAAAATGTTTACTGAGATGGTATGACACTTTGCCACTACATACTGTCTATTAAATATTTATCCAAGCACTTCATGTCTGCTGCTTCTTTATATATCTGCCAAAAGGTCAAAGTTTTCCTTGTCCTTTTAAGCACTACAGGTTGTAGTGTTTGCTTTATCTCAAAACAGTCCCCTGTCTTTTTTTCATGTGTGCAAGCTAACATGCACCAATTTCTCTTAATACCAAGAGAAAGTACCTAACTGGCAAGGAATTTCACTCCCCACACCACACAATACACACACACACAGATAGAGAGAAAGAGAACAGGTCTCCCTTTGGGTGTGTAATAAATATGGCTACAGTAAGTAGCTCAGGAATCTACAGTTTCTTCCCTTGGACATAATATTAAATCTGTCTAACAATGACACGCGGACACGCAGAAAGATGGAGAGGGAGGTATGAGTGGTGCAGGTAAACTCTAAAATTATGAGCATTTATACATCAGGTGTGGGGAAAGGGAGCAGCTTTTGCATTAACAGAGACAGACTTATAAATACGCTCATGGGCTACTCTTCAGTATTCTTACATAACTTACTGGATATGTGGAGGAGGCAGAGAGCAGCATCCAGGCACGGCACACTGCCCACATACACACACACACACACACACACACACACACACACACACACAATGGAGAGGAGAGTGGAGTTAAAAATCTGGAGGAGGTTGGACAGAGAAAGAAGACAAGTTATTTGTTGCAGTTAGAAGTCAGGGTCAAAATCACTGATATGTGCTTTGCTTTCTCCAATTGTCTTCATGACGCATCTGCATTTACTGTAGGGTCTATATGTAGGATATACAGCTTTGTGGAGAGACTGGATTCCTTAAAAATTCTGAAATATTCCAAATATAAAAACTTAGTGTACTCTTATATGTTGTCTAAAAATGGAATCTGAAGGATAAGTGTTATTTGACATTGTTGGGAAATTCTCTCATTCGCTTTCTTGCTGAGAGTTAGATGAGAAGATTCTCCCTATCTTTGGCTACAGTGAATATGAAGCAATGGGAAGCAGTTAGCTTGGCACAAAGACTGGGAACAGGGTGAAGACTTTGTGCTAAAGCTAAGATAACCTGCTGCCAGTGGCTAGCGTTATATTTATTGTATAGCCGTGATATTGATCCTCACATCTAACTCAAGAACGGGAATAAAAAGTATTTCCCAAAATGTAGAACTATTTCTTTAAATACAGTCATTACAGAAACATACAGAAAATGAAAATGAGTGGCACTGTGAGGACAGGAACGTTTTCAGAGCAGTGTGATATATACCGGAGGATTTAAAATAGCCACTTCTATTCCACTTAAATATATTATCAAGTGTTTTCATAAGAATGAAAGGCTGATGGGAATGTTAGGCCCTATTTGGTCACTAACCAAAGAACTGGACAGGTCAAAATGTTGACCTGATGATGGATTTTGACAAAGAGTGGAGGAATCACGGAACAAGTTAAACCAGTTGTAAATAAACAGGCTAGGCTTCTGTTCAGTCAACAAAGTCAGTTAGTGTCAATGGGACCCTGTTAAGCTTTTCTGTATTTTCTGTCTGTTACAACGTTGGATTTTCATGTTAAATGTGGCCAAGGCTTCAAATAATGACGTAAAAATATTTCAGAGAAACCCCCATGAGGAAAACCCTCAGATATCCCAATGTTCTGAACGGGTTTTTCTACTCTCGGCTTCGTGTCACGTAACGGAGCTGGGTTGCCATGATTGGTCATCTGCTCCAGGCTACAAGTAGCCTACTGTATGCTATCACCAGAGAAGCTGTAATCTATGCCAACAATGTTGTTCATGTATCCCCAATTTCAGGTCACATTATTGCTGACATATATCCGGTTGGGTAGTATTTGGTGTAAAAGACTTTATTGACTGTAAAAGTACCACTATATTCTAGTACTGTCCATTGCTAACTAGTAGCTGCATGCTAACGGCAGGGAAATATGTCATCTTGGCTGCCAATGTTGTTAATTTCTCCCCAATTTTGGGTCACATTACTGCTGAATCATGTCCAGTTGTGTAATATTTGGACATTCATTGGTGTTTTTCACTGTACAAAGTCCTGCTGTGGATACACCAGGAATGGTGATAAAGAAAGCTGACCAATCAGAGCAGACTAAGCTTATGCAAAGGCTGAATACAGTTGCAGCAGCCATGGACAGTGTTTTTTGAACAGTAAAGCTTTAGTTTGAGTAAAAACACAAAACACAACAATGAATCTGAAAATGCTATATAATCGCTCCCCTTTAACTCAATATTTACAATGACATCTATCCATCCATCCATCGTAACACACTTATGCGGGGTTGGGTCGCGGGGGCAGCAGCTCCAGCAGGGGACCCCAAACTTCCCTTTCCCGAGCCACATTAACCAGCTGTGACTGGGGGTGGAAACATCATCTCTCCACCTAGCCCTGGGTCTTCCCCGTGGCCACCTCCCAGCTGGACGTGGCACACAGGGGGCATCCTTACCAGATGCACAAGGCACCTCAAAAGGCTCCTTTCGACGCAAAGAAGCAGCGGCTCTAATCCCCATTCCTTACTGACTGAGCTTCTCACCCTATCTCTAAAGGAGACGCCAACCTCATGAAAAAACTCATTTTAGCCTCTTTTAACCGTGATGTAGTTCTTTCAGTCATAACCCAGTCATAACCCAGTCATAACCCAGTCATAACCCAGTCATAACCCAGCCAACCGGTTGATTTACAATGACCTACTGACTATACTGGCTTTGTAGCGTTTTTCACAGATTTGTGGCCCTTCTGAAATACAACTATTGGATGGATTGCCAAGTAATTTTGTACAGATATACCATGTCATCACCATGAGGTTGACATTTGGGGTTTTGTGTGAAATAAATATTGCCATGAAATTTACACACATTCATGTGGCCCTTGGAATGAATTTGGATAACATTGGTGATCCATTAGCTTTTCATCCAGCACCATCATCAGGTCAAAGTTTCAGGTTAGAACTGAGACGCCCCAACTCAGAGTAATTTCCTCCATCTGTGTCACATGGGTTTCTCCACTGCCACGCCTCTTTAGGAGACTAGCTGCAGGTCCTGGGTGTAGGATTTCAATGGAAGAAGTGAACATGAATTCAGATTATGACCAATTATTTCGCCCCATAGTTACCAAAGTAAATATTTGACCCATTCTTCACAAGCCAATAATCTCGTTGCTGTCACATGAACGAACTTTAACAAGATCTGGCAACACAGATAAGCTCCGGTCAACTAATGTTTGCGAACACCTTAACAAAACTAATTTTCGTAATGCTCGATTGGCCTATGTATTTTAGCGGTACAAATAGGCAAAAGAAAATGGTTAAATATTATAGCCTACAAATCTAACTTTTCATCCATCCACACACCGTTCATTACATTTTCAAATACTTTCAAACAAGGTCCACATTGCCGAAGTGTTTAATGCTAATATTTGGTGCTTAGCCTATTAGCAAATGTTAGCACATTAAACTTGATGAACATGGTAAACATTTTATCTACTTAACAACAACATGTTGTCATTGTGCAGTAAGCATACACCCTTACATGGACGTTTATCTTTGTTTTCCTCCTACATGCTTCAATTTATGCTTTGTGTAATATGATGTAGACATAATAGGCCTATTGCTGCAGTAGACCATTGCTGCTCTGTGCAGTGCCATAGGAAAAAAGAGAGCGGGGCCAGTTTTCAGGGGAGCTAGAATTCATCTACACACCTGCTCAGGAAGATTTTTTACAGAGAGGCAGGTGTGTCTTTATAAAACGTGATAGAGGACCGTGCGTTTACTAGGCCTAACTGTAATGGATTACATACCTAACTCTGCATCACTTGGGGAAAAGGTAGGCTATAGTTATAGTATAGGCTATAGCTTCACTATAGCATAGTATCAAATATCAAATAAGAAGAAGAGAGTTGAACACATTGATTATTGACTTTGTCAGTGCCAATTCCTTGGCAGCTGAATAAATCTCCGCAGCTTCTCTGTAGAAACAGAGCCAGAGAGAGATGAAAACAGGAGGCGGGAGAGCACCGCGCTCGTGGTCCGCCCCCAAGTTCCAGCACGAGCCATTTAGCGGTACGAGCTGGGCCAGCTGTAGAGCGCGCGGGCGCGTGTACGCCCCCCCCTCCCCACACTACACCCCACCCCCTCACTACCCCTGCCCCCCACGCGGAGAAAACCATTACCAAATACAGAGCCCGAGTGCACGCGGAGCGATGGCTGCAGCAGCAGCAGCCCTGGATTGTGTTTACGACGCAGGGCACGAGAGCGGCAACCTCGGGAGAAACGGACACCGCGCTCATCCGATTTTTAAACGCACAATCACTCTATAGCTTCCTGAGCCTTCATCAGTCCGTTTGACGTCCCCTTTCTTCAGCGAGGCTGTCTCCCGTTCGGTTTCAATCGTTGTTTTCGGAATGCAGCTGCAAGGGAGACGAATCAGCCTCCCGACGTTATGAGATGAGGAGCGCGAGCAAACCGTGGAAACGACAAACCAATCATCTCTACCTTCAAAATATCACGCACGCGACGCCAGCGCTCTGATACCAGAATCTAGAACGGCCCCGTCGCCCCCGGTGCCGTCCACATCCAGCGGTGCTACCTGCACTTAGCTGGGGGAACCCGAGAGCATCCCTCCATCCCACCCAGTCTATCATTTCCCTCTCTCACCCAATCATATGCCTGAGCTTTAGGTGGTCTCATCTAGTCAGGGACCAGGGGGGAGGAAGAGGGAGGCTGTTCGTGGCCGCTGTAGACGCACCCTCCGCGTGGTGAGGCTGGGTTGAAGCGCCGCTGTCTCGGAGGATGCTGCGGGAGTAGAGCGGCTCTGAGCGGAAGATGGGGAAAGATCAGGAACTGCTGCAGGCGGTGAAGACCGAGGACCTGCTCACCGTACAGAAGCTTCTGCAAAGGCCCCGGCCAGGGAAAGCAAGTAAGATCTTCTATTCTCTATTGTAGGCGGAAGCCTACCTAAAAGATAATAACACTACTACCCCTCTGATGTTTTTGTGAGACCAATAGCCAGAAGGCTATTAATCACACACCATTGCTGGCGGTTTGCTACTATCAGGCCTAACTGATGATGATGATATCTATATGATGTGTATGCATGTGTGTGTTTGTGATTGAGAGAGCGAGATCTAGAGAGCAAAGGTGAAAGAGAGAGGAGGGGTTGCATGCATCAGGGTGTTTCAGAGATTAGTGGTGTGATTTGAGACTGACAGCCCATCTAGAAACCCTTGTCTGAGTGCACTGCAGCAAGAGAGAGAGAGAGAAAGAGAAAGAATGAGGGTGGGAGAGCTGCAGAGAGGGAGAAAGAGTTCCATTTGATCTGTTTGACCCTCTCAGGAGTGAGTGATGTTGCCGGTGGCCTTGTGATTGTTTGGTTCAACATTAGCTTCAATGACAAGCACAGACATACAGGGATCCAGATAATATGACTGGTTAAACCTGTATGTATGTATGTATATGTGTGTGTGTGTGTGTGTGTCTGTGTCTGTGTGCGTGCGTGCATGCGTGCATGCATGTGGGTGTGCGTGTGTGAGGAGTAGAATCTCTATTCTATTCTGCTTGACCTGGTCTATATAACTCTGCTCTTCTACTTGTTTTATTTTCTGCATGCAATGTAGCACTACAACATCCCAAAATGCTTTGCTTCCACAGCCCACTCTAATGTGTGGGCAATGCAGAATGGAGCCAGAGAGAGCTGCAGATAGCCCATTTCGTCAAGCCTGGTAGCTGCCATACTGATACTTCAACTGATAAATACCAGATGATGTTCCGGTTTCAAAAGACAGGGGAAGATGCTGTAAGGGCCCAAATGCTTGGTATACAATTTCTGCAGATGATACCTTAGAAATAATGAGTAATTCAGATAAAAAATGCAGTTTAAAAAAACCATCCCATTCTACAGATCCAGTCCTGACAGATTACCCTCACTATCCAATAGCTAAAACTGTTCCAGGCATGGGCCTTTGCAGCATCTGACCTGGTGCTCACACTGGATCATAATGATGCGTTCCATTTACCTCGGAAGTCAGAAGCCGGAGCTGAGAATGACGAGCCGAGTAGACCACATGCCATTACAACAAGTTGGAATAACTGTTATTTCACAGTGGGGTTTGACTGTGGCCCCAGTTAGCAATTTCTAGCAATACCAGTTGATAACAACACATCAGGCTGTATTTTATTCATACAAACAGCATAGCAACATGTCCACAGATACAGTGGCTTGAGAAGGTTTACATACCCAGTTGATTAAAAAGAGGAATAAAAAAAACATCTTATGGAAATTGATCTTAATGCCTTAATTAATTTTTTTTTAGGAAAATCCAACCTTTTAAGGAGACCAATTTTCTTTGTGAATGAATAATGTATTGTAAATAAATAAATGTTATGCCTTAAGATACAGGGGGCATAAGTATACATTCCCCTATGTTAAATTCCCATAGAGGCAGGCACATTTTTATGTTTAAAGGCCAGTTATTTCATGGATTAGCATACTATGCATCCTGATAAAGTTCCCTTGGCCTTTGGAATTAAAATAGCCCCCCCCCCCACATCATCACATACCCTTCACTATAGCTAGAGATAGTTATGGGGAACCTCCCATAAGATCATCTCTCAATGCAAATAAACCAGATATTAAGCTTTCATGATGCACGGAGCAGCCATGTTAGATTTTGAGCTCGGTTTTGGTCGGGGTTGGTGCGGTTCTTCCGAGTTGGAAGTCCTACTTTGAAATTTTCCAACTGGGAATTTCAACTTCCCTCTTGAAATGGAACACACCATTATACTCCAAACAGCAGGTGGGCTTCATCACCAGGTGGGCATCATGACAGAGATTTATCCACAACTGTGGCTGTCTTGCATGTGATGACTTTATGACACTGAACAACATCAAGCCAGACATTTCTGCTCTTTGATTCACTCATATTAGGACCCTGCTAATTAGACCTCTGTGACACCTGTGTGGGACCTTTTAATTTAATCTTTATATACCCATAGTCTTGCTTTGCTCTGGCTAGTCAACACAGCGTTCCGGCTCTGTTTTTTTGACATTTTGGCAAGTGCTCATATTATGCTTTTTGGCTTTTTTCCCCTTCCTTCATTGTGGTATATGTCTTTTTTGTGCACGTTATAGGTTTAGCGTCTCCAACAGAAAACACTGTTCACTATCTGCTCCAAACAGCTCTATTGTAGTCCAGCTTTACTTCAGAGACGAACATGGATCACTTTGTAACACACCTTAAAATGCTCACCTAGCTGCTAGCATGGCACGGCCTCATCCACTGCTTCTTAATGGCTAGTAGTCCTTACCTAGTTAATGCGCATGTACGTCTCCCAACAAAGATGGGACAGAAG
>NC_045747.1:32626178-32627763 GCF_008692095.1 Etheostoma spectabile | reverse complement strand
CACTCTGTAGCTAAAACAGAGAGCTTAACACACAGGGTGAAAAGAAGAGCAATGTGCAGTCCAACAAAAATATGGTGTTTTTAAAAAAATGAAACAAAAACAGCCTATTGTGAAACTGAAAATTAGCACAATATGAGCACTATAAACCGATCACAATCGTCATGGGCGGTGCTAAGCTTTGCATGGAGCCGCTGCACAATAGCCTCGGGAATGAACTTGTTTTGGTGGAGTGTGTACGTTCAAAGGTTGTTTTAGTCATGTGAAAGAAAAGTCAGATTGGACAGAAAGTCTAGCTAGCTGAGGAGCAGTTAACCAGAGTCCTCATATATCCACCACAGTTTAAAATTCCAGCACAAAGAAAGTGGAAGCTAACGGACATTGGTTAAGAGTCATGCATTCGGCAGAATTTCCTGCTGCACCAGAGGAGCAATTCTGGAATTGGCACGTCGACTCGTGAATATAGACTATCACATACCACATGAACCCATAACCATGAAACGTATCTAGAGAAAACAGTAGAAGAATGACTAAATTATTCTGGAGCTGTAGGAGAAAAATATATGCATTTCTGGGTGAAACGGGTTATTGAATCTGACATAATGTGGGAAGGGAGTAGATATGAAGGCGTTAGAAAGCATTACTTTTGGACTTGTTTCATGGAAAGCTAACTTTTACACTGCGATATGATAAGACAGATGGCAAAGCTCATTCTGCAGGACTCTGTGGAGTACCGCACATGGCTTTAAAACAGTTTGTAGGAAGCAGTGGGGTGCACTGCATGACTGCAGGCGGCCAACAGTGGAGCAGAGCACATACAGGAAACCCCTGGATTAAAGATAGTCTGCAGACAGACGGTCCAGTGCAAAATACAGACATCCCTTACGTTAAAAAAAGAGTTGGTAGGGTCCAGCAAATTCAGATAGTGCCCAAAATAGTGTCTGTTGAACTCAGTGGAGTACATTATGTACAAGCGCACATCACACAGCACAAAATAACCGTTAGGCTGCAGTGAAGTGCACTTCAGCCTAACGCTGTTTAGTACAACCGATACAGAGGACAGGTAAGCCCTCAAACAGGTTTTTTCAGGCGTCAGCCAGTTGCTCGCAGCACAGACAGATGTGCACCAAATAGGAGCCAATCCTCAGTGGATTGCAGTGCATACACATGGCCGCTAAAGCAATTCAAAGGCGATTCTGCAGGTGGAAGAGGCAATATCCTGAGACATGCTGCTTATTATTAGCCCTCTGTTTATTACAATCTATTAGGGATCTAACGATGCATCGTGAATCGGTTATAAATCAATGTAAATGTGTAAAGATTACAACCGGTTGAGATTAAAAAGAGGTAGAGAGAGAGTCTCTACTTTCAGATTAAGATTTTACATAAAAATATTACATATTACCAACATATTAGAATTGTATTCACGTTCAAAAATAAAAGCAATAATGCTTCATTAAACACATCCATAATTTTAGAACTGGTAAGGATGCTTCCTGGGCTTCCCCCTAGGGAGCTGGTCCAGGCACGTCCAGCTGAGAGGAGGCCTCAGGGAAGACCCAGGACTAGGTGGAGGGATTATATCTCC
>NC_045747.1:32625468-32626168 GCF_008692095.1 Etheostoma spectabile | reverse complement strand
ACCTGGCCTGGGAACGCCTCGGGATCCCCCAGTCGGAGCTCTGGCTTGGGAAAGGGAAGTTTGGGGTCCCGTGCTGGAGCTGCTGCCCCCGCGACCCGATACCGGATTAGTGGACAAAGATGGATGGATGGATAGATAATTTCAGAACTATTCCCATGTTTTCTTTATATATATAGTCAGGTACTTATTATCGGGAAAACCTAGGAGACAAAGTTTGAGACTGAGTTTGGGTGTAGTACTATTAATGGCAGTACAAAAAGTAAAGTAGTATTACTGTAATGGCAGTGTGACTATGATCCACCGTCGGTTTTCCTGCTGCTTTCTACTCTCTGTATACTCATATTTAAACAAGCAGCATGCAGGCAGACGTGCTGGACAATCAGTCATTCATCTGGCATCTAATGACACTCTTAAATAAACACATAAACCACATCGTTGGCCGAGTACAACATATAATCGTTCCATCTTGAGGTTTGCCCTTCTATAACTTACACTTATGTCTGGTTTGAAGTACCATCTAGCTTAACTGAAGGTGTTTAAGCTGCATTCAAGGTCTGTCCCCCTCTCTCTCTCAAAGCCCTGCTTTTCCAGCGTCACACTGAATTTCATCGTTTGTATTAGAGCTGCAAAGATTAATTCATTATTCAATTGTCAAAAGTATTTCTTTTTCAGTATGTCATTTTCTGGAAAAAAAAAAAAA
>NC_045747.1:32609311-32625458 GCF_008692095.1 Etheostoma spectabile | reverse complement strand
AGAAAAGAAGTTTAAATTCTGTGATTCCAGCTTGTTAAATGTGAATATTTTCTAGTTTCTTCTCTTCTCTGTGACAGTAAAATGAAAATCTTTAAGTTGTGGACAAAACAAGACATTTGAGGACTGGCTTTAGAAAACAGATCAACCGAGAAAATGATCGGCAGATTAATCAACTATGAAAAACAATCGCTAGTTACAGCAATTGTATTGCAATTGTATCACTAACACTAGCACCGAAACGGCTTTTTGCTACACAAACTGGTTAACACGCTTTGTGAAATCTCATTTCATTTTTTCTCAGTTCCTGAAAAGCTGAGTGTTTTTGGGGGGATCGTGTCTGCAGGACACTGCCATTACATGTGGCGGGCTGTGGGCCAGTCTTTCAGCAAAAAAACAAACAAACGGGGAAGATAGAAGCAGCAGTGAGGCAATAATGACAGAGTGGGGCTCAGAGTCCCAGACAAACAGCAGGGAAGTGGAACCCAAGGCTGGTCTTAACACAGACCTGTTTGTCATCTAGCATTAAACACAATGCTGTGTGTGTGTGTGCGTGTGTGTTTGTCTGTGTGGGTCTGGAAAAGGCTCTGCCCTGCTGCAACTAATTTACTCCTACTCAGGCCAGACATACAGTCTGTACAGATACACCTGCAAAACACACACACACACACACACACACACACACACACACACACACACACCACACACCACACGTAGACACTCATGCAGACACATCTGGCACCATCTGGAAAGCTATCATCGGTTTGCTGCCACTCAGCACCCCCCTCTGCACATGGCACTAGACCAGGTTGTGTGTGTGTGTGTGTGTGTGTGTGTTTGTGTGTTTACATGGAGCAGACCTTGAGTGTGACCTGAGGTCTGTGTTTGTCAATGTGCTGTTTCACTGTTTGTGTGTCAAAGTGGGAGGTGTAATCTGTATTGATGGCTGTTTATTGTATGTCATTAAGGCGTGTGTGTGTGTGTGTGTGTGTGTGTGTGTGTGTGTGTGTGTGTGTGTGTGTGTGTGTGTGTGTGTGTTTTACACACATCAATGAAATGATTAGGATTTAACCTCTGGCACGATGTTTGCTGCCATGAGAGTCTGACACATGCTTCCATCGCTTCGCCACACAACACCTATCTGCCTCCTCCTTTTTCTTTCTTTGATGCCAAAAGCGATGCTAATGCCCTCCGACCAATCTAGATACCAACCCCCTGGCTGTTAACCCGCTCCCTCTCTCACTCTCCCCCACCCACCCCATCTTTCTGTGTTGATGTGCGAGGCTGGCAGAGGAGTAGAGCAGATGATTGCATCCACACCAGTGCACATTCACAAAGGAGCAGGCAGGCACGCAGAGAGGAAGCTTCACATACTGTCACAACTGTGCTCTGTCTGGAACTATGTGCTTCACTGAGAGAAACATGGAGCGAAGAAGCTTTACTTTTTGTAGCGTGCACTGATATTATATAGTGCACATTATTCTTTTTGCACCTTAGTGCCCATGGTGCTAGCTTTTTGTGCTGCAGTGCTGTTAGAAAGTGCTGGAATATAAGTCAAGTATAATGCTTTATCTTGTTCATGCATTAGCTTCAATGAAAGTGTTACCAAATGACCATGCATTTACTAAGAAATAATCCATAATTACTAATCCTATATAAACCATACGGCTGGGTTTAAAAAAAAATTGATTTCCTGATTCAAATTAATCTTCATTTGAATGATCCCATTTCAATTCATAAAATAAAGAGATAGCTCTTTTAATAGGCTCCATTTTAAAGCTACAGGGAAGACGTTGGTATTGAATGAAGCTAATCTAAGGTAGGCTGTTAGTGTCATGCTAAATAACGCTCCAAAGTTAGGGGACATTTTTGCCGTTTTTACACATGTATGGCTTTAGGTATACCTGATTTGATACAGTTATTATTATGCAATTATTTTGAATTTTATAAATAAGAGCTACCTTAGCACAGAGACTAGAAATTTAAATTTCCTTCCAAAATCATCAATATTTGATATTTGATATATATATATATATATATATATATATATATGTAAATATCTGTGCTGGGGCAAGTCAATCAAGTGCACTACACAGAGTTATGCAGAAAGCGAGAGAGAGAAGCAAGAAGAAGAAAAGACAAACAAAAAAGTCAGACAGTCTTATTGATTCTTTGATTATTGAAAACAGCTTTCGAAATGAAAGAAGTTCAGGATTGGCTCGGTGAGCTCGCTGCGTTTTCCTCCAAAACATCATCACTCACCTCTCTGCTGAGCTGACTGCCTCCATGATTGAATTACAGAACAAATGGAGAGAGAGAGAGAGAGGGAGAGAGAGAGAGAGAGTGGGGGGGAGATGTGGATGGCTATTTGTTGCTTTGAGGAAAAGGGAATGGTGAGAGCAGTTGCAGAACAGAGAGAGAGAAAGGGCAGAAAAAGAACTAGGATGAGACATCTTGTGGTGAGACAGATGGAGGAGGGGGGATGAAAGGCTGCAAACGAGGAAAGGGAGAACAGGGCGATGAAACAAAGGGATAGCTGAACACATTTAGTCATGTTCACCGCTTTTATTCCCACAAATAACACACACACACACACACACTTTTGCCCATCTGCACAATGCACTGCACCAAAAATAACATCCACATAGTTTCATGGGTCAGTGGCAAGTTCAGGGAGAAGAGAAGAGCATAGGAGAGGTGAGGAGATGGGAGGAAAGAGAACGTGGGGATACGGAGGAAGGAAAGGAAAACAAAGGGAGCGACTTGCCTAGAAAGTTAAGGGAGGGAAAGAAGGAAGAATAAAGGAAAAGATAGGACAGCACATGAAATTAAAAGAAAGGAAATGACACAAAAGGAAATGAAATACAGGACAGGGGAGAAAAGGACAGGAAAGGAAAAAGATAGGACATCATGTGGAAGAAAAAGGAATGAGTGAAAAAGAAAGGAAAGGAGAGAAAAGTGCAGTAAGTGAGAGAAAAGGACAGGAAAGGAAAGGAAATAAGTTAATAAGAAGAGAGACGCAAAGGTGGGACAGAAATAAATACAGTGTCATATGAAGTATGATATGACAGTTAATGGTGACTACCAGCACACCTATTCTATTCTATTGTATTGTATTGTATTCTATTGTAGCCATAGTGCAGATTAACAGGATGAGAGGGGAAGGGGAGTAAGTGGTTTAGCCTGGATCTAAAGACCACCCACTAAATGACAAGGGCAGCGGGGTGGGACCTCCCCTGTTCAATCAGCACTGATTATAGAGGTGGCGTTAACCACCTACTGTACTGGCTTATATACACACACACACGTGTGCGCACACACACCACACACACACACACACACACACACACACACACACACAGGCTGGCACTGAGAGGTACAGACTTTTGGTATTTTCTGTGTTATGGTTGTTAAGGTTAAAGTCAAGCAGTGTAGACGTCACGCTCTTTAACACACCACTCATGCAGTCACAACACACACACACACACACACACACACACACACACACACACACACACACACACACACATGGCAAAATCCTCTGCAGACATGAGAGTTGAATCTCAAAGATATAAGAGAGAAAATAAACAACAGCTGAGCCATGTCATTTGATAATTAGTATGTAACTAATACAGTAGCTGTATGCATGTGTTGGTGTTTGTTAGTGTGCAAGGGTGTGTGTGTGTGTGTGTCTCCTCAACAGTGGCTGCAGAGTGCGACTGTGCGTCTCTATCGCCTTACAGGATTTCTCCACTCACGCCCTGAATTCATAACATTATGTGTATTCTCACTGCTTTCGAATGAATGTTTCAGCAGCTAATAAAGACAACTCCTAAACGTAAACTAACATGGTGTGGACAAGGTTTTACTGTACTACATGAGAACCCTTTAGAAATGTTCCGCCCTTCATCCACAGTGAATACATTTAGCATCGCCTTGGGACTTTGTGAATGAATGCTGGTGCTCTTGCGATGTCTGTGGCCACTCAAAATAGGCCAGTAACTCACTTTGGTTGCCATACACTGACACACCCTTAGGTCTTTGATATGTGTGAGAGTATATAGAGGGTGGACTGTGTGATATGAGCTTTGTTAAAAAAAAATAGTAGTATGACAGGAGAATAAACTGAACCCTACAAATTTCTGCCGAACACCAGTGGATGAATAACTGACTGTTCACTAAGCCCCACCCCCATAGTTTCTGTTGCTATGTATGTCAAGCTTTACTTTCTCACACAGCACATATGCAGTTTTCAATGATGAATGGCAGAATGGCAGATTAACTTCTCAACCTTCTTTGTAATTTTAATAATGGGCCCATGATTTCAGACAAAGGTAGACAAAAGCAGGCTTCTCATTTCTAATGGATGACCGCTGGTTTTGCCGGCTGCAATCAGCTGGAAGTTAGCTCACTAATTAAGCTAATGTAGTGCCTTATGTTGAAGATGCTGTCTTCAGCTGACTTTTTATTGCCAAGCCAATGCTGGCCCACCATGCAACTTGCAGTACAGTAAGTGTGATGTGGAAACCATAGAAATAGAATGAGAATAGAACACACATACCCTTTCAAATAAACATCACTGTAAAAAACGGTTATATTCTGGTAGCTGGGGTGCCAAAAAAATACTGTAACATTATGAACAATATTTTTTTCTAAAACTACAAATTCTGCTGTATTACCGCAGACATGTAAATTCACAGTCAGTTTTTGTCATTTTGTTGTGTTTCTAAAAAATACATAAAAATTAACAAAATAATTCTTTAAAATTACAGTGCGCAATTATACTGCTGCGAAGCGGCTGCCATCTTTGACAGCTAGCTAGGGCAACACCACTTGGACACGTTATTATGGATCCCACGCGACTTCTAGGCAAGTCCCGTCCTACAAAGCAGCCTGGTTGGTTGGGGTTAGGCATTGACCTCGAGTAGTTAAGGTTAGAATAGCCGTCAGTGGGTCAGGGGGTAGGACCTGAACAAATCGGGTTCCATTACCTTGTGTAAGCATGGACGCCTGGCCAATAGTAGCGTGTGAATGTTATTGAAGGGCGGGTCTTGCCTAGAAGTTGCATGGGTTCCGTAATAATGCCACTTGGACAGACCACATAGTTACCGACTGATGGGATAGGAATTGCAGTTTGTTGTTAGTTGTGTTTAGCAGCAAATAGATAACGGAGCTTTCAGGGGCCGTGGTAGTTGAGTTCAGCCCAGAAAAAGTCAGCGCCAAGACGTTTAGCTTCAGGCACAGAGACGACAAGTTAAGTTTAGAAAAAAGATTGTGGTTTGGATCAAAACGCATCCTGGTTGAAAGCATTTAGTGGTGTAGCTAGCTGTCAAAGATGGCGGTTGATCTGCACCTGCACGACTCACATCATGAAGGGGACTCCCTTTGGGTCTCTCGACAGTGACATTGCAAAGAACTGGGACTATTGTAGCGGGCTAACTCATTCTGTTTCTATGGTCACTACACGGTGCTGAGAGCCGTTTTCTACTAACTAATCAAATGACCACAGCAAACAGTTCCATCTCTGTTCTTCTCTCATTCTATTTCAATGCTTAAAAGATGCAGTGAGAATTGAATCAGTTGTTGTTGTTGATCTTGTGTCCAGCAGTTCAACTTTTGAAACACAATCACATTTGCATAGTCATAGATTCTGCAGGAAGAAGTAGTAGATTTAATTTAAAAAAAATGTAATCAGTTATTTGAATTTTAGTGTAAAAGACCTTATCAGATACACATTATAAATCAAAGCATAGTATTTATAAATGTTTTAAAACTTCTAGAGAATATCTTTAAAATTTCCACAGACGTGTGTGCATTACGCAAACGTAGCAATACATATCTCTACCTTTGGTCACGCATCCGGTGTTGAAATCTAATAAAGAACAGGATAGAGCTGCTAATGTCTGCTTAGGCTGCTAAATTCTGATAGCTACCACTCAAACAAACATAGGTAGTATAAGATGTAATCCTTAGTCTTGAAAATAATCTGTGTGTTACTGCAGGTGGTAAGCTTGCTAACGATTGCATTAAAGCGGATACACGCTGTTTATCTGCTTTAAATCCCTTCCTTCCTTTCAGGTAGCTGTCCATTAATGCTACTGTATGCTCTTAACATCCCCATCTGGAGTAACAAAATAATCTTTTGTGTGTGTGTCTGTGTGTCTGTGTGGTTGTGTGTGGTTGTGTGTGTGTGTGTGTGTGTGTGTGTGAGGAGTAGAATCTCTATTCTATTCTGCTTGACCTGGTCTATATAACTCTGCTCTTCTACTTGTTTTATTTTCTGCATGCAATGTAGCACTACAACATCCCAAAATGCTTTGCTTCCACAGCCCACTCTAATGTGTGGGCAATGCAGAGTGGAGCCAGAGAGAGCTGCAGATAGCCCATTCCGTCAAGCCTGGTAGCTGCCATACTGATACTTCAACTGATAAATACCGGCTGATGTTCCGGTTTCAAAAGACAGGGGAAGATGCTGCAAGGGCCCAAATGCTTGGTGTGTGTGTGTGTGTGTATGTGTGTGTCCTCAGGAGGAAGTGACCAGAGACCAGAAGGGACTGGCCTGCTGGACAGATGTTGAGTCTGGCCTAATGTGTGTGTGTGTGTGTATTAGGTTTAACTACATTTGTGGGGACCAAAAACTGGGAATACAGTATACTTATGGGGTCCTGACAGCTTTGTGGGGACAAAATGCTGGTCCCCACAACTTAAAAGGGCTGTTTGAGGAAAAAGACTTGGTTTTAGGATTAGGGTTAGAGTTAGGTTATGGTTAGGGTGAGGGTGAGGGTTAAGGTTAGGCATTTAGGTCTGATGGTTAAGGTTAGGGTAAGGGGCTAGGGAATAAATTATGTCAATGACTGGTCCCCACAAAGATAGTGAGACACACTTGCACTTGCACACGTGCATATGTGTGTTTGTGTGTGTGTGTGTGTGTGTGTGTGTGTGTGTGTGTGTGTGTGTGTGTGTGTGTGTGTGTGTCTCCATACATAGCCATACATGTGTGATCCAGTAGTTGAACAGATGTTTGGTGTTGGATCTCTGCCCACACAGCTACATATTTGCAAAGGATTCCATTTGATGTACCTGACCTAGGATACATGCGCTTACAGTTTGTGCAGTATTATCTGTATATATATGTGTGTGTGTGTGTGTGTTTGTTTACAAATCCATCTTTTACATTACTTACTTATCAAAGGTCATTAAACACTTTTGATCCATATAGGAATCCTTTATTCACCATTTTATCATCTTCTGTAAGTCCCTGTCTCTCTCCCTCTGCCTGCCTGCTTTGGTTGGATGCTTTCCATCTCATAAAGCTAGCACTGTGAAATCACTCTCGCTATATTAACCTTCGTCAGTCCCTTTTAAAAGAGGGAACTGAGCACCTACGATTGGGCTGTCCCTGACAAAAACATTGTAAGCTACACTGTGCAGTGCCCAGCTACGTCCTGCTGTGCCTTGTAATGCCGCACAGTGCCCTGCTATGCCATGAACTACTACAAAGAACTGCTACAAACTACTATTTTTTCTATTTTTGTTATTGCCACTCTTCATTCTAACCCCAACCGGCCCGTCAGACACCGCCTACCAAGAGCCTGGGTCTGACCGAGGTTTCTGCCTAAAAGGAAGTTTTTCCTCGCCACTGTCGCACTGTTGCTTGCTCTGGAGATGTTTCCCAAACTTAGGGTCGGGACCCAAAATGGGTCGCACACCGGTTTTATTGGGTCGCCAATTGGCGTTAATGCATATCAATCTGATGTGAATGAGCGTTCTTTTTTGCTACACGGGTCTGTTCAGCTCAGATGCTGTGGGGGGGTCTCTCTCTCTCTTCTCTTATCCTAGGAGGGGATAAGAAAATGAGTTGAGAAAGGGGTGAGACACAGAAAGGAGAATAGACACCTTTTCTGTTTTTGTTTACTTTTATAATGGAATAAATATACTTCATATACATTTCAAATTCATAGTTTGTTCCGTCTTTTGTCCACAGTTTAAAAATGTAGATGTTCCGATGATTCGTGGTGTATTTTTGTAAAATTTGGGTCCCGGGGAGACACCAAATGTCTCTTTTGGGTCTTGAGCTGAAAAAGTTTGGGAACCACTGCTCTGGAGGAATCTACTACAACTGTTGGGTCCTTGTAAATTCCGGAGTGTGGTCTAGACCTACTCTATCTGTAAAGTGTCTTGAGATAACTCTTGTTATGAATTGATACTATAAATAAAATTGAATTGAATTGAATTGAAACTATAACACTATAGGTTGATTTCATCGACAGATCTGTAAAACTGAGTTTGTCCGCAATGAATCATGCAAAAGCTCCTCTTTACATCTTGTGTTTTACCAGAGATGTGCTCACAAGTTTCTTCAAAATAAGGATGGGGGGGGAGGGGCCTATACATTACATTCCTGCCTCTGCTGAATTACTTTATCCCTGGTGGGGACAAAATGTACCCCCCCCCCAGACCATATATTATTTACCTAAAGTAGAAGTATTATAAACTAGGTAGCGATAGAATGATAAAATCCGAGCGGCAGCTGCCGGTTGTATTTAGCCGCTACGGAGCTCCGGGATGCCGGCTACCAGCGTTGCAGTTGGTTAGCCGCCAATAGGTGACTGTGAGCCAGCTACAGGCACCGCCAGATGACGTTCCTTTTAGGGGCCATGGGAGTGGAGTTTAGCCAGGAAAAGGGAGCGTCATGCGGCACTGACAGTTAGATCTAGACACCACAACGACTAGTTAAGTGTAGGAAAAAGGAACAAACAACTTTAGTAACATTAAGAATTCAAAGTAAAACACCAGTGTATAACTACCTAGGTTGCTCGTTGAGCCAGCTCAGTAAGGCAAGGTAATACCTACAGTACTTTAACATCATGTGGAGACAATGTTCCAGTTAGCTTACTGTTAGACATGTCAAGGGATCCCACTAAAGGGATTCCATTCCCCAGAAAAGTGATGAATTGTGAAACACCACCAATATTTCATTTACAAAAGTTAACCTGATTAGAGGATGTAGAAGAAGGAATTTAGGATGACATTTTAATTGATATACTATCTTGTTTCTTTTGTGAAATATGAATCTATCTTTCCTTTAACGCAGGAGTGTCAAACTCAGTTTCGCTAAGGGCCACACTAGAAAATGAGAATCACATCAAGGGCCAGACATGTTATTTTTTGCTTGTATGTCATTGAAAAAGTCAAATACCTTTGATTGTATTATTGCATGTCTCATATAGTCTTCTCACTTACAGTTTGGTCGACAAAAATGTTGAAAAAAATGCCAAAAACGTTTGATCCGGATTTGGCCGCTTGGTTTTTGTGTTGAAAATGACATTTTTTAATCTTTGATTTGCAGAATCTTCAAGTGCTATATACCTATATTAATCTGTTTTGTGATTTGATTTGTATTCAAATCTTCCATGTTTAGACAATTGTCTACTCAGAGATTGTATTTACATACTTTGTAAAGCCGAGTTTGACACCTGGGTTGCATTACTGAGTGAAATGTGCTCTCTTGTTGTTGAAGGAGAAGAGAATATTACTGCCTGCTATGTCATTTAACCCTTGTGTTGGCCCGGGTCAAATTTCATCCGTTTTTCAAAGTTTTCACATCAGAAATATAAGTTTCTTTCAACCAAATTCCCCAAAAGTAACATGCAACACTAAAATATCTTATTGGTGATTGCCACTTTCATGGTCTACCCAGGTCAAAGTCTGTTATAATACATGAACATATGTTCCTTTGATCTTAACTATTAGTCAAAAGAATTCAGAATTTCTGCTAATTTTACTCCAAAACTAGGCATAATTTCATGTAAATAAGTTGCAGTGACCATACATTCCAAACAGAAGTGTAAAACAAGGTGATAAGGTGAAATCAAGTTGGCTAAGAAGACGTAAAACAGTAATGGGAGATAATGTACAGGATGCTTTATGCTTTATAAACAGGCACATTCAATTTTGGTCGATGGGAAGACAATACAAGGGTTATTAGTGTGAATCTCCCGTGTTTACTATATAAAATGACTTTTTTAAACAGCTGTTCCTAACACCACTTGTTAACTCAACATCACACCTGTATGGTTAAGGTTGTGTTTTCAGGTCTTAAGTCACATGTATAAAGTTGGACACATTAGCAGTAATAATTATATAATGTTTATGGTTTACCTGCTTTCGCATTATAACTTTAACTAGATATTCAACTTAATTTTAGCGTCACTTACAACACTGCAATGTTTTTTTTCTTGTACTATGGCAACTGCACTTTACTTTACAATACCTCATGTGACGCCGCTTCACTTTACCTTACCTTACTTTGCTTCAGTCTGCCTTTCTGCACACTTTCTATTGTTTACCTGTTTTTCTTGTCTGTTTACTTGTTTGTTTGTTTTTGCTTTCATTGTAGAGAATTGCTGCTGTAACAGAGGAATTTCCCCGTTGTGGGATGAATAAAGTATCATCTAATCTAATCTAATCTTAAAGCACGATGTGAAGCTGTTGAAGCGATGAAGGCCTCCCCTTCACCTAACTAATAAATATTTCAGACTTATGTAGTGTAGTCTCTTTGACGCCTCTCCTTCTGATTTGGAAGCAGATATCTGGGTCAGATGTTTTTTCCAGGAAGGTTGTCTGAAATATATGTGCATAGACTGAGGTTGGAGATGATCGGGGAACTGTAGACTTGAGGACTTTCAGACCATCTGATCCTAGTCCTCAGAGCAGCTGGGACAACATAAGCACATTGAGGGAGTGTGTAGCCTCCATCCTCCCTAATGAAAAAAAGGAAAGGCAGAAAGAGAGAAAGGAAAAGGATGAAGTGGAACAAATCAACTAGATAAAGATAAAGATAAAACAATGGAAAAGGAGAATGGAAAGCTGTATTCAGAGTGAATCTTGCCCTCGGTGCTTTTAGTGTGTCACAGTTCTGTCTCTTTAAACAGAAACATCCCTGTTTGTCAGCGTTGTCATGACTTGACATGTGATCCATCACACACACACACACACACACACACACACACACACACACACACATATGCACGCATGCACCGTGATTAATCACTCTAAACATATTCCAATCTCATCAAGTTGATTTTTTCCATGGCGTCCATTTCCTTTTCCACAGACCCTGAAGTCCATTATCTTGACAGTACTCTGCTGTACTTTTGGGTTTAGTGCAAACTTGCAAATGTTAGCATGCTAACAAGCTATGATGGTGAACATATACCTGTAAGCCGTATACCTGCTAATGTTGCTAATGTTGATGTTCAAAGTGCCGATGTGTCTATACATAAGCATATAGTATAGACCAAATCCCAGTGGTTGTGTACAATAACTTCTGAGGAGAAAACCCCTGCACTGAGCAAACGGGATAGACTCTCATCTCATTCATCTAAAATGCATGTTTGATGCTTTCATACGTCAACGCTTTCAGTCACATTCAGTTGGAGACCTAAAGACCTAAAGGAAATGACACCACCCAAAAATAGGGCTGCACAAAAAATCTTTTTTTTATCCTCATTGCAATATTTACTGGCTCAATAAACACAAGGCTGTGACTTATTGCAAAAGACACATTTTTTTAGTTTTCTGAAAGAAAATATTAGTAAAAAGCTGCACTTTAAAATGGAACTGTTATTCTTTTTTAGTGGTGACTTTTATATTCAACTAACAAATGTTCAGTAAAATCATGTTGGAAATAATTTCCTTTAATTTCTTTTAAATTCCACAAGCAATTTGTTGAGTACTGAAAGCAACAGAAATGCAGAACTGAGTACACTTTAATATCTGTTTATTTTTCACACGTCATTTTGTTCTCGCGATACTCAACAACATTATCGCATATTGCATATTTTCCACATATCGTTTTGGTTTATCAACTCCGCTAGCAAAGCAACCCAGTACACAAAATAAGCACAGCAGAAACGTCAGATAGGTCGGACCTCCGTGTTTTACTGTATAAACCAGATTCTTGTGTGATTCAGTCTATAGTGTTTTCTATTATGCCAACATTTGCTAGTTAGCCCTAAACACAAAGTACACCTGATGCTGAATGTCATTAACCTGTCCATCGTATTGGAGAAACGACCATGTTATCCACTGGTGGCTCTAAATGGAAAGATAAGGGATCTCCAAAGTTAGTACAGTTAGTCCTTAATGTGTGAATAAACATGAAACTACACTTCATTTGTTGCACTGTGAAAAGATCAAGGCAGATGCAAAGAAATGACAAATAGTTTTTGGAACAGATGCATGTTGTCACATATGTAGCAGGGACTGGTTCCATTTATATTGTGTGGGTGCACACACCGTAAATCCCTGGAAGGTCTGTCATTTGCACTGCCTCCTACCTCCATCGTTTTTCTCTCTACATCTCTGTTTCCTTCTTTCTCTTGGCCACCCCCCACCCCCCTGCCATGCCCGCCCAATGAATCAGTCTGGCTAGCTGTGTGTTGCTGTCAGGGAACCGATGAGGGCGATTAGTCATGTCAAACTGGGCCAGGATCTGGACGGCCCGAGCTGACAACAGGAAAGAAGGGATTCAGAAAGAGTCCACCAAAGCAACAGCTGCCCCCTTCTCTTTTTGCCTTGTATTTAAACGTTAACAGTGGAAAGACAGGATGGGAATGAGAGGGGAAGCTGGGGTAAAAAAGGACACATGCATAGAAAGTCCTAGGTCAGGTTCTAACATGGTACACCTTTTACCAGATGAGCCACCACGGTGGTCCAACATCTACCCTTCCTTTTTGTCCAAGAGAAGAGCATGAGTTTGTGAGTTATGAGTGTGTGTTGCTTGTTATGCTACAAATAGCTGTGTTTCTACATGCATTTGTCTATTGGAGTACCTGATACAGCTCATTCTGATCCTAGTTCTGGAAATAGGGGGAAAAGAGAATTGGCACAATTTCATAATTAGGAATCCTACCATTGGAGGATAAGTCTAGGCGAGAAATGGGGACTTGGACTTTTTCCATGGTATGGTGTGACATTTTTGTCAGATCACATCGACAATATTACCTATACTTTGCGAATAAAACTGTACGAGGGTTTGACCTTTTGTCAAATACTCAAAGAAGTCACAGACGAACGGTGTTTAAACATGACATGGCTCGCTTGTAAATTGATGCTGAAAATCTTTGATTTAATAAACCTTTAAATCAAAGACAGTATCAAGCGGATTCCTTATCAACACGTCATCCAGCATACCACTTCAGACACCACACTATAGAACTTCCTCTAATGTATCTACAGTACTCTATACTAAATCCCACAGTAGTCTATGTGTGGGTTTGTGTGATTGTGTGGTTGGTTAGTTTTCCATGTTGCTGTCAGGATGTGGTTAACGTTACTAATGTGTTGACATCCCGGGGCTTTACTCTTTGTGTAGGTTGTAACGTTGCTTGCTGGATTTGTCTTGAAATATGATATTATGGGATTTAGGAGAGTCTTCACGTTGACAAGATGTATGTCTACACTTGGTTGACATGCAATCAGCTGCCTAAGGTTATTAGCGGTCAAATGTTAGGGTAGTATTAATAACTTTGCAGTAACATCCTTTAATCTAAGTTAGTTCAAAGGATCTGGTCATAAATGATCTGTTTAACAGATGGATGCTGTTGAGAGCTACCATTCAGCAATAACTTTGGACTAGAACTCAGCTGGTCCGTTGGTAGCTAACGGTACAGATTCGTAGTTCACTGTCATTTTTGTAGTTTTAGTTGACCTATGTGTAAAAAAGAAATCTCTCATCTACTCTGTACAGACGTGTATACCAGCCTGCCTGGTCTCTTTGGTCCTTTTGGTGAAGCTATAGCTGCTGCAAAGTTGATGATATAGTTGTTGCCCATAGGTGGCAATTGTAAGCAGTATCAAGGTAAGATGGTGGACAGTTACCCCAATAGTGTGAGGCCTCCTCCCTCACTCCTCCTTCTTGTCTAAAATCGTCACATCTGCAACCAGATAGCAGCAAACTCGACGACTTATATCAGATCTCCACAAACCAATGGGTGATGTCACACATGTTTCATGTCTACGGTTGTATATGGTATCATACCAACATCCATGTTCAGTTAACTCAACTCCTTTGATCCCTCTGTTACAGTAGGTGTGTGTTACTTCGGGCCAAGCAGACGGTTGTTTTGCAGCACGACGACCAATGGAGGAGAAGTAGTGGTGTCCCTCAGCCAATGAGCACCGATGTTTTGTATGTTCTGGCTGATGGGCTAGCTGTATGCAGCTGTTTAACACATGCAGAACATGTGGTTTGGCTCCACATGATTGTGTGTGTGTGTGTGTGTGTGTGTACCTTGTGCCAAACCCGCTGTGGCCCCGCCTGATTCTGGTCTCAGTTTTCTTTCACTTTTTTCCATCCCTCCCCCTCTTGTCCTTTCTTATCTTTCCTAGCTTTCCTCCTCTTTCTCTCTCTCTCTTTCTCTCTCTCTCTCTCTCTTTCTCTTCCTCTTCCTGGCTCCATCGCCATAGCAACAAGCACACAGTGCCGGCCAGGAAATGTTTGGATCACCTACCGTTATTCCAATTCAGCATTGCGGGGTCCGGTCAGACACTTTAGTCCTGCGCTGTGTGTGTGTGTGTGTGTGTGTGTGTGTGTGTGTTTGTGTGTGTGTTTTTGTGTGTGTGTTTGTGTGTGTGCATGCGTGTGTGCGTTTTAGCATGGGATTACACATAATCTGACTATAGGGATTAGCACAGGCAGACCTATTGGCCCACTGGCTATTATACATTCAGTGTCTTTTTTTCTCTTTCTCACTGTTAACAATTATCATTGCCATCATCATCCCTCCATCTCTGTTTTCTCTCTCTTTCTCTCTCTCTCTCTCTCTCTCGTAATCATTTTCCACTGGCGGCAGGTTCTCTCATTCCTGTTTTGGTCTCTGTCCTCTGCTCTCATTCCCCCCTGTCCTGTCTCATCCCTTCTCATCTTTCCTCTCACCCCATTCTTTTATTCATGCCCCCACTGATACGTCCATCTCACCCTCCTGTCCATTCTTTTCATCTCTGAATCTATCATCCCTGGATCCATCCTTTTAACCCCCACCCCTTTCTATATGCCTCCCACATTCTGCCCTCCTTCTCTCTGCTCGTTTCATTTGCCTTTTTTCAGTTTCCAGTTGGACTTTCATCTTGCTGTTTGTCCTCTTTTCCTTCCTTCCCTCTTTCCTCCTTGCCTAACCCCACCCCCTCTCTCATCTCTCATTCATCCAAATCTCTCGCTCAACTCTCATGTGATTGAAGAGGAAAAATTCCCTTTCACACGTTTATTTTTCTCCCTAATCACTCCAGCTCTCGAGACTTTTATCTTTGCGCGCATCATCTCTTTTCCATTTCTTTCTTCTCTCCCTCCCTCTGCCAGTCAGCCTGTCGGGCGAACCCTGGGCCCCTGTCTGCATGCTACCATGGTTGCAGGGCTGAGTGCCAACACGGGGGCGGGGGGGTGGGGGGGTGCTGGGTGCATGGGTAGCAAAAGGGAAACTTGTTTGAGGTTGTTCTCGTTCTTTCTTTCGTTCTTTAGTTCCGGTTGCTTGCACAGAGATGCAACATACAGTGGCAGGTCCACGGATCGTTGCAATGTCAGTTATATAATAATACGTGTACATAATAATAATCTAACTATTTAGATAATGAATTAAGCCTTTGGATGAAATGTAAATGTAATGTAATGAAAATATGTGAAATGTAAGGATTTGTGTTGTAAATATAATCTTTCTGTTTAGGACTATTAGTTGGACAAAACAACTATTTCCTATTACTCTAGCAAATTATAATGCCTTTCTTCATTTAATTTTTTTTTTTATAATTCATAGACTGAATGATTAAGCAATTTAAATAATTGTCAGATTCATCTCGGGCTGTAATTGTAATAAATGATTCTTCAATTAATACCGACCTTTGCTTGAGTGATCTGATATTGATTCATAAAATCCAGAAATCAATCTTTTAATATATGCCTTTTCACCATGGAAGTGAAAGTACTTTAAAGATACTTTAATGGTCAGTTCTTAATATAAGCAATAACCTGGTGTATTAGAAAACACTTTGGGTTGCTTCTTGCTTGTACAATTTACAGCATAAATTCTCTGAGAATCTCTTTCATATACATGCTAAATTTGTCACAACTTGGACCCAAAAGTGCAGAGTGTAG
>NC_045747.1:32574047-32609301 GCF_008692095.1 Etheostoma spectabile | reverse complement strand
GGAGGCAATGGAAGATTTAAATTAAATGAAAACAAAAAAGTGTCCAGAGGCAGGCAGTCAACTGGTGAAACAAAACAGAGAACACAGAACGAACACGGATAAAACATAACCATGAACAAATAACCGGGAAACAGCAACACACAAGGAATGAATTATCACAATAAAACAGAAAACAGCAAAAGTGAAACCCACAACCATGACACAATTACTATCGTAACTGAAATGTCCGTAACCTAATTGGTTATAAATCAAATTGGCAGTGTAAGCGAATCGGGAATCAAATCAGAAAGTCATAATAATACCTGGCCCTAGATTAATGGATAAAGAACTGTTACTTGCAGCCATACAATACAGAAAACCCCATTATCCTCTTTCATTTTCTACTTTGTTTTTTTAAAGTAATCAGCTTTATCGCTTTAATTTGAAGGACTAATAGAACCTTAAGACCTCTATAAGAGCCATAAATGTCGCTGTTTGTACCTGATGACGCTGTAATGGGCTGCAGGAATGGTAGGGGGGGATGTATGGGGCTGGTGTTATCTTTAGTTCAGGCGAGGTGGGGCAGCTCCACTGGGAAGGGCCGAAGGAGGTAACAGGGGTACATCCCATGGCCCTTAAATAGCATTCCCAACTCCTCCACTTGCCTCCCTTCCTGCGTCTTAGTCCCTCCCACCGAGGACGCCCAGGAGACACGCGAGGAAGTCATCGGAGGAGAGACCAAATGTGTTTTAGATGAATAAGACAACCTTTCTTCTGAAACCTCACATGAATATACGTCAGCTGTTGAAGATGATGCCAATTGATGCTCGCTCCTCGGGGGCAGAAATGAGAGCTTTGAGACGGCCTTCAGCGAGGAGGGACAGAACACCTTGAGGACCGGGGACTGAGAAGTTGAGGAGCTATCACATAAGGGACATGGGATGTAGTCACTACAGTAACACCCTGGACCTGCATGGTTTTAAATCCATAGAGGAAGTTTTGCCCCCCCCCCCCCAAAAAAAAAGGGTTTGGGTTTTAGCCAGCCCCAAAGGAAAATCACCAGCACCAAAATGATAAGAATTGATAATAAAAATAGCTATTTAAATCCTCTCTAAGTGTGTTTAAGAGCAATACACCAAACAGTTAAACAAGCAGAAGATACTTAAAAAGGAGTGCTAATCTCAGTTTTATCTCCAGAGTCAGGCTGGTGATGTATTAAAATATTAATATTATCTTGTAAACAGTTTTGGTAATTGGGACTTAATTCAAGCATAATAGGCATTTTGTTTATCAAATTCTCAGAAATTTCAGACAAATGCATAGATTTCTGTTAAATAAGGTAACACAGACTCTTTGTCTTTACTGTGGCTTACTGGTACGCGTTGTCGCCCCACAAAAACCCCAGAAAAACCTCGACCTGGATAAACAGATTGATGATGGTTGAATGAATAAACCAAAGATATTGACACAGAAACAAAGATGGGATGAAAGAGAAGATTTCACTGATTGTTGTACATTAAAGAGCAGTTTACTCCAGGGCTGCAACTAACCATTCTTTTTATTGTCAATTTGTTTCTTCTTTTTTCAATCTATAAAATGTCAGAAATTGGTGAAAAATGTTGACCAGTGTTTTCCAAAGCCCAAGGTGACGTCCTCAAATATCTTGTTTTTTTTTCAGTTTACTGTCACAGAGGAGAGAAGAAACCAGACAATATTCACATTTAAGGAGCTGGAAGCACAGAATTTGGACTTTCCTCATAAAGAAATGACTTAAATCAATGAATCGATTATCTAAATAGTTGATGATTCATTTGTTATTTGACAACTAATCCATTAATCCTCTAGCTTACTGGTCACAAGGACTGCTCAGCCTCAGGTATAAGTTGTATAATGTCTTTGAGCTTTCTGAAGTCTGAGAAAATAACCCTGATGATGATGAGGTTACTGTAGGTTGGGCTGAAAACCTGTGTTACAAACTGTAAAAACATGTTTGAACTTTGTTCTTGTTGAGTTAAAATATCTGGTCATCAATCTTAAAAATGATCTGTTACACAGACAATCAGGCCAATTAGCTCAGGGCAGAGCAGGACTATCAGTAGCAAGCAGACAGTAGCTGCAGACACGGCCACAATAAGGCTATTGTTCTCAGTGTAACTCTAGTCTCTCTCTCTCTCTCTCTCTTTCTCTCTTTCTCTTTCTCTCTCTTTCTCTCTCTCTCTCTCTCTCTCTCTCTCTCTCTCCTCTCTCTCTCTCTCTCTCTCTCTCTCTCTCTCTCTCTTTCTCTCTTTCTCTCTCTATCTCTCTCTCTATTTCTCTCTTTCTCTCTCTCCTTTCTCTATCTCTCTCTCTCTCTCTTCTCTCTCCTCTTTTTCTCTCTTATCTCTCTCTTTCTCTCTCTTCTCTCTCTCTTTCTCTCTCTTTCTTCTCTTCTCTCTCTCTCTATTCTCTCTCTCTTCTTTCTCTCTTTCTTCCTCTTTCTTATCTCTATCTCCTCTCTCTCTCATCTCTCTCTTCTCTCTTCTCTCTCTCTCTCTATCTCTCTCTCTCTTTCTCTCTTCTCTCTCTCTTCCTTATCTTCTCTCTCTCTCTCTCTCTTTCTCTCTTTCTCTCTCTCTTTCTCTATCTCTCTCTCTCTCTCTCTCTTTCTCTCTCTCTGTCTCTTTCTCTCTCTCTTTCTCTTTCTCCCTCCAAGTCTCATTCACACGGGCACACATGTACACGCACACACACAGACACACGCACATATTCATGCAGTGCAATTAGTTTAGAAACTAGTAAAATGACAACCGTTTCAAAAAAGTCTTCATGCACGCACGCACGCACGCACGCACACACGCACACACACACACCAGACGCACGCACGCGCAAAATATACTGTGGAGCAGGGCTAGGCCTCTAATAGAAGACATGAAAGAGAAAACAAACAGGTCAAGAGTTTGATTTGCTTCTCTAAAATCTTGACGCCACAACCGGATCTCTCCCACACACACACACACAAACACACACACACACACACACACACGCACGCACGCATGCACACACACACACACATACACACACCTACTTTTTAGAAACAGTCCAAAGCTTTCCATTGGTTAGTGTTTGTGAATAGGCGAGATACAAAGAGACATTTGATAGGCTGACAATTCAGAGAGAGGGAGAATGAAAGAAAGAGAGCCCCTGGGTTTCAAAGATCTCAGTGTGCTCTTTAAACTCTGGATATATCAGTTTAAAAGGCTGTGAGCGATGAGAAATGAGGACTGAGAAAGTCTCTCACCTTTGCATGCAGGTTCTTTAAAATCTGCCTCTGTTCCTGTTGAGGCCCATAACGTGCTTCCGAGTACAAATACAATAAAATAATAATGCATGAAGTATAAAATCCTTAAAGTACATTTAGACATCAAAATCTCTTATTTAAAGTCATAATGACATTTTTATTTTAGGGTTTGCTGCATCCTTAAAACTTCAAGTTGAAAAATCCCATGATCAATGATATGAAATCAACTGACATTTTATGATTCGATTAGTGTCATTGGATAGTGTTGAGATAGTCACAGCCCGGAGGCTCCTTATGTGTCTTTTTATGCCTGAGTCACATGTTTTCCCCCTGATCACAATGAAAACCAGGACAGAAAGGTATCCACTTCAACCACCCCCAGCAGTCCTTTTGTATCAGTTGCACTACGGGTAACAAAATAGTCAGCAGCACTGACCCCTGTTAGGTAGTTTTGACAGTATAAAAAACTATAGAACAATCCAACTTGGAGTAGGTTAAAGCCTCGGTTATACTCTCAGATGTTCTGTTTATATTACTTTACGCTTGGAGGACGCGTTCCACACACGTGCAGTAGATCGCTAGGCCACTTGCCGCCACGTGTACACCCTCTGATGAACACTGATTCACTTTTTGGATTCACTTTTCTATCCAGTGCTTTGATTATTAAAACAAATACCTGCAAAGCTAATAACATCTTTGTCTTCAGTGTTAATTAGCAAACGTTAGCATGCTAATAAGATGAATTAAGATGGCGATCCCAGTGTATACATATTTTACTGTATATAACACATTATACACCACAATACCTTGCATTTGATTTAGGTGATAAGTACATTCAAAGAGCCACATGTACTAGATGCAACATGTAAGTGTGAGTTATTTAAAGTTTTCATAACCATCATCTTTCTTCATGCTTATCATTAGCATGTTGCAGCAACATTGACATTTTACAGAATGCATGTTAGCATGTCTTCCTGTACATCAAACTAAGGTAGCACAACCGTGAAACGGTTCAATCAGCAACATGTGTTGTTGTTGTAAGTCTGAAGAGGTGAGCAGTACATTTTAGCCTCAGAGTGGGAGTATATGCTCATTGGAGGGGAACCAAAACTGAAAGTACTGTACCTGGAGTACACACATACAGTTCTCACCTGTACCCTTGTGAAGGTGCTTGTTCCTCCTCCTTTAACTGTCTGACTCAATGTGCAACTCTCTCTGAGGGTTAATCTAAAGCAGTAAATTAGGGGGCTGCTGCTGACACTGCATGATATCGGTCCATTACATGCCCCAATGGACTCTAAGTATTCTCCTCTCCTCTCCTCTCCTCTCCTTTCCTCTCCTCTCCTCTCCTCTCTTTTCCTCTCCTCTCCTCTCCTCTCATGCCACCAGATACCAAAAACAGGACCTCGTGGACCATTGGTTGTATTGTTTTGTTGATACATTGTTTTTGCAAATTTCAGATTGCAAAAGGTGATTAATTGCAGAGCCCTACCTGTATGTGTGCACTGTACTCAGCATGTACAGCATGTACAGATATCTACAAGCATTTTGTGCATTGAGTATATATATGAGAGTGAAACGTATAATGGAGGTAGAGAGAGCAGTATTATTAGTAGGCCTAGTCTGTTGGATCAGGTTCAGACCAGGGAGGGTTGGTGGTTCTGTGTCTGTGGGATTGGCTTCCTGTGATTGTAAATCTATCCCCTTGCTGTGTAATGGATATGTGTGTGTGTGTGTGTGTGCGTGTGTGTGTGTGTGTGTGTGCGCGTGGGAGAGATCAGGGTGTGTCGTCAAAATTTCAGAGAAGCACATCAAACTCTTGACCTGTTTGTTTTCTCTTTAATGTCTTCTATTAGAGACAGGCCTCGCCCTGCTCCCCAGTATATTTATCAGGTTTTTTGAGGACATCTTCCTGTTTTCTCATCTGCTTCAATGTTGATTTGCTGCTGTTTGCTCAACAATCAAACAATTTTCAATTTCAATTTCATTTTTCATTTCATTTGCATGACTCAACAATCACTTCTTTATAGATTCAGTATAAAGGAAATTCCTCATCATTAATCCCATTAGTGAAGCAATAGAGCAGGGCTGGGTATTGTTTAAAAATGATAGTGGACCAATCACGTCTCATTAAATCAACGCTAGCAAAACCAACAGATCTGGGTACAAAAAGGATCGTTCGACTGGACAAGTTTGGATACTACTCGGTGAGCCCGACCCATAAAGGATTATTATTAAAGTATATTTAAAAAAACAAATCCATAAACGCGTAACAAAACATAAACAGATTTCCCTAACATTAGTAATTTGTAGTTATTTGTGAGTTCTCACTAAAATAATATAATAATTGGTTTTATTGTCCCAGCAGAACAGAGGAACATCAAAATATATTAAAGTTCTGATAAATAAAATGTATAAAAATACAAACTTAAGATATGCAACTTAAAATCCATTAATGCCAATGCTCAAAACATGGTTTAACATTTTTTATTAAATATTTATTTATCAGAATCATGTATTTGTCATTATAAATCATTCTGATGAATACATATTTTAAAATAAATAAATAAGTAATCGGCCATTACCGATAGTTCGGTAATGTCGGCCGATAACATCTGCCCGCTGATATATCGGTCGGGCTCTACTACTTGGTACTGGGGATCTTGCAGGGTCCTAATATTCAAGACTGCAACTCGATTTGTTTTGAAAAATGTAAGCAAGCTAGCTAACGCTAGCTAATATTAGCGAACCGCTTTTGCCCGCTGGTAAAAACGCCGTTGGATGACTCACTTCAGACGGGTTGAAAATCCCATTGGTCGTTGGACAATGGTCACATGATCTAACACTACCAAAAAAGCGTATGATAAGATCAAACACGTTGGATTTTGTCGGAACATGAAGACGGGAAAAAGGCCGAGCCTCGGACTGAGTTTTATGACCACCTTACACCGAGCACCTTCCGATGTTGGAAATCAGTCTGCAACAGCGGACTCGCTTGGAACGTCGTTTGGTGTAAGGTCGGTATTACTTGTTTACCACTCTTCCCGTGACCATGACTAAAAACTAAAAAATCTCAGTATCTTCCCCAAACCCCTTTTGCTTCCTGCTAGAGCCGATAAAGGATTTTTAAAGTGTTATATCGGCTGATATATATACTTTTTTTTAATAATCCAGAATTGCGTAACAAAACTTAAATAGATTTCCCTAACATTAGTTATCTGTAGTTTTTTATGAGTTCGCGCTAAAATAATATGACAATAATTTTTATACTACCCTAATACTAATACTAATACTAATACTAACCCTGATAACAGAACAGAGGAACATCAAACTATATTAGAGTTCTGATGAATAAAATGTATAAAAATACAAACTTAAGATATGAAACTCCTTTAAACGAAAACACAATAGCAAACAAATAACACTCATAACATGGTTGACTGTCCATTTTTATTTTATTTTTTAAATATTTATTTTACAATCATTTATTTGTCATTATAAATGATTCTGATAAATGAATATATATATATATATATATTTTTTTTTTTATCGGCCATTATAAATGCCAATACCAATAGTTTGGGAAATGCCTAATTTCGTCCGATAATAGATCTGCCGGACTCTACTTCCTGCTTGTCTCTATGCCTCTCCCCTGCTTTCTCTTTCTCCCCCACCTCTCTGCATTTAGCCTTCATTACTTGTCTCTCTCCCTCCCTTCTAACCTCCTTTTTACTCTTTGAGACTTTGGCCAAATTTGGGCTTTTTAGGGCTGCTTCTGATATTTTTAGGTTGATTTCTAGGTCTTATAACATCCCTGTCAGTCAGAATGCCAGTCCTCTGGGTTACTCATGTTAAGTCTCAAAAACACTTGTGATAATGACTTATTGACGTTTAAATGTAACACGTCAATCATCAATTGAGTCGATCTGTCATTAACCGCTTTCATTTTCACTTCTCTTCTCTTCTTCTGTCCTTCCTCCTTTCAATTATCCCTCCTCCCCCCTCCCTCCCTCATTCTCCATCTATCCCTTTGTGTCCTTGTTTCCCAGCAGTCAGACAGAAATAGCCCTGTGTGTACCAGTAGTCAACTGGAATAGATTCATACCAGGACCTCACTGTATGTGTGTGTTACAGTACTACTATCACACACACACACACACACACACACACACACACACACACACAGGGTAAGACTTTCTCCATGGGCGTTCTCTGTTAGAAACTGACATTTACGGATGCACCATCTTGCACATCAAAGCCTCCAAACTTGGCCTTTCTTCCTGCCTCTCTCTCTCCCCCCCTCTCTCTCTCTCTCTCTCTACACACACACACACCACACACACACACACACACACACACACACACAACACACACACACTCTCACACATATTCTGTTAATTTTAACACCAGACGTTTGCTATTTAGAGATGCATGGCATTTTTTTTTCAACTTTTCAACCTAAATGGTTATTTTTGTATTGAAATAGCCAGGTAAATGATTTTTCTCGTCTTGCTGTAGCAAGATGTCTTGCTACGTCTGCACTCAGTATTTGCTGTTACATAATCACCTCTTCTCTCCAAAGCAAGAAAACAAAACAGCAAAATTACTCACCTCAGGGGTCCCATCAGTAGATAGGTTTACTGTGCAGCAATTACTTTGTATAAAGCTGGGGTCATTTGGCGGTATTGATATAATCTTTTAATTTGTTACCACTAATGATGGTCCTAAGGCAGCTCTTGCACTGTAGTAAATCAAATAGAACATATCCATATTAAATAAGCTGACTGACATAGAAACAGTCGGCTTGGCAACATTTTCCCTGTGAGTTACTGTATGTAAACTATGAAGAAAAAGAAGGATAAAGCCGTTGTGTTCAGGTGTTGCTCGTAAACCTTTTGTGTATTCAGATGCACCTTGTAATAATGTTGTCTTACACGTAAAAGAATGATCCCTGCAAATCGAATCGTGTTGGGAGTAATGAAAAGTCGGATTGGGCCTTGTGTGGGTAAATCCAGCCCTGTTACATACTTTATAATTACATTTTTGGGTGTCTCTCTATTAGCCAATGCTGTCACAGTACATTTTAAAGTGAGCCTATGTGACTTTTGTTAGAGGAAATTCATACTATATATATTATTGATTTTTCAAATAAAAACCTTATCCATAAGCAGTGACTCATACACTCAGGGGCTTTGCTTCTACAGCTTTACTCGTCTGTTATGACCAATAGCATGGTGGCTGTAAGTTAGCAAACGTTAGATACATATTGTTGTATTACTGCTATAACTGAGTCAGTTGCTGATGATCCCAGGGCTTAAACCACAACGTGCACAACACTGTGGATTTACACACTCATTAACCACACACTCAAAACACAATAGATCTCAGTCTGGTGCCTAACAAACTCTGCTGATTGCAATTTCAGCTGAAAGCCTAAGCAGGTGTCGTGTTTTAGACTATTTAGTGAATAGTTACGGTATTTATATAGAAAAAGCTCAGAAAGCCTTTTTTTGTATACGAACACCAAATGAGAATTACAACCGATTATACACTGTACCGTTTCAGAGAACCGGGTAAAAGGCAAAGATACCAACATGTCCAGGTCAGATGTCTGAGGTTACATACACAGCTATAATAAAAAAGAAGTGAACAACACCATATCTTTACTATAGGAAAACTGTCTTCTTACTGTTTTTCATAAAGTAATGGAGGTGAAAGCAATGGAAACACCACATTCTTAGTATTTAGAGAGGATGCAGACACCAGTGTGATGAAGACTTCTGTATGATGCTGAGAGAGGCAGGATCAGTCTCACTCTTTTACTGTTTAGTACCTTTACTTTTTTCCTTTATTCCATAAATACTAGAGACAAATACTGTATTGACGCAAACCGCTGTTTTTCATTCCTTCTTGTTTACCTTACTGGACATTGGTATATTCATAAAATCTATATCTTTTCTTTAAAGAAACTATTAGCAGTGTGAAGTACTCAGTGTCAAACTGTAGAGATGAGAAGTGTTTTCTGTATTAGTGGTTGATGCTAGTGTTTTTACTCTGTGTGTTCTCAGGGACTGTGTGTTATCTCCGTGTGTTAGTGGAGGATTGTTCATAGTGTGTCTCTGCACTGAGTCTGTTTTAGACGTGTGTTAAGAGCTGCGTTTGCTAGGAGTTTTGCAGGAGATGTGAACTGTTTAGCTCAGGTTGGTTTAGGACTGTTGGTAGGGCGGACTGTAGTTAGCTTTCACATGTGGCTTCAGTTGTGCCCACTGTTGTTTAGCAGTGTAATACAGTAGCTCACTTTGGAAAACTGCTGTTGACTTGGATAAACTTGAACTACATGCTCAATAATTAAGGTGTAGTACCAAGTTTGGTTAATTTGATGCACACACACACACACACACACACATGCACACACAAACCACACACACACACACACACACACACACACACACACACACACACCCCACACACACAACACACACACACACACACGGCTGTGGTAGAGTGGGTTGCCTGCCAACGAAGGTTGGGGATATGATTGCTGGCCCTGGAACAGCAGCCTCGGCCACAGTGTGTGAATGTGTGTGAATGGTGCCTGTACTAGCGCTTTTCTAGTCGTTAAGACTAGACTTTCACATTATCACACACACACACACACACACACACACCACACACACACCACCCACACACACACACACACACACACACACAGACTCAGTGATCCAGTGTTGAATCAGTGCAGCCAGCCTGGTTTATGAGCTATATTAGGAGTCAGATTTGAGAGTTCCTCTCTGCAGAATATGACGCTCTGATAGTTCAGGGACCTAATGTCAGTGTCACGTGTAATTTGCATGTGTGTGTGTGTTTCATGTGTATGCAAGTGATTACATTTCCCTAACTGACCAGTCACTCACCCCTGACATTGCCATATCATAGCTTAGCCACTGTCAAGCTTTGGTTTTCTCAACATGCCAAAACAGCGGTCATGGTGCTGTAATAAAAGAGTGTTCAAATAGGGAGATGTCTTTTTCTAAAGCCTTTCCAAAACCAATAACACACGAGTAACAACGGGTTTATCTGCTTAAACAAAAGCTAATTGCACACGTGTTTGCGTTTTTTTGTGAAAATGCTTCAGTGCTACGTCATGTTTGCGTTACTGGTTTATTGTGTCTGACATATGTGTGTGTGTGTGTGTGTGAATGGGTGAGTAGGGGTCTCTTTTCCACAGCCAATTTTCAGCCTGAAAGCTGGAGATAACACAGCACTGCTCGGAACGGGAGGATGAGGAGGATGACTGAGAGAGCCGAAAAAGCAACTGAGAGAGAAACAGAAATGGGAGTTTACAGGCCAGCCGGGAATAAGAGGATAACGGAGAGCAAGAGCAAGAGAGAGGAAAAGAAGGAAAAGAAAAGGGAGTGCAGGAGCAGAAGGAGAGAGATAGCGCAGCGGGGCGGGAAGAAAGAAGAGAGGATTAGACAGAGAAGACGAGGGTGTGATGGGAGTGAGTGGAGGACCCTTGGTAGAAGAGTGGGGAGGAGGAGGAGTAGAGGTGATGTATGTGTAGGGGGGGGTTGTTCATTATGAGTCATGCCCAGGGAGGCTGAGCGCCGCTGAGGAAACAGCTCACTGTCAGTCCCAGGCATCCGAAGGCCTTCTGGAGCTTCACATAATGTGTGTGGTGTCTTCAGGGAGAAGAGGGATAGATAGACGGATAGAGGTTAAAGAAAAACTGGGACACAACAGTTCTCCTCTCCTCTCCTCTCCTCTCTCTGATTAGTCTCGCATTGTTAGACCTTCCTCCACAGCGCTGTGAAGGAGGGTCTTACGAGTCTACACAAAATTCTGGGATGGGAGAAAACTTTGCTCTGGTTTATTGGCATTTCTCTAAACCAATCACAATCGTCTTGGGCGGTGCTAAGCGCCGGACGGAGCCACGGTGCCGCTACGAAACAGCCTCTGAAAGGAACTTGTTTTGGTGCAACGTGTGTGCGTTTAAAGGTTATTTTTGTCGTGCAAGAGAAAGCTCCGATAGGACAGATCACATGGACAGGTTTCAAAATGCAGCGAAGAAAGCGCTTTATTACACCTGCATAAAGGTCCTGAACCTGTGGTCTTTGGCTAAGCTGAAGGAATTGAGGTGGAGTGGTTTTTTTGGGTTTCCCAGAAAGGCGTTTGGTGTTCCCTGTACAAGACCTTCAATGGAGGATCATGCATGGGGCTGTAGCTACAAACAGATCAATCCCGAGCTAGGGGAGGGATGTGTTTTTTGTCTTCAGGTGGAAACCTGAGCACATTTGTTTGTCCCATGTCCTCGGCTGAAAGATCTGCTAGAGATTATTCAAAGGGGGGTTCAGGGTTTAGGAGAGGTGTTTTCTAAGGAATTGTTCATTTTTGGTCCAAAATACACAAAGCAAAAGAAGGCCGTTGACATTTTATTGAACTTTTTGTTTGCTACGGCAAAATTGGCCATCTGACTAACACGCAGGAACAGGGCTCAGGGTGCTGGTAGTGTGGAGCCGGTGGCGATGTTGGAAGGCCTGGTCAAGGCTACCACTACTACTACCAGATGATGGGCAATTTGCTGGTTTTCAGTCGTTTGCGGGCTGTAAAGGGAGTGTTATGTTCCGTGGGGGAGGATGGAGAGTTGGTGGTCAGGTTTTGATTGGAAAAAAGCATGTTTGTATTGATAATATTTTAGTTGGTTTTCTTTGTCTTGTTTTATGTATGTTTTCTGCGATAATGAATATTATCTGAAAATGGTCCAATAAAGGGAAAGGAAAACCTCCTCTCCTCTCCTCTCCTCTCCTCTCCTCTCAGCACTTCTCAGTCCTTTTATTGCATGGGGGCAGATTTACTGCAGCATTGCAAGGCCAGACAGATCTCTCTCTCTCTCTCTCACACACACACACACACACACACACACACACACACACACACACACACACACACACACACCTTGTTCTGCTTTATTAACGCCCCAAGGTTAACTAGAAAGGTCGTACAAGTTTTTTCTTCTTCTTCATCTCGCTCCATCTCTATCGTTGTCTTTCCATCTCCCTGCATCTCTCTATTTTGCCTCCCCCTCGCCTCCACTCCCAGTCTAAATGCAGCGAGCAATCACAATACTCCTTAATAGCCCGAGCCCACGCCGTTGGGTTGTAGAGGGACGGGAAGCCAAAGAGAGGAAGAGAAGGAGCAAGACTCAGATGGAAGATATATTGATAGGTGATGAATAACAGAGCGGAGAGAAATGGTGAAAGATGGGAGAGTGGGGGGGTGGGGGGGGGCGGCAGCTCTGAGCTCTGGCTTATTCCTGGCTATGATCACTACAACACTGGTGATGAATTTGTCGCCTCAGTCGCTCTTTCCTCTTCTCATTTTCACCCCACTCAACACAGCCTGCAGTGTAGTTTTTCCACCTCCTCATCTATGCTTTTGGCCTCTCTCTCTTTATTTCACAGATGTATTTTCTGTAATGTTGACATTTTTATTTATTCCTTCCTATTTCTCCCCCCATATCGCTGTCTCCTCCCACTCCTACACTAAGATGTTCCAGTTCCTCTTTCATTAGACTGTCCTCACTGTAGCGATGATAGCATGTGTGGCTTTGTCCACATGTCTAAAAGGACCTGTGTTTACATTTACCAGATAAGGACCTCTCTTGGCTGTGCGAATAATGACTGTAGAAGAAGAAGATAAACATCTGGGGTGGGATTGGTGGTTGTGAGATAGGTATCTATACTTGAAAAGTTGAAAAATTAACCAACACAATGTTTGTGTCATGTCAAAGTTCATGTTTTTCTACACCATTATAATTACTGATGTGGCCTATGATCACTGCAACATCCTAGTAAATTTAAGATTGAAGCAATACATTTGACACACAGTTAAAGGTCCAATATGTAATATATATTTACTGTAATAAATCCAAAAATGACCCCAATGCGTCATCAGATATTAAGGAAGCATGCTAAGTTAAAATATTGGATCAAAATCGACCCGACCAGTAGAGTCCAAGGACGCAGAGTGGGCTAATTTCCAGATAAGCATTAGCTTCAGCTAATTTATCACGGCAACTAGGACGACCCTCCATAGCTCCATATATTCTTCAGTTGGAGGACTGGCCTTTCAGATCCTCACCCTCACATCTGCGTCGGACATAGAATCAGTTCATCAGTCTTTTCCAGTGTTAGTAGTTTTATTTAAGACAATAAGCTCCTTCATTGATGAGTTGAGTGATTCAGTTATTTATCACGATTATTCGACTATACAGTAATTGTTGTTTATTTGGAGACAGCTGTTTGCATTCTCTATAATCATTTAAGCTATGACCATGATCTTTCTGGAATCTCAACCAGCTTCTCTCTGTGTTGGCTGTAACAGTTATTCTATAAAGGGCAATGACGCTCAACCTAGTTTGTTGTTTAGTTAGCAAGTCTTGTTATCCTCCTCCTTCCATCTTCTCTTTCCTCCTACTGTGGAACCTATACTTTACCACTCTGTTGACCCGCTCTTCTTCCTCCTCTTTTTCCGGCTCCCTCCCTTTTTGCTCAAAGACAAATGCGGTTCCTGTGGTGAAGGAAGCGTGAGAGGGGAGCCCATAAGGATGTCCTGTGACTTACTGTAAATGTCCTCCAGGTGTTGACTGTGTGTAAATGTGCTGTATTTATATGGCGCTTTTCCAGTCTTAACGACTACTCAAAGCGCTTTTACATCTACAGGATACATTCACCATTCACACACATTCATACACTGTGGCTGCCGTACAAGGTGCCACCTGCTCATCAGATAAACACTCACACACATTCACGCTCGGATGCGCAGCACCGGGGGCAACTCGGGGTTCAGTGTCTTGCCCAAGGACACTTCGACAATGACTGCAGGGGCAGGGATTGAACCACCAACCTTCCGATTGGCAGGCAACCGCTCTACCACTGAGCCACAGCCGCCCAGCCGTGTGTGTGCGTGCGTTTGTGTTTGTATGTGTGTGGCTGCCTGTTTTGTTTGTATGTTTGTCAAAGAAACATGTTATGGGCAATTCTTATGTGTGCATGTGTGAGTGTTTGTGCATGTACTGTCACTAAATGCTATTCAGTGTATGTGTGTGTGTGCGTGTGTGTGTGTGTTTGTGTGATCATAGTGGAAATGTTCCTGTAAATGACAATTATTTGGTGGCTTTTGGGTTAACAGAGTGAAAATTGCACTCTGTTAGTGGGTTAGCCTAATTTGTGTGTGTGTGTGTGTGTGTGTGTGTGTGTTTGTGTAAGGAGGTTAGTGTCTGTTCAGTATAGTCCTCACTGTGCTGCCCTGAGGTCTACACTCAAAGAGGAGCCACTACAATCATCACACACAACAAAACACACACACACACACACACACACACTAAGAGCAAATTCACAGGGAAGCCCGGCAAAATAAAGTTACAAGAGAATACACTTCATCACACACACACACCCAAACACACACACAACACACACACAAACACACCACACCACAACACACACATACACACCACACACACACACGCACACTCACACAATGTGATGTACGGAAAAATCAATAAATGAAACTAAATCGAACAGCATGAATATGACCATGTCTTTCTGTGGTTTCTTGCTGTGTTTGACATGACCTTATTTGTTCATCTCTCCTCTCTCAATCACTTCCTGTCTTGTTGTCTCTTCTTGTGTGTCTCTGCCTCAAAAGGTGAACCTTTCCATGGGCTTGTAGGGCTATGCTTTTACTGTGTGTGACAGCGGCTATTTAATTTACTAGTGTGTGTATTTGTGTGTGTGTTTGGCCATATTTATCCTACTGAACATGTCAGTCAATATGAATATAGGCCATCCTATAACCCAAATACGGAGTCCAAATGAGTTGTGCATCTGTGTGTCCGTAAGTGTGTCTTACATGAGGTGATGTAACAACTTATAAACATCCGAACTTTCATGGGATTTCCTTTTATACTTTGGTTTCCTTAAAAGAAAGCTAGCAGATTATACTGTGTGTGTGTGTGTGTGTGTGTGTTTGTTTGGGTTTGCTTCAAGTGTTGCAATCTGCTCTTAACATTGCAGCAAGAACCCAAGGGCAGCAGTTGACCCCATGTTCATCTTTTAAGAACATGTCTGTGGTAGTATTATACTCGGGGTGATGTAAATCAGCTCAGACAGGACAGAGAAAAGAGGGAATGGTTACATGTTGCTTCCTCCAGAAACGGCCCACTTCAAAACACAGCCATGGAACAAGAGATACCCAAGTAGTGGTTCATCTCGCTTTGCCAGACCCTCCACCAAAACGTGCTGAAGGAGGGTCTGGCTACTCCACATAGCTTCCGGGGATGGGAGGAAAACATGCTCTGGTTTTAACGACATTTCTTGAAACCAATCAGAATCGTCATGGGCGGTGCTAAGCTCCGCACAGAGCCGCTGCAAAGTAATTAACTCTGATTTGACAGATAGTCTAGCTAGCTGTCTGGATATACCCTGCAGAGATCTGAGGAGCAGTTAACCATAGTCCTCAGAAATCCACCGCAGTTCAAAATTCCAACACATAAAGAAAGCGGAAGGAAAATAAATGCATCTGGCGAAATTTACTGCGGACCCGGAGCAATCCCGGAAGTGTAACGACATGGATATAGACTAGTCCAGGAGTAATTTACACCTGATAACACTAGATAATAACAGCTGGCAGACACTGCATTTGACCTGTCACACAACACTTCTTTGTGTCTTATAAAACTTCTTTGGTGAGTTTCTCTGGTAGTGTTTATTCAATTTCAATTCAATTTTATTTATATAGCGCCAAATCCCAACAACAGTTATCCCATTGCGCTTTTCATAAAAGAGCAGGTCTGGACCGTACTCAGTGATGTTATTTAAAGAAACCCAAAAAACTGTTTACATTTTTATTATTTCATACTCAACCACTTTGGTTTAGACCAGACATAAATATTTGTAACACAATCACTGGATGGATTCCTATAAACCTAGGTATGGATATTCATGTCTCCCTCAGGATGGGTTATAATTACTTTGGTTAACCCCTAACTTTTCCTTTATCACCATCATCTGCTGTGCCTAAATCCAGGCTCACAGCATGGCTGTAGAATCCGTTTAATCCCCAATGACACTAACAGTTAGATACAACAAAAAAGACTATTTGCTAACAATGCTTGCCGGCAGTATTTTCTGTTTGCCTGGTATTTGTCCCATTTACTAATACTTAGCATTTGAAAGGCAGTGTTTCTGTTTTCAATTACCTCCAAATGCCTCTCATGATTCTGCCTGTAATGGCTTTTACCCTAGAAGCAGATTTAGTCTTGCGATAGGTCAGACATTAAACTCCATTATCCCAGCACTACTGTTGTGTTGCACAGCTGTCTCTAAGGCCTCTGCCATTGCAAACGCACATTTGGAACAAGAATATCGCTGTCTGTTGTTACATGGAGATGAAGAAACATACTGGACTTATAGATACTAGTGCACGTGCCTGTTTGGAACGGGCCGATTGCTCGTCCTCCTGTATTGCTGCTTGCAGCTTTGTCCAGAACCATTGTACTCTGAAAGAACTTACAGAAGGCCCCGAAGCATTTATTAATCCAACGGTAGGCCTGCTGATTTACTGTGTACTGAGGAAAACATTTACCTGACAGAAAACGTTGCCGATTCAGATTCTACACCCCCAAAGTACCACCATTAAAATGTGATGCATTGTACTATCAAGCATCACCACCTTGAAGTAGGGCTGGGCAATATGGAGATAATATAAATATAAATATCACAATATTTTTGACCAAATACCTCGATATCAAAACTGCAACGATATTGTAGGGTTGACTATTGGGGCTTTCACAAAATATTTACACAATGAGATTTTTTATAAATAACCATCAGTAATGTGGACATAGTGTCTAAGTGGGTAAAGGCAAATAATACAAAGGTCTGGTTCAAATTCAGAAAATGATATCACTTTACTGTAATATAGCCTTTAAAACCAGTTAAAGACAATACTTGTGCCATATTAAGATAAAATTATTTCCAAAAGCAGGTGGCCATTAACCCAGTACCACGGTCTGTACAACACCTGCTTACTGGTTCCACTATTATTCCATTTATTTAGTATTTATTCATCATTCTCATTCTCATATCTCACTTATTATCCATTATTTATTCATCATTCTCATTTCCTATTTCAGAACTGTTTATAATGTTCATACTGTTCATATTGTAATATAATAACTTAATACTATTTATCCCAGTACCCTTTGCGCTATGTTCCACATTTAAATAATTTTATTGGTTTCTTCATTGCACTCCTCTCTCTACATTGTTTCTGCTTAGAGTATATATATATTAGTGTGTATATATTGTTTGTTGGGTTGTTTGTTTTGAATGTGTAAGCACATTGTGAGCAACTATGCTCCAAAGGAAAATTCCTCGTATGTGTCTTCGTACCTGGTCAATAAAGCTGATTCTGATTCTGAAATCTAAGACAATACCTAGTCTCATGTCACGATATCGATAAAATGTCGATATATTGCCCAGCTCTACCTTGAAGCACATTGTGTTGAGTGATAATCTCTTTTTACTTTAACTAAACATCTGAAAGCAGAACTTTGCAGAACACTTTGCGGTCAAAGTCGGTTTTATATGGCAGAAGCAAAGCTCCTCGTGGATGTGTGTTTTTTTTGTAATTGGTTTTTGATAAAACTCAACCTGTAATACATAGTACAGGTTCAATCAGCCGAGGCTCGACTGTGGCTCATGTAGATTCAACATGTCAACATTTTCGTGTGCAACAAAGCAACAAAACAACGTGCACGAGAGCCCCAACCTTTAACACATGTTGCAGCACGGCTCAACTCATCTTGAGATTAAGCGTGTCCCTTATTTCATCATTTGCATGTAGGGTAGACAGCAATGAGTTTTTGGCAAGACACCTGCAACCTTGTAGGGATTCAGCAACTCCCCGCCCCCGCTGCCGTACTGCGCATGTGTGGGGACACACGCGCAGAGATATCCCGATTTATAGATAGATAAACCAATAATGTCCATAATGAATCCGGTATCTGAGAACAGGAGTGCTGACTTTGCAGAAAGTCTTTCTTTCTCATCCTTATGAATGAATTACTGAGCATTGCAGGATCAGCAATCCTATTCTAGGTGGTTTAGTACATATTGGCCCAGATTTACTGTCAGTTATCGGACTATCTCACACAGTGTGAGGATTTTGGGTAGATATACCATGCCTTATTACTGTAGCTAATCTGTAAAAATGTGAAAACGGCATACATTTGGTTCTCATTTCAAGCATCAACCAACACACTGTGTTTGTGAATCCTATTTTCCAAGATAGATCGGGTCTGTTGAACTGAGGTTAATGGTAGAGTACATGCACGATTGGTACCGTAAGTGGCCTGTTTTTATGTTTCATTGGATGGGAAGAAGTATCTGTGCAGGTTCACATCAGGAGGCAAAAGAGCGGACAGGGATGATTAGATTCTCCTGAATGAAAAACAGAGAAAAACGGGTCAGAAGAGAGAGACAGAAAAATCTTTCAACAAAGAGTTGAAGAGGAAACAAATTGTGTTGGAATGCTAATGAGGCAAATTTCATAACCCAAAGTGGAGAATGGTGGAGGGTCAGGGAAAGAGCAATGTAAAAGGAAGCAGAGTTCGGGAAAGCAGTGAAAACAGAGAGAGATGGAGACAGAGAAGGCAGAGACACAGCAGACACAAGGTCTCTATTGATCACTGAGCCATGGTACTGTCCCCCGGGTGTGTTGTGGTCCTCTGTAAGTCTCTCTTTGCTCGGCTGTCTGCGTGGCTGTCGTCATGCCGTCTGCGTGTCTCAGCGCGTTAGGGATACAGAGAATGGAAGTGGCATCTGTGTCTGCACTTGGACTTCATTGTGTTTTGCATTTCTCCAGGCAAACAAGCTCAGATGCAAAATGATAATCAGACTAAGGCTGAATCCCATTTCTCCATCTTACCCCTACCCCTTACCATTTATCCCCACCCCTTGGCCCTTGAAACCAAGGGGTAAAGTATCGGTTACATCACCATACAGTATTGATCACAAACTTCCAAGATGCCGTCTCTGTCAAATGCGTGGGTTTTGACAACAGTGTCATATGCATTTATATATTAATATATTTGATGTTATCTGTGATGTTATCTGTGTAGTCTGTGTAGTACTTAGGTCTGTTTGCAATACATATGTGTATACACACACACACACGGTGTGTTGTATATCTGTTTCAGTTATCACCGTTTTGAATGTCATTGATGTTCAGAAAGACATTTTGTTAACAAAAATCTGTCTGTATTGCCGATAAATTAAACATAACAGGCAAAAACATTACTGTAAATATATTATATAACAGAACCATTATCAACTATTAGAACCATTCCATGTCACACACATAAAAAGGACTTAAAATGTATAAAACTAAAAAAAGACACACAAGACCACAAACAAACAAAATAACTACAGCTGTTCTGATATTCCAGACATGTCTGATGACTGTTGGCCAGTAACACCCCCCCCCCCCCCCCTCACATTTCATCAGTGTCTTGTATCAAAACCAACAACAATATATAAGTGCATGAACAGGAATTAATTAAAAATGATTACAATAATACAGTACCAATGCAATAATGAATGGGTGCAACATGAACACATGATTTAAGAAACTTCTGCTCGTTTTCAGCCCCAAAGTGGATCAGCTGTTGGGTTTCCTCCATCCCTGTGTGATACAGGGTGGTATATGTAAAGCACGTAGCGATGAATCATAGACAGTTAAGATTAATATATACAGTCTATGCGATGTATACAGTCCATTCAAGGCAAAGAAATGCGGGACTGTTGTGCAAATCAACCTTAATGTTAGCGGTTAGGGATTAGCATTAGCGCAAGCTAGCGATTTAAAAAAAGTTTCAATTAAGAACATGGTTGCAAGTATATATGCACAGGACTGTATAGACCACAAAACAAGGCTGGCGTAACTTTTAAATCAATTATTTAAGCCGAAAATACTTACATTTAAGAGTCTCTCTGGTCGATGCGGCAGCCATTGTTGCTTGCTGTACAGTAGCCCAATACAATACAATAGTACAATAGCGTTACATTCAATGTCACGTGCGTAACCTTTCGGAAGTGAATGAACGTGTGATTTGAACCCAAACCACAGTCTTTTTCTAAACATAACCAAGTAGTTATTGTGCCTAAACTTAACCAAACTGCGACTATGGAGTGGTTTTTTATAAAAACTTTATGAACATCACTTTCAGCGTCACTTGCACACTCGTGCGTTAAAGACATGCGTTAAAATCGCGACCTTTACTTTCAAAATGCGATCGTTGTTTCTCTGGTTTAGATATGGGGTTGTATTTCCGCCACCACCACTATTTGTAACACCCTCCTGTGGGTCGTATTAGAGGCTTTGGAACTCATATCGTCGTATGGTTTGGGAGAGTTGTTGGACTGAAAGTTTAAAGGCAGACTTCAACGCAGCCAGGGTTTGGGCTTCCACTCCAGCCGTTTCTACAATTGTCTGCATTCTGGACACTTTGATTCAAAGTGCTCACCAAATCATATATATTGCATTACCATCAACATTGTAATCAGTCTATCAGTGATCTACCCTTTTGGTCTTCTTCTTACTAACCAGTTCTGTCTGAGTAACAAAGTAAGGCTGTAATAGTTCTAAGCTTTGACGCTTCATTCCTAATGTTGACATTTGAATTTGAATTCATTCATTTGAAATGTATTCATTCTGTTTAAACCCGTTATTTCTGCACAGTTGCACGTAAAGATTGGACTACGCTACGCCTCAAATGTCGATGGAATTTGCTGTGGATGTTAATGGTCCCAAGATGATGATTCCTAATGTCGTTAGAACTCGCTAACATGGTAATATACAGTAAATATACAGTATATATAACGTTATGGCCAGAAAGCCATTAAATGCATGGAGCCCATTGATGCTCCCCAAAGCATTAACATCTTTATATTTTCTACACCGGAAACATCTGTGAACCTTTTTTAGTCTAAATTGTCTAATGACAACTTAAAGGCAATTTACTTTAACATTTGAATGGAAAATTGCCATTAAATCTGATGTCACCAAAGAAATGGAAATAAATAAATAAAATGAACAAGAAGCTACACAGAACAGCTGCTTTCTTGTTTTCAGGAATGTGTATGGCATTCAGACATGTTCTGTGTGTGTGTGTGTGTTGGTGCATGGTTCTGACAAAACATGTTAGCCATCAGGCAGATGACCTTGATAGCGGGTGAGAAAGCTGTTGCTAGGTAACTATGGAGCGCCAGTGCACGTCTGACTGTGGCAATTGCAACACTTCCACTCCAAGCTCTTTACAGGCAGTGATAATCAATACATCAAACACTTATTTCATCTTTTTTTAATTTAGTTTTGGTGGCAGCTGCTTAAAGAGTCAGTCATTTAAAACGCCACTTTACCCTGTTCTGCTGAATCATTTCATACCACTCCTGTTGGAATACAAGAAAGAGAAAATGATGAAGCAGTCACGAACAGATGGAGCCTAAAGCGCTTTAGATGTTCTTGATGCGCATCTCTACTAATAGAAGTTATGATTAAGGAAACATGGATCTCATTTCCTTGAGACAGTAATCACACGGATTATTCCTGTAACAGTGACAGTTACACAGTGTTTACACAACGTCACAGCTGTATCCAGCAGCAGGATTTGTTATTATCCACACATAATTGGCTATTATTAATCATATATGGAGTTAGAAAGTGACCAAAATCTAGACACATGAATGAAATGACACATCTGTTTTAAAGATGACAAAAGGCATTAATGCGTTTTTGTTATAACAAATGATTTCTTTTCTGCTTCCCTTCTATATAAAACGTAGAGCGTTTATATCTCAAACTGACTCGGAGAAACAGCAGGTCGGTCTATTGTAACGCTCTTTTTGCAGAATTTTCCAAACAATCAGTAGGACGCCTCTGACTTATTAAAAAATGCAGCAGCCAGAGCCCTTACATGTACACGTAGATTTGAACACATTAATTCGTTACTCAAATCACTTCATCATCTGCTGAAGTAGATCCCAAACGTTGTCAAGGAAAATGTTTTAGGTTGTACCAATAGGTCAGAACGAGAAAAACATGTGGAACATTGTCAACTTCCAAAAGCAAAAACCAGAAATGATCAGAGGAAAGGAGGTGCTCCAACGCACCCTGGTAGTGTAGATAGCAAACTGGGGCTCTTTGAAATGAAAAAAAAAAAATTGCAATGATGTCATACAGTTAAGGTTAGGTTGATTAAAGACGTTATTACATTACTTCACAACACAACAGTCGTTAAGGACTTGGACTGCGTCTCCCTCACCCATCCACACACCATCTGGTTATAGGCCTCCTAACCTTAGTAGGATTTAAGGTCTGCAGCTGTGTATGGGCTCGGCGAGAAAAGCAGGTAGTTGACTAGCTAAATCGGGATATGCAACTGAAGGAAGAATCACCGGGTTGTCACGGATCTAAGAAGAGGGAGCCGACTCGTAGGGATCTGATAAAATCTGATCTAATAAACTGTAATTTCTCGAAATATTGCGCCTTTTATTGTGGTCCAAGTCTGTCCCTACATGCTTTTGCATCTTGGATGCTTTTCTGTTGTTTAGACATGACTACATTCACATAAAGTGTCCAAAGTGCACAATACTCCACTGTACTCCAATATGGCTGCGTATCCGGGTTACCGCCCAGAACGTCACGTCGGTGAAACCCCTCTGTAGTGGATAAAGCACTTAAAGGTGCAGTTACCTGATTAGATTGGTGATATTTAAACTCAACTGCCAAATGAATACAACCCCCCTCTATAAGCTCTGCCCCACAGATTCACGAACAGATAACTACTGGCTGCCCCCCACTCTCACCCCCAACTTCATCTGTTGCCCGCCTGTTGCCAATTGGCTGGAACAATGTTTTTAGTTATTGTGGTCCTGCTCTCTAGAACAAGCTGTGCACATTCAAAAGCAATTTCTAAACATAACTATTCCATCGGGCATTCAATTAGATACAGTGTGTGTATTTGTGGGTGTGAATTGTATGTTCACAGTGTTGTTTTTGTAGATTGTCTTGTTGGGTTAATGCTTTTACTGTATTCTTATTTCTGATTGTGCTTTGTTCTAACATGACATAACAACCCTGTTTTTAACGTAAAGCACTTAGGGTTTACATTTAGTGAAAGGTGCTCTATAAATAAAATTGCCTTTGCCAGTGAAGCCATCTGAGAGTTCCAGGGGCACTCATGCTCCCTGCTCCTTCCCACCAGTTGTTCACATGTACAGTAGGCTAGTGCTCGCACATGGAGGTCAACCAGATGCCATGTGGGACCTCTCTGCATCCGCGCTGTGTCTTCAGCTCTGCTTATCTGCGTTGCAATGCTTCATTCTGCATCTCAGAGATAGAGACCCCCCCCCCACACACACACACACACACACTCTGATTGCAAGTGGTCAACTTTCAATAGGGGTCTTTTTATTGTCAACTGGCGCAGTAAACACATGAAAGGCAGTAACAACTTTGTCTTAAATTCAACAGTTTGTTGTGTTTTAGCAGAACACAGAAGGCAGCAGAAATGCAGAACTGAGTATTATTGATTGTAATATGAAGTGATAGCGTTAGGGCTATAATCAACAACGTTATTGCGTATTGCAGATTGTCCTCATATCGTGCAGCCCTACACGATTCTAAGAGTTGTTTCTGTGTGAGTTTAATCAATGAGCACTCTTGTATCCATGGAGACAACCTCCCATGGTTAGCCGAGTGTGTGGTCAAAGCAGGGGTTAGGGTTTCACTGTGTGTATAAATAGGTTATAATGGATACTAATCCTCCATTCTGGTAATATCCTGCAGGGTTACAGTACAGAGTACTACTACTACTACAACCACATGCTCCTCCTGCTAACTCCTAGAATTTTACATAGTGATGAAAAAACGGGAAATAAAACAAATGTTTAAATCAAAGACATTGAAATAGTGACACAAACTTGCAATCACAAGACGCTAAAAAGGTTACAAGTGAGGTTGAAGTAAATGGAGATAAAACTGGACTGGACTGTTGGCTTAGCCCCGCCCCTTAGATACGCTGCTACACCTTTTGTTCTCACGCGGTAAACATGCAGTTTATAATGATAACAGTGGAAAATGTACCATCAAAAATTGAAGTGATGGGTCTCAGACAGAGTTGGACAAAAGCAGCTTCTCATTTCTTAGCAGTGACCATCGATGTTGCGGCTGAAATGAATGTTGATCGCAGATTTTTATCAGTTGTAGCCATGCCCCCAGGAAGTGAGCCGGGTCTTCAAAGGTCCAATGTGTAGGAATTTCTCCCATCTAGCGTTGAGATCATATATCGCAGTCAACTCTCTCGCGCTACACAGTTCCAAGTACTAAATGTATTGCAGCTACTGTAGCCTTCACACTTCAAAAAGCCAGTCTCTTGCTCTTTTTAATATCCTTTTTCTCTTTCTGGGCGAAGAAGAAGACTCCTGTTTCTGAAATTTGGATTTTGAATACGTGTGGTCCTCCATGTTACCTTCTTCCAACTTGCCGGTGCCCGGGAAGCGTCGATACCAGTTAGCAGCATTAGCAGCACCTGTGAGTTTATAATGTGACTGCAAAAACATGAAAGGCGGAGCAGTCTGTCCTGTATGTCCCTTGCTATGCTAACATGTTGTTGTAATGTAAAATTTCAAGCCGATAGGAATACTTGGAATTGATGATGGTGGTAAATATTAATGAAAATTTTGTGAACAGGCAACACAGATTTTGATAATGGACAACTAAACATGTTGGACCTTTAAAGGCTATTTGACATAGCAGCCATGACGTTTCCCTATAGATTTAAATGCTGAAAGACATGTCTGTGTATCAGTGGATACAATTTTTTAAGACCCCACAAACTCCGGTGGATTTCTGAGGACTATGGTTAACTGCTCCTCAGATCTCTGCAGGGTAAATCCAGACCGCTAGCTAGACTATCTGTCCAATCAGAGTTTTCTGTTGCACGACTAGAACAGCCTTCGAAGGTACACATGTTCCACCATAACAAGTTCCCTACTGAGGCTAGTTTGCAGTGGCACCGTTATTTTCTCCGGGGCCTAGCGCTGAGGATTGTGATTGGTTTAAAGAAATGCTAATAAACCAGAGCATGTTTTTCTCCCATCCTAGAATGCTGTGTGGACTAGCCAGACCCTCCTCTGAAGCGCTTTGGAGGAAGGTCCAGTGGAACCCTAGTGCGGAAGCAGCACTGATCTTTATAGATCCATGGTTATAGCTAGTAATCTTAAAGCAACGCTAAATTCTTTAAACAATAATCTCACTTTAAAAGGATCTTGAACATGCATTTGATTTCTGAAGGACTGAAGCTAATGAAAAATCACCATCATCTTTACTTGATGATCCACCTGGAAAACTTTAAATAAAAATAAGAACATTGTGTTGCACAGTCCTTCCAGGAAAATGCAATTATGCCTTCGCATAATTCAATGCATAATCAGCCATGCATGGCCGCATTTTAAAAAAATACGCCCCACCTTCGCTGCATAAATTGCCAATTTCTGCGCAAAATAATGCAGGGCTTGCAGGATTTCATAATCCCCACATTGCAAAAAAGTCATATATCATATATCTTATATATATATCATATACATATATACATACATCTTAGCAGAGAGTTGGAAAATGTTGCGTTTAATTCACACAAAAGCAGCCATTTTCCCCTGTTGCCATGGAAACGTTATGAAGTGACTTAACAAGACAAACACAGTCTCTTTTTCATCAAACCGCAGTTTTTGCAAGTTCTCGCAATTTCGTTGCAGAAATATCCCGCATATTCCATGGCATTTTTTAAGAAAACGTGCCACATAATCAAGGATTTTTTTCCCGCAACAATCACAAAAAAAACTCTGGAACTGTGGCTTTTTCTGGAAGGACTGATGCCGTGTAGAGCGAGTTATTCCTGGCATTATAATGTAAGATCAGACTGTACTGTTCTGACATAATCCTGTTTAGTCACTTAGCTTACATGCTCATTCATATTTTCACACAGTGTGTTTTCTTTTAATTTTACAAGATGAAAGGCTTCTAGGGTGGAGATTAACCGATGTGTTTGGCAACAGAACATCATCTCAGTGAAGGTTAAGCGTCCCAGAATACAATGCAGAGCAGCCCAGAGCCGCTTCTCTAAGCTGTGATAGCACCCAGGACAGGCTTCTAGACAGAGTGGAACCCCCACATAACCCCACCCACTAAGGCAGTTTGTTAATCATAGGCTCCTTCGAAGAAACACCTCCTCTTCCCTACAGTAGGGCTGCACAATATACAGTATCTTTTTTTCATCGTCATCACGATATTGACTGGCGCAATAAACACATCACCGAAAGCTGCGACATATCACAAAGAAGACTCTTCACTTCTTTTGTGTCGGTTACAAGAAAATATCAGTAGAAAACTGCACTTTAAAATGTAACTTTCATCCTTTTTTTAGTGGTGCCTTTTTCGTTCAGTAAAAGAAAGTTGGAAATGATTTCCTTTCATTTGTTTGAAATTAAACAAGCAGTTTGTTGTATTTTAGCAGAACACTGAAAGCTGCAGAAATGCAGAACTGAGTACTCTTTACTATCTGTTAATTTATCGCAAGTAATATCGTTATTGTGATATTCAACAACGTAGCAGCCAGCTGAGAATCCCCGCTGTGTTCAATGTCTTGCCAGCAAAAGGGAATTCGCAGAGCTCTCGAAAAGTGTGAACTAAACGCCTGTAGTTGTTTAGCTTTTGGCGACTTTGACCACTCCCTCCTGGCCACGCAGCTATTGTATGATGGTTATCCCTTGTGGTAGCCTGTAGGAGTTTGGGGGACAGGCCCAGATGTCTTTGTCTGTCCCTCAGAGATCAGTTAAACTTATTTAAACTTACTGCTGGGGTCGTTTTGGTTAAAAATCAGGTTTACACATACTATTGGGCCCAACAGCGACTACATATTAAAAGCACTACCACTCCATTTCACTTCAGTTTACAGTTTATTTGCATGTAGGCAAGGAGGGCCGGGGCAACTTTATTTCAGAAACTAGGCAATTTAAAGTGTTTTACAGAAAAAATTAAAGAGCAGGTAAAACAATCACAGGCATCCATTAAAGAAAATATAAAAACAGCTCAAATAGAATACCACAAGTATGAAATACAATCATAAAAGTTACAGTACACTGTAAGAAATCAACAACAAAAATGTTGCTAAATGGTTTTGAAAATAAAATTAAGATAAGGAATAAGATTCCTGAACAACTGTATGAGATAAACGGCAAAAGCACTAACAGATACTGATGAAAACGTCCAGGTTGTGAGCCTGCATTAGCTGCAAAGTGATGCAAATTTGTAATATTGTTATAACAACCCAGCAGGAATGCAGTGTATTGCAGTAAAGCCTGCCTGCATTAAACGGTTTGTCTCATAATAACTCTATGCTTCCTGTCCCACCTTTTTTTTTGGACTTTCCTCTTTATTGGACTTTCCTCCTCTACTGTAACAGTGTCTTTACTGGTCTCCCTAAAAAATCAATCAGACAGCTGCAGCTGATTCAGAACGCTGCTCGAGTCCTCACTAAGACCAAGAGACTGGATCACATCACTCCAGTTCTGAAGTCTTTACACTGGCTTCCTGTGTCTCAAGATTGATTTCAAAGTACTCTTGCTAGTTTATAAATCACTTACGGTTTAGGTCCAAAATATATTTCTGATCTGCTACTACACTAGAACCACCCAGACCTCTCAGGTCATCTGGGACAGGTTCTTTCTGTCCCCAGAGTCAGAACTAAACAGGGTAAGCAGCTTTCAGTTTCTATGCTCCTCATATCTGGAATAAACTCCAGAAAACCTGCAGATCCTCTGCTACTCCAGTTCTTTTAAATCAAGGCTGAAGACCTTTCTTTTGATGCTGCCTTTCTTTAAATGACTGCTCATTTCTTTAAATTTCTTATGCTGCACTGTAACTTTTATTCTTGTGTTTTATGTTTCTATTTGTTTTACTGTCTATTCATGTGTTTTACCGGTTTTTAATACTTATGATTTTTAACTGTTTTTACTTGTGTTTTTACTTGTTTAACGTTATTTTTTGTGTAAAGCACTTTGAATTGCCCTGGTGCTGAAATGTGCTCTACAAATAAAGCTGCCTTGCCTTGCCTTATTAATCTTTCTATATCTCTTTTTCTGTCAGATGGTCTTGCATCCGTTCGGAAAGTGTCTCCTATCTAATTCAATCATCCACTTCCTGTTTACCTGTGTGCGTGTGTGTGTGTGTGTGTGTGTGTGTGTGTGTGTGCAGCTGAGCAAATATGGATCGAGAGCTCAGAACTAATCACCACTTGTCATCCTGTCCTGTGCACTTTGCCAACAAACTGAACCTGCAAGCTGTTGGACCAGCTGCGTGGACGTTCAAACCTACTGGAGCTCAGTGTTAACGTAGTCGGGGAGTCTAACTTTCTTTCCACGGATGCCGAAGTCATGACTAGCCTTACTCGGCCTCTGATTGGCTACTTGTGGCCTTTGTTGGTTAGGTTTAGGTGTGAGGAGTGACATTGCTTAAAGAGCTCCTATTATACTCCTTTCAGCGAAATATTTGCACTCTGTTGTGATTGGTCAACCAACTTCAATTGAGGCAGTTGAGGAAAACTCCTGTCTGTGGGAGAGAAAGCTCCATTTGGAGTGAAATGTGTTTTTTGTACTTTATACTGTACATATATTACATAAACAAAAAACCTACACAACACACTAAAAGACGGGGTTCTCCTCAAGGTTAGGGAAAGAATACCTGGGTAAGCCAATCAGAGGTGGAGTAAGGCGGGCCATGCCTGCGCCATCCAAGGAAAAGAATTATTACACAGGGGAGTTCTGCTATAACTATCTTTGTTTCCAGCGTCCTATGTCCCCCAGCTTAATATCCTCTCAACGGGACACATTGACGAGCCCTGGCTAAGGTTTTTATGATGAAGTCCAATGTTGAAATCACTGATGTTATAAGCTTGAAACACTCTCTCAAATGTGCGGGCGAGATAGTTTTCTTTTTAATTTCGACATTGATATCTCCACATTGGAAATTTTTACACTTCAAACTGCCTTTGAAATGTGCGTCTCCCTGCATTTAGACTTACCAATCTATTACAATGTTAGTTTCAAAAATCATTTAAAGATCAGTTATTCAAACCTTCATTCCTTTGCAGTTTGAACTTATCTATCTTTTATTATGTGAGTTTATACCAAGAAGAACACAAGACTCCTGGGAATAAATCTAAGCTTTCCTGGATCATGAATCAAGCAAGTACAATAACTGGCCAAACTCAAACTCCATTATCAGAACTTCACACCTAAGCGGTTGAAAGGAAAGCCAATCACATTACAAAAGATCCCACTTACCCCCTGCTTAACTCTTTACAGTTACTACCATCAGGCCGCCGCTATAAAGTCCCTCTAGCCAAGAAAAACACTTACTCCTTTATATAGTTGCAGTAAACAACTTAAATAAGTAGTACACACTATGACGCTTTGCACACATATATTGTAATTTTTATCCTGTGTAAATTAGTTACACTAATAGTTAGTTAGTTAGTTAGTAATAAGTTATTTTAGTACTGTTGTATGTGTATTGTCTGAGTTTGTTTTGCATCGTATGCTTGATTGATTCAGCTGTCAAAAAAGGGAAAGCAAAAATTGTAGGGCAAGGAGGCGAGGAGGGCAAGGGGTGAGCGGTTGGGAGGGAGGATGTAAGGAGGGAGGAAAGGAAGAGGAGGGAAATCAGAGGGGAAAAAAGGCAGACATGAGCTGATAATAGGATAGGTAACACGGGTTGGTCTGTGGGCTTCATGTGGGAGTCACTTTATCTCACACACACACACACACACACACACACACACACACACACACACACACACACACACACACACACACACACACACACACACACACTTCCTCCATCCAATGTTTTTTTTCCTACCCTCATCTTCCCTCTTCTCTCTGAGGCTTCAGATGCGTCACGATCACACATGTGTGAAGGAGCTTCTCACAGTGTGTGAGTTCTTTCTTGTGTGTGTGTGTGTGTGTGTGTGTGTGTGTGTGTGTGTGTGGAGAGTTAGCAAGGATATGACATGTGTATTTATAGTTAATGAATTCAGCTGGCTGCCCCTCTGACTTCATCTGGCACACTCTGAACAATACCCATCTGTGTGTGTATGCGTTAGTGTGTGTGAGTGTGTTTGCGTGTGTCTGTGTGTTCATGCACTTTATCGTGTGTACTTGCTGCACTCTTTGCTCATGCATGAGTTTGTGGAGTTCGACATTGCATGCACGTGTGGTTCCATCGCTGCGTTTATGTGTTGCAATCATAGACTGTAATAACATACAGTCTATGATTGCAGTGCATCCATCACGCAACGTCGTCCGGTCTGACAGCATGCAGTTATTGACTGTTGCTTTCCCATAATGCAGCTGTCAATCAACGTAATTGTCCCATGGAGGCCCTCTGAATGACATAAATGGTCTGGGGCTCCATTACGTAGCAAGAGAGAGAGATGTTATATAGGCATTGAGGTCATCAATTCTAATCTAATTTAATCTAATCCAGTTCTAATCTCTAGTTAATTCATTCTACAAGAAAAGAAAGTTGGTTACTCGCAAAAACAATTGAGAAACAGCCAGTAAATTGGTCCCGACTGGTCCTGGCTAACGTCGCAATGCTAACCCTGCTAACCCTGCTAACTGCTAACGTTACCGGAGGACCTGACAAGCGTGAGTTATTTTAAGCCAAGAGGGGGGGCTGTAAATCTGGAAGAGAGGACCGTGATTTTGCAGTGTGTTTAGCGATTGTTGCCGGTATTCTAAGCCAATAAAGTATGTTCAGTCCGGTGGAGAGGACAGCGAGGTTGTTGAGTTTTTAGCGGTTCCTACTGTAATTCTAAGATGAAAAAGTGTGTCTGTCAGATGGGTACAGAGGTCCGCAGCCAGCATCTAACGTTAGCTACTCCGCTGAGCTGTGAAGTAATGTCCGGCTATGTGAGACAGGCGCCTAGCAACATTGTTGTGGTTGCTGCGCTCTCAGCCCGGCAACCTTCGTTAACTTTGGCAGAGGAGGGGCCGGGGGAGACGACTCTCTCCACTATTTTAAATTTGTACTGGATTAACTATTTTAAACACTAGCTGTCAGTATTACATATTGCACCTTAAACTTTATATTGTTCTTTATGCTGCATCTCTGGTGATGTTATGGAGAAATCCAAAAGTAATAGTGTATCTATTTACTTTCAGGGGTGAGTAATGTAGTAAGTAAGGCATTACTTTTTTAAGTTACTAGTAATGTGTAATCTATTACTTTTTTTGAGTAACTACCCCAACGCTGGTCATGTAAGACAGAGATCCTCAACAGGGGGTCCGTAACCCCTCAGGGGTCCTCAGAGTTATTGCAGAGGGGGCCGCCAAATTATTGTTTGATAATTATTTGAAAGTTGTTCTTTTTTATTTTTTTTATGAAAATATGTCTGAAACTATACATTAACATATATCCAACGTATTATTAGCAAAGATGAATCGGCTTATTTGTCAAAAAAACTAAAAAACATTTGATTTACACGACACTGAAGATATTTACTAAGTATTATAGCCATTAGGTACAGTAGCCATCCACAGATACAGTTCATCTTACACTGGGCCTTCCACACGTATGTTTAAAATTCAAACATGATGTTTAAGTAATAAATGAACATCCATCCATCCGTATCTATCCATCTGGCCCAGTTTATTTTGCTACAATTTGTGTTATAGATTATATGTATTAGGGGTCCCTGCTCTGTTTCTCTTTCAGCTAAGGGGTCCTCTGCCTCAAAAACGTTAAAGACCCATGATGTAATATATCAACCCTCTGTGGATGTATCCCAGACATTTTTGATTTAAAATGCATGTACCGTTTTAAATACCATCCGAGCCAATCAGTCACTGCTGTGTTTGATAAATGACATCGACAGACCTGGGCACGGCAGTACTCCATTATAGATCATCTCATTAGTCTACAGGAGGGACAAGGTACCCCACAAATCAATGCACAATTATGAGAATACGTTGTTTTTTTTTGCAGCATTTAAGAAGTAATCTGTAACAGAAACCCAAATTAGAATCTCTCTTTTGTACCATGAATGCTGCCGTTTATTCCTGCTGTCTCAGTGCTTTGGATTGTGTTTTCCCAGCAATGATTGTAACTGCACTGCCTTCTGTTTTAATGGCTTAGTGCTCCCTTTTGCTTTGCTTTGAATTACACAATTAGTGTGTTTACTACTCACGTCCTACATGGGTCGGCGGCGGGGAGAGCTGGTCTATACTTACAGTAATTAATGAGTGAACTGTGGTAATGAACTGAAGCTATTTGACCACATTGAGCTCAGCTGATCTGGGTATACGGGCGTCAGCTGCATGTCTGAGCAGAGGAGTCTCCATGAAGTCTCCATGTTTAGAGGGAGTCTCTCTGGAGGAAGCAGTTGCTGTTTCACACAGACGCTCACACCGTCACCGCTCTCATTACAGCGGTGTGAATAGTGTGTGTGTGTGTGTGTGTGTGTGTGTGTATGGGATTTTGAATCCTCGTGCTTTTGGTGCGTGAACAGTCTTTTTCTCCATGTATAGGAAGAGCTAGAAGATGCTTGTTGCCTAGCAACCACCTCTGTGCAACCCAGTGATACCTAGTTGTGGTGTTGTGGTGTGTGTGTATGTGTATGTGTGTGTGTGTTGTGTGTGTGTGTGTTGTGTGTTGTTGTGTGTGTGTAGGCAGGGAAACAGAGAACACAGCATGGCTGCAGCCTGAGGTGTTGCAGCACATCATGAAATCAGTATTTTCCCAGAGTTCTGCTGCGGCAGGCAAAACCATGGTGAAGTCATTCAGTGTGTGTGTGTGTGTGTGTGTGTTGGGTGTGTGCTCTGTGCAGTGATGTGTGCATCTGCAGGACATATTGTCCATGCATCTGTGTGTTTAGTGCAACTATTTAGGTGAAGCCGTTTACTATAAAGTTGCTGTTTTATAGTGGTACTGTATTGCATATAAAGCCTGTACACAACCAGAGTGCACCCGCCATGGTTCTTTCACCTATCTCTTAGATTAGATCTCTTAGATGAGATCTCTTGGATTAGATCTCTTTACAGATCTGTGTGAGCGTGTACAATTCCAAGCATAGCTCCACCCAGCTTTAATCTGACTGGAGATCTAATTAGCCAGAAAACACCTGTGGTGATGTGGGTGTTAAGGCCTTTTGCATTAATTCTGCACACAAAGAAGTGCACTGAAGGGGCGACCTCTAACACAACTGGTAGAGCCTGCGCCCCATGTAGGTTAAGTCCTTGGCAGGGGTCTAGGTTCAGATCCAGCCCGCTGCCCTTTGCTGTGTGTCATTCCTGTCATTCTCCAGCTTTTCTATATTAAAAAGGGAACAAATAGAACTAAAAAAACTGAACATGTGGGCTTTCGCTCCAGATTTTTGGAAGCAGAAGAAGGAGTTGAGTGTGGGGGAGTGGGTGTGTTGGAGAGGCCCAGGTGTCTTGATTTTATCTGAGTAGGGGCCCACAGTGTCAGGCACAGGGATAGTCCGATGTTATGCTGAATGAGTTCCAGAATTCAGATCAGACACATCTGAGGCTACATTTACATTCTCACTGCTCTGGCGTTTCCGGAGCCATTTGAAAACACTTCTGACCTGTTTTGGTTTGGAATCTCCGGGGTCAAACGGAGACCTTGGGCATCACCAACGCCGACGCCAGTGTTTCGCCGCCTGTTTGGGTCATGACGTGATGGACTACAGTGTCATATTTTACAAAAATAATTCACTGACACGTGTTTCTGAAAACATTTTAAGTGAGAAATGGGCCATACAGTTGCGCGGCGTGACAGAATGTCGCACGGACAAATGGATCACCACCATGAGACTCATAGTTCTGAGACGTGCTGTCTCCTCCTTACCCCGGCACGCACATGCCCAGTATACGAGAATGTTCATGGGGTCTGGACGTCTAATGTTAGTTTAATTGGAGATATGTTCTTTTGTTGGAGCTAAACTGTGTTGTCTTCCCGTTAAAATTGAAAATCAACACTTTTGTTGATGCTTTTTTATCGTTTTTGTCTCTTTTTTCAACCCTTTTTCTAATGTTTGTCACTTTTTTGACGTTTTCAACACTACGTAACACTAACGTATTAACTTTAGTTTTTGGAATTTATCAATACACCTCATTTAAAGGAAATTATACCTAATGTTTGAGTTAGAAAAGCAGAAATTAGAAATTATTTAGACTAAAATTGAAGGAATGTATTTTGATGGATAATCACAGACTGGAATAGGTTTTAATCAATACTTTTTCAAAACCACTTCAATTTCTTTTTCAAATGCAATAGAATTGAATAAGACACCCCAAAATGAATGGAAGTAGAGATTATTACTTGTCAAAGAGCATTGTGTGGAATCAATCATGTTATTTTGAGTAGTTAAAAAGAACATTGATATAGGAAAACGGGTCAATTTCACCCGAGGACAACATGAGGGTTAAAACAAAGAGATTACGTTTGGCTAAAAACTTAAAAGCTTAAAAACCAAAACGTAGCAATGTAAATGTAGCCTACAGCTAGCTCCACCTTCCACAGTCTGTCAATATGAACTTAGAGAATGAACATTTCATGAGTTTCATGAAACAACTGTAAAACACTGTAAAGTCAATTCACTTCAATCCAATTCTCTTTATAGTATCAATTCATAACAAGAGTTATCTCGACTTTACAGATAGAGTAGGTCTAGACCACACTCTTTAATTTACAAGAGTCCAACAGTTCTAGTAGTTTTCTCCATAGCAAGCAACTATTGCAACAGTGGCAAGGAAAAAGTCCTTTTTAGGAAGAAACCTGGGACAGACCCAGGCTCTTGGTAGGCGGTGT
>NC_045747.1:32557098-32574037 GCF_008692095.1 Etheostoma spectabile | reverse complement strand
GACGGGGCGGTTGGGGTTAGAATGAAGAGTGGCAATAACAGTCCCAGTAAAAGATAAAGTACTGGCTATGTTAACACCACAGGATAAGAAATGGCATAGACTTATAGGCTCTGCAATTAAATCACATTAAATTAGAAAGCGAAAAAACTTTATTATTTATTATTTGTTATTTCCACATTACACCACCTATCCCAAGCCTTGGTGCTGCGCAGCACGGCCTGTTTCCATTTGAGAGTTAGTTACTTGGATGGAAACAGCAACAGATGTGGAGCTAACACCGAAATTACCACGGCGACGCCATTCTTGGCCGGGCTCGCACTTTGGCGGGACACTGAGTTCCAGTACTGCTGCACATTTGATCCACCAACCCACTTTTTAAGAAGCTCTGCATGTTTTATGATAGTTAGCTCACATCTAATTCAATTCAATTTCAATTCAATTTAATTTATAGAATCAATTCATAACAAGAGTTATCTCGAGACACTTTACAGATAGAGGAGGTATAGACCACACTCCAGAATTTACAAGGACCCAACAGTTCTAGTTTCCTCCAGAGCAAGCAACAGTGCGACAGTGGCGAGGAAAAACTTCCTTTTAGGCAGAAACCTCGGACAGACCCAGACCCAGACCCAGGCTCTTGGTAGGCGGTGTCTGACGGCCGGTTGGGGTCAGAATGAAGAGTGGAAATCGGAAATCTGTCATCGGAACCTTTGACTGGCTTTAACTGAGATGTTATTGGTTGGCTTTATTTATCGAGTCATACAAAATAATCAAAACGGAGAAGGTCTAATTGTAAAGAATAACATTCAAATATGTGACTGTTTATCTGTCAGTAGTTAAATCCTTAAATCTTGTTTAAATTAATAAAAAAATAAAGACTGTGACAGTTAGAGCAAGGCTCCTGTCTTTCGGATAATTACGTTGTACGCTTGTCGATGAAATCATCAAAACGCTGTTACGCTCGGCTCGTAACAATGAGCATCTCAAAAACTGAAAAAATCTACGTAGTTCAAATCACTCATGGAGTGTTAGGAAATGTTTTGTTCATGTTTCTACATTTATAAATCTTTTGGATCCATATGTTTTGTGTGTCAGTTAAGTAAATTGTGATGTTTTAATTATTAGGGTTTATTGACTTGTATAACCTTTTTGCTTGGGTTGTACAGATTTCATGGATATCAAGCATTCAAAGATATTCGCAAAAATGAAATCACAATAAGCAAAAATACCAATTTTGGCACTGACCAACCATTTTTAATAAGTGCTCCTTATTGGCTGATCCCAACGTGGCTGTGTGTGAATAAGTCAAAAATAAGTGCATGGATCAAGTTACATTTTTGGCTAATGAGTCTGCACAATTCATTTTAGATTAATTTACTCTTCTTGGCATTTGCTCAGGAGACTCGTAATGAACTCCTTTTGTCAATTGGCATCTTTTACCGTGTGTGTGTGTGTGTGTGTGTGTGTGTGTGTGTGTGTGTGTGTGTGTTGTGTGTGGTGCGTGCGTGCGTGCGTGCGGTGCGTGCGTGTGTGGTGTGTGCATGCTACCTGCTCAGGATGCTCGTCCTGGAAGTGTTCATGAGGAGGGAGGGCAGAGAGGGTCATTGAGGATCCAAAGAAGGCGTTCCTGAAGTTTTACAATGCCCGGACACACACACACACACACACACACACACATGCAGGCACACATAGTTTATCTCTCCAGTAGTATTTATACACAGATAAATTATTAATGCTAAGACATCAGAGTGACGTACTTGTTCACAAATCACTGTACTGTGTACACATTCATGACACAGCACTTTGTGTGAATGTGTGCAGGCTGATTTACCGTGTGTGTACATCTGGCAGGCAGTGGACTATGTTGGCACAGCCTTTTATGATGTCAGAAAATGAAGAGGGAAGTCACGAGTGCATCGAGTCAAAGCAAAACAAGTATTCTACACGCACGCATGCACGCACGCAGACACAGGCATGAAGGATCTAAATTAGCTGATTGTGTTCACATCTGCATGTAACTTTCACATGTGTGTTCATGGAGTTGTGAAGTGGCAGGGGTTATTTAGATGCACAGGGCACAAAGATAATCCCCTCTCCAAATAATTGGTTGAACTGCTTATCAGTCAAAACAACCACCTTATCACCACACATTGTGCAATTTGTCTGAAAAAAAGCAGAAGGGGGTTAGTTTTTTGATCATGCGCAACAAAACAGAACATGCAGGAATTAAATCCCCCTTCCAATACCATGGATATATTGCCACTCAGCAATAAAATAGCACAACGTGTTGTCAACGTAAGACAAACAGCTTGCCTGGGTGAAAATCTTTTGTTTGGGCCGGGAAGTGAACTCCGCTCCGTGGCCAAAACAAGAGACCTTCACCCAGGAAACGTGTATCCGTTCCTCTGGAGTGTTTTAATCCAAACAACGATCTTTTCCTAAACTAGTGGTTTTGGCAAAATTCAACTACCACAACCCCTGAAAGGACAGTCACGGTCCCGGTGGGGTAGATTTTGTCCCCACGGTGATACAAATAATTCAGCAGAGGCTGGGACACATGGACCAGAAAGGGGGAAATCCGACGCACCCCCCTCCGGCAAACCGCACCTTGCATGAACAGGAAGAACGGATAACCAACAACTACCAACCAGTTAAAGTCAATACCGAAGAAATCAGTGGAAAATATAGAGCTCGACGGGGTTTCACCAAACATATTGTAGGCCTACAGGCAGGCTGCACACGCTCACACGCTAACATGTAGAGATTATCGGCCCTGGCCGATCATCTGGCTGTTTTTTTGGCGGTTTGCAGATCATCTGTATCAGTGTTTTATTTGCCTGATAACCCATGAAGTTAATTAATTAAAAAGTGTGCTACTTTGGCTACAGCTCGTTGTGTGTCCCTCTGCTTCGGTTTCACTCACCACTGAGTCTGACTTAATGGAGTTTATAACATTCCAAAATCTTAATTTTGACCTAAAGATGTTCATTTTCACTGTAAACGCATATAGGTTCCAAATATCGGCTTTCGGTTTCATTAACTACTACTAATCGGTATCAGTGTCGGGCAATACCTAATTTAAAGCAGCAAAGCAATATCTGACATTCCTAATGCAGTATAAATACATGAAGACCTGCTACAATGCCTGCCAATGCCGTTTAGGTGTTCTGCTGGGAAGAACAGAGAGGGGAAACGGTTGCATGAGGGAGAAAAGAAATGCCGTGACCTTTCTCATTTGCAAACTAGAGGCAAGAATGGCAGGAGAAGAAAGGAGGGAATAAAAATAGTGAAGTAGAGAGGTGAAGAACAAAAGTCAGAGGAGGGTAAATGGGGACAGATCAATCAGGGCCAAGGCAACAGGTCTACTTTCACAGAGCACTCCAGACTCCAGTGCAGTATTTTCCATCGTCACTGCCAGGGACAGAGAGGGAGACAGGAAGGGAAAAGACATTTGGAGAGACAGGAGAAAGACATAAAGAGCTAAGGCTATATAACGGGGCTAAGGAATCTTCTTTTCCTGCCCTTTCGTTTTATTTCCTTCCATTTCCACTCTTTAAAGTAAATGTATACCATGTGATGGAACCAAAAACACTCCCTTGATGAAAAATGTGTGTGTACCACAGACTCAGTCTAGATATTATGTAACAGCACAGCACTCTTTTCCTCTCCCATGAGGATAAAGTCAGCCCATTTTTGCCAGGGGTAAGAAAACAAGAATCAGCAGACTGAAAACATCTCCCCCTTTACCTTCACCGCCTCTATCTCTCTATCTCATATTTGGAATATGGATATATGTAACCTTTTCTAACATGCATGCTTGGTCACGCATAGACGCTGCAATTAAAAACTCAAAATGTCTTTCAGCCCTCCCTGACCTTTGACCTTAACCAGACATGTTAACAGGGAGAGATCGATACCCAGTCAGGGCGGATGGTGGGGGTGGGGGGTGGGGGGGATGTTGCAGTTACAGCTTTAAACGTATTATTTTTGAAATGTCTTTGTAAAAAACAATTTTTTTTTCTCCAGTGAACACATAATGTATATTTTGAAACTGCACACTGGCAGGGAGAGGGATTACTAAACTGCACTTCCTGTCCTTAAACTCTAAAAAACCCGCTCATAGCTTAGGAACGGTACGACAGAAAATGTTAGTGGTTTTGAAACTGTGACTTTTTCAAACCGCGGTATACCTTGAAACACATTAAAATGTCACGAATGTAAAGAGCCTTAATGAAACAGGAACTTTTCCAGAAGAAAACCTCATTTGAAAATCTGACATTTGTAATAATGCAAATGACTAAACATCCAGCCGGGAACATAAGCTTACTCAACAGGATGTCATGCAGTATGTTTCATTTGTCTAGACAAGGATGGGCATTTTTAGCCAAGCTGGCAGCCTGGCTCTTGGGATGGCATTGGCCTGTTGGTCGGCCAATCACGTTGCCCTCAGGATGAACTGTAATAACTAAATAAAGAACCCGGGACCTGGAGACTTTTGTTGAAAGGAGACATAACACGCTCATGTTCAGGTTCAAACTTGTATTTTGGGGTTCTACTAGAACATGTTTACATGACTTTAAGAATAAAAAAAACATTTTTTTTCCTTGAATCCGGTGTTTTCTAAAGCAGTCCACAGAAAAAACTGAGTTGTCTTATTTCACAGTTTGTGTGGCAGGCAGGCACTCCAGAGATCCACATGTATGTGAAACAAGCAATCAACAAGTGAGTTTTCCATGATATTTCTCATTGTTGTTTTGGATCTTCCTGTTTTTAGTGGCCTTTAGCAACTAAATCAAACAGGCTGTAATAACAGTAGGATCAAAGTGCATTCAGTTTTTTTTTTTTTAGACAGAGTAGTTTTCAGCAAGAGTTTGGAAAAAGAAGTAAGAAGTAAGAAGAGAGTATTGGTGGATGAGGAAGAAACCGAGTTATGATGCCAAGTACACGCACTGCTGGGCTGGTATAGTCTGGCTTTTTATATGCTAAGAAATAAATGTTTCATCGCCAAGTAAAAAAGATTCTGTGTGTAGTAGAGGCTCATTTATCTTACAATATGGGTAGTAAACCTCAGGAGCACATTTTATTAGAAAGACCAATAAAGAAGAAATGCTGAATGAGATATTGCATTGAGTTCCAGGCAGCTAGCCCAGAGAACCTCTATATAGTTATGGTAGTACTAGTAATGCTCTATAGTAGTTTGAAAAAAATAATATCTTAACCCGAGATCCATTCTTTAGCTTTTTCTGGAACTCTCACCACATTTCAACATTAACACCCGAGCAAAGCCCATCCTCTGGATGGAGGCAGAGAGATGTGAAGTAGACTAGTAAATAGACCTTTTTTTGTCAAATCGACCATGATGCTTTATATATTCCTTACCCTTATTAATCTGTACATTAAACTTGTGAATACATTTGCTGCCCATTTATCAATTATCAAAAATGCACATTATATCTTCATAGTCTTATATCTTTCTTGTGCATATGTTTATATCCCATGATATTCAAAACATTTCATAATGAACGTATTGCATGTTTCAACATACTGTGTGAGTGGCTGTTATTGTTTGATCCTGTTGCCACAATCCATCCTTTGCTGTATTTGATGCTCAATCTTAACCCTCTGCTTTCAGTCTGTATATTTCTTTTGCTTTATCTTATCTCCGAAGGCAGTATGCCAACATCCCCAAGGGTGCAACCATTTTAATTGACTTCATGAGAACACATTTTTATTTCTAAGTTTTTTAGAGATTGCTCGCCTCCAGAATTTTCAGAGAAGCTTTGCTTCTGTGGGAAAGTTTGTTTTCAGATTTCCACAAAACAGTTTGAAGCCAAAATGAATATTGACGTGAATGGATGTCAACTGGTGAGGCTTTTTGTCACGTACTGTAATTCATCATATTTATATATTCCATTTTACGCTGCAGATACCGTCCCCGCTGCAGGCAGGTCTAGGCTGGTAGAAGACATATAAGGAAATACATATGGGTGCTGTCAGATGCTTTGGCAGTGGCTCCAATAGGCTTACAGTTAGTGACGTGCTCAACATTACAGAAGCTGTGTATGAAGTAGAAAGGGAGAGACTGATGCTTTATCTGTGTTTTTGAACGTGTGTGTATTCTTTATCAGTGCATTTAGGCGTGCATGTCATTATTATATTTGGACAGGAATGTATTTATGAGTTCCCACTGTATCTGTTTGTGTGTGTGTGTGTGTGTGTGTGTGTGTCTATTCCATGTTGCTGCAGCTATGTTTGTTGGAGTTTTTTGTTTTTCAGTCGCGGCTGGCTTCATCATAACCTGGTTTCACTGTTTGTTATAGTCTCTGCTACTATGTTGCCATCCATCTCTCTGACAACACACAGACACAACACAAGCAACACCACACACACACCACACCCACACACACACACACACCCAACACACACACACACACAAGCACACACAACACACACACAACACACACACACACCCACACACACACACAAAGTCCGGACACATGCATAGCAGAACTTTAACTCATTTGCCTTTAAACCAGTGTGTGGGTGTGTGTGTGTGTGTGTGTGTGTGTGCGTGTGTGTGTGTGTGTGTGTGTCTGTCTGTTGAGTGATCAACATATTTACTTTCCCCTGCACATAGGACTGTTGGTTTGAACAAATGAACAGCTGCTCATGCAGCATAACTGTAATATTGCATGTTGCAGCATTTAAATGTAAGAGCCCTTACTCACCATACCTATTTTCATGTTTTCTACACGGATCATCAACTGGTGAGGATGCTGACATTTTGCCTGGACATGTAACATAATATATAAAATGTATAATATATATATAGATATAATGTATGTAGCCATCAAGTGCATATTTAAGACCCTTTTACATGTCTCTCATTTTGAAACAAGTCAGCTAGTGTAGAAAACTAGAAACATTGAAAAGGGAGCTGTGTTTTCAACCAAGTAATAGAGCTGATGTTATCTTAAATAACTTGCTAGCTAGAGTTGACATCTCTTAGAAACAGTTGGCTTTATATCCGCAGCTAAAAATGAGAAGCCTGCTTTTGTCTACGTCCTCAAAAATCAATTTAATGGTAAATCTGTTATATTGTAAACAACATATATTACTGTGTGTGGTGTGCGAGAATGGAAAGCTGGACAAGTGTAGCAACAGTTAGCTTCACAAACTTCCAATTCATCAAATTCAGGGACAGTTGAAAATGCATTTTGGGAAATGGAGGCAATCCCTAAATGACACAGACGAGGCAGTTTGAGTCAAAGTGCATCCAAAAGTAAAGAGAAAATATGTACTTAGTTGTAAGTTTTTGTCACATAGATCTATCTTGAAGACACCGTCAGATTAAACTGGGAGGATTTTTGTCCTTTTTTCCTGTCACATGATAAGGCAACATATGACCAAGGGTCAGGTCTGATGGTTTCATGACGTTATGGAGTCAAACGGTCATGATTATCGGACATATGTTGAATCCTGTGAAGAAAGACTAGTGTGTGTGTTTGATCTTGTTTTGGAAAGAAGCCAGTCATTGTTTGGAGCTTATCAGTGATACACAACATCTTTAAATTTGTTTTGTCCTTGTCTCTCATTGGTTTTGTTTCATGGCAGTTTCTCTGACCTCTTTGAGCTTGTCTTCTTTTGCATTGCCTTTTTATTACAGTAATGTATGTTAGTGGATGGGGATCAGGTCCCACACTGTTACACCTCTCTCACAGCAAGCACACACACATAGATAGCGCCTATAAAAGTTCTGTCTGTCTGTGTCTGTTGTATGTCTGTGTCTGTGTGTGTGTGTCTGTCTGTGTATGTGTGTGGTGTGTGTGTGTGTGTGTGTGTGTGTGTGAGAGAGTGAGAGAGAGAGAGAGAGAGAGAGGAGGAGAGAGAGAGAGAGAGAGAGAGAGAGAGAGAGAGAGTATATCCCTGCATTTAGCAGCCAGAAATAGCTGTTAGGAATCAATGTTCCGGAAGCTGGGAGCTGTCTCCTCTACTAGAGGGACTGTCCCTGTTTTCGCACCTGGGGGTGGGTGTGTGTTGTGTTGTGTGTGTTGTGTTTGGGTGTGTGGTGTGTGTGTGTGTGTGTGTGTGTGTGTGTGTGTGTGTGTGTGTGTGTGGAAAGAGTGAAAGAAAGAGTACAGACTCATCTTGGCTATGCCTCCGTTCTGGATCATCAGCTGACGTTAGACATAAAAACAAAGGGCAAAAAATATGGAAAAATAATGTGAAAGTAAAGTAAAGTAAAGTCGTGCTCTCACTTCTTGTAAATAAGTTACCCTAGAAGCTGTATAGGGGCTAATAGGCATGAGTCACTGTTATGGTTTGGGTGTTTTGTCTTGTCTTATCGTGGTAGTCTGTTTTCCTGTCTTAATTTCTTAGCTTGGTTTTCTGTCATGTCTTGTGATTGTGTTATTTTTGGTCTTGTCTTGTATATGTTCTGTTTCCTGTTTTATTGTGATAGTCTTGTTTTCTGTGCTGTCTTGTTTTATTTACTTCCTGCCTTAGTTTTCCCGCCCTTGTGATTACCTGATGTTTTCCACCTGTTTCCCATTCCTTGAATCAATGTGGTCAGTTGTTCCGTTTTGTCTCTATGTTCCTGGTTCCAGTGATTCCTGTTTTGTCTTTTACGTACTCCTGGATTTCTTTACCGGCTGTTTTTTGCTTGACACTTTTCGTTGTGAGGATTTTCTTTATTAAATATTCAAGCTCTATTTTACTTACAATCTCTGCACTTGGGTCCTACGTTCTCTAAAGCTTGTAACAATCATGAGTCTTTGTCTGATCAGCAGTGTCAGATCCACCTTGCCGTTAGTTTCCTCACCTGTGACGTTGCTCTGGCAGCGAGCTGGTCACCTGCACGCCTGCTGAGCTGTCATGGATAGAATGAGTAGGCTTGTTCGAGATGAGCCAGGTCTGCGCAGAATCGATCACCGGCGATCGGCGCCCGTTGCATGCCGGTTAGATTTGTGTCCGACTTGATCCCGACTTGCTCTGACGTCATGCACACGTGGGCAACGGAAATCTCACGAGAGCAAGGCGCCGCAGTTCTGAGACGCAGGCGGGCGCAGTTGCTTTTCACCGACTGCAGAGCCCGGCAGACCCAGGCGGACCCAGAGCATGCTGGGAAACGCGGCTTCTAGCTGATTTAACACCTGATAGGTTTACAACATGATGACGTTTTATATAAACTTTTATTGTTTTGAATGCGGAGGGATTTTAATGCTATTTGTCTGATTTAAGAATATTCTGTCCAGACACACAGCTGTGTGATGATAGGACGTTAGTAGTCAGACAGACAGTGATCAGATCATGTTCTCTACAGTGTGTTGTTCATTAAAATCAGCAACAGATCGCATGTAGAGCACTTGCCAGCTACTCTGTCAAATAAAACAATGGAGACTGTGTACAAGCTGATAGTGGGTCTGATTATATTTTCTAAATCGGAATCGCACCACAGTGTTTTGTCACTTCCTGCCCGCCTGAAGGCGGCTGGAATCGGCTGGAAACTGTCCGACTTACCGAAGCTTTCTGTCACGCCCCCCGCTGCTACCGCCTGCTCTCGTCCACTTTACAGGCGAGGCGCAGTTCATCTCGAACGAGCCTAGTGACTGAATCAGTGACATCATCACTGTGAGACTGATCCTTACCGCCCTACACTAGCAGTCTTTTGGCTGCTAATTAGCGTTTCCATTACCAGTTTAAATGTGCTCAATCACGCCTGAGATGGACCATTTCCAGAGTTGCGCCATAGTGCGCTTAGTGTATATCAACAATGTTTCATTTCCGGGATTTCCGCTGGATATCCCTCATTTCAGTCGGATGATTGTTACCTTCCTCTTTCTTTGTGTTGGAATTTTGAACTCTGGTGGATTTCTGAGGACTCTGGTTAACTGCTCACTGACGCTGATGATAGTTGCTCCTTAGGTATTGAAATTGGGTGTTAAATGACAAAGCATTTGGATGGGTCAAACAACACAGGACTTTCCCCCCGGAGACCTGGGGTTGTGTCACTTTTCCTAAACCCAACTGTCGCTTTCTTCTTTTCCTAAACATTACTCTTGCTTTCTTCTTTTCCTAAACCCAACTGTTGCTTTCTTCTTTTCCTAAACCTGTCGCTTTCTTCTTTTCCTAAACTCAACTGTCGCTTTCTTTTTTTCCTAAACCTGTCGCTTTCTTCTTTTTATAACTCAACTGTTGCTTCTTGTTTTCCTAAACTTGTCGCTTTCTTCTTTTCCTAAACCAAACTGTTGCTTTCTTCTTTTCCTAAACCTGTTGCTTTCTTCATTTCCTAAACTCAACTGTCGCTTTCTTCTTTTCCTAAACCCAACTGTCGCTGTCTTCTTTTCCTAAACCCAACTGTCGCTTTCTTCTTTTCCTAAACCCAACTGTCGCTTTCTTCTTTTCCTAAACCCAACTGTCGCTGTCTTCTTTTCCTAAACCCAACTGTCGCTTTCTTCTTTTTCTAAACCCAACTGTCGCTTTCTTTTTTTCCTAAACCCAACTGTCGTGTTCTTTCCCTGTGTGTCATGGAAACCTTTTATAAGCCCAAAACCCAAGATGATATCACTATTTTGTCCCACCCCTACTCAGAAGGCCACAAGATCAGGCCAAAGTGATGCACTGAAGTAACTAAACTGTTGTGTGCAACACTTTCACTTTAACTTTCATAGTTTCATAATATTTTTAATTCTGTCTGCTATTTTACTAAGTTTGCACGCTATATCATATAAAAATGGTTACAAATACAGTATACAGTAAGCTAGTTTTATGCCTTACATTTTGTATGTTTTTATGATGTCTATGGGTAGGTTTAGATTTAATGAAGTGATTTCTACATTCACCCTACTTCACTCCATGCATTACCACACAGTAGCAGGCATGCTCTGAATAATGTAAATATTCATAATGAGGGGGAAATAAGTATGGGAGAAGTGAGAAATGCTGTGGGGTTTTTTCGGCTGGAAAATTGAATTAAAAACTACTTGTCCCATATAGCACAATGATGCTGTAACACAAACATTAATATAATACTTATATTGCTTTGTTGTATCATAAAAAGACATCGACCGGCTGTTACTATCACTTACATGCTGTAAAAATCAATTCATGTTCCACTTTATTTGTGTTTCAGAGCTCCTCGGTTCTGCAAAGAAAGTGAATGTCAACTTCCAGGATACAGATGGGTGAGTTATCTCCCTTACTCCTCCCTCCTTGTACATCTCATCTGTCTCTCCGCTCGTTTTCTCCCCCCTTACTCTCTCCATTTATTCTGCCATTCTCACTTACTCCCCTCCTCCTTTCCGCCCTTTTAAAAAAACAACATATTTTGATTGTTTTTTGCCACAAACATAGAACAATTACAATCACAGCAAACCCCATTCCCCCTTATTACAGCATATAGATACAATTTATACTGTAACATATTAACATAAACACATTGACCAGAAATAGATTAAAGCAAGACAAATATTTACTGATTAATAATTGAAATAATAGAATAGAATACAGAAATTGAAGAAAAGAAATAAACCAAACAACTGTCATAGGCATAATATCATTGTTTACAGCACACTTTCACATCAAATTATATATTTATTCATTTTCACTTCACTTCACTTGTCAAGAATTTCTGTTCCTTTTTAACGTCCATCCTGTCCCACTCTTCCCCATGGTCCCATTCATATAAACGCCGTGACAGTGTTGATTGTGCTTCTGTAGTATTCAAAGCGGAAGGATTAGCCCAGATACCACTCTGCTAAAGTTCTGACTAGGATGACGTGTTTATGGGTGTGACAAAGGGAGAGTATTAAGTAGAGACTATTGTTCACGTCTTTCTGCTTCAAACAGACAAAACGTCAAATGGAGAACTGTGGCCCACAGCCTGGTTTTATTGTGTGTGTGTGTGTGTGTGTGTGTGCATTTAGAGAGACAGACAGAGCTATTCTCTCCCCCTAAGGTTCCAGACCCTGCACACAGACTTGCCCACTAATTGCACACAGAATGGGGAGCAGACACACAACAGGTTCCCAGTGTCAACTCATTTCTAAGGATATATAGTCTGCTGCTGATGAAGAACAGCTATTACAAATGACAAATAAAAGGTGTTTCACAAAATAGTTTTTAGACAAATAAATAATCAATCATTAGTCATCAATATGTGGTAAACAGTTTTAAAGGAATACGCCACCGTTTGTTGAAATAGGGTTATTATTTACCGTCTCCTCTATATTGATATACACTACCGTTCAAAAGTTTAGGGTCACATTGAAATGTCTTTATTTTTGAAGGAAAAGCACTGTACTTTTCAATGAAGATAACTTTAAACTAGTCTTAACTTTGAAGAAATACACTCTATACCTTGCTAATGGGTGTAAATGACTATTCTAGCTGCAAATGTCTGGTTTTTGGTGCAATATCTACATAGGTGTATAGAGGCCCATTTCCAGCAACTACACTCCAGTGTTCTAATGGTACAATGTGTTTGCTCATTGGCTCAGAAGGCTAATTGATGATTGAAAACCCTTGTGCAATCTGTTCACACATATGAAAACATTTAGGTGTTACAGAAGCTACAAAACTGACCTTCCTTTGAGCAGATTGAGTTTCTGGAGCATCACATTTGTGGGGTCAATTAAACGCTCAAAATGGCAAAAAAAGAGAACTTTCATCTAACTCATAGTCTATTCTTGTCCTTAGAAATTAAGGCTATTCCATGCAGACATTGCTAAGAATCGAAGATTTCCCTACAACGGTGGTACTACTCCCTTCAGAGACAGCACAAACAGGCTCTAACCAGAGTAGAAAAAGAAGTGGGAGGCCGCGTTGCACAAGCTAGCAAGAAGATAAGTAATTAGAGTCTCTAGTTTGAGAAACAGACGCCTCACAGGTCCCCAACTGGCATCTCAGTAAATAGTAACCCGCAAAACCCAGTGTCAACATCTACAGTGAAGAGGCGGCTGCGGGATTCTGGGCATTAGAGACAGAGAGAAAGACAGAGGAAAAAAGTGTTGTGGACGGATGAATCCAAGTTTAGGTGTTTTGGATCCAAGAAGAACTTGTGAACGCAGAACAATTGAAAAGTGCTAGAAGATGCCTCGCCATCTGTTAAGCATGGTGGGATGTAATATGGGTCTGTTGCTTTGGTGCTGGTAAGGTGGAGATTTGTACAGGGTAAAAGGATTCTGAATAAGGAAGGCTATCACTCCATTTTGCAACGCCATGCCATACCAGTGGACAGCGCTTGATTGGAGCCAATTTCATCCTACAACAGGACAATGACCCTAAACCCACCTCCAAATTGTGCAAGAACTATTTAAGCAGAAGCAGGCGCTGGTTTCTATCGGTAAGTGGAGTGGCCAGCGCAGTACCCAATCTGAACCCCATTGAGCTGTTTGTGAGCAGCTTGACCGTATGGTACGCAAGAATGCCCATCCAACCAATCCACTTGTGGGAGCTGTTTCTGGAAGGTGGGGTGCAATTTCTCCAGATACTCAACAAATTAACAGCTAAATGCCAAAGGTCTGCAATGCTGAATTGCTGCAATGGAGATTCTTTGACGAAAGCAAAGTTTGATGTAAAAAAAAAATCTTATTTCAAATACAAATCATTATTTCTAACCTGTCAATGTCTTGACTCTATTTTCTATTCACTTCACACGAGGGGGGGAAAAGTGTGTGACTTTTCAGGAAAACACAAAATTGTTTGGGTGACCCCAAACTTTTGAACGGTAGTGTAGGTGGGCAAACACATTTTTTGTCTCAGTGCATGCATTGTCTAAGTCTGGCAGCGCCGCCGCTAGCTTAGCTTAGCAATGTGAATGGAATCCTATGTTGCCAGTTAGCATGTCATAAGTAAAAATTACCCAACAACAACAAAAACAAGACCTAATTACTTATTATGTCCTGCATATTCACAACGAGTACAAATAGCAATGCAGATCAAGACTAGACAATGTCCTAGGCAGATACTGACTTGAGACTTTATTGGCTGGAAGTAGGCTACAGCAGAACACTGCTAAATGTTGCAGAGTTTCACAATAAAACAACACATCTGCAGTTCTTCAAATGATGAAAATTGTCATTTTAGGCAATTATCTTTTTAGGCAACGTAATTGTGTATCATGATATGATTCCATTGAAAGAAAATAAATTATCATATTGAATTATTGCCCGGCCCTACCTCTAATATGACCTACAGGAGCGTTTTCCGTATTTTTTTTTATTAATATTTTTTGGCCATGTTTAGGCCTCTATTTGATAGGACAGCTTAAGACAGAACAGGGGAGAGAGGGGGGGAACGGCATGTAGCAAAGGGCCGCAGGTCGGTACCAACTTGTAAGGAGCGCACACTCCAACAGGTGAGCAACCCGGGTGTTACTTAACCAAAGAAAGTAGCGGTCGCAGTTTGAAATCAATCAAAATTTCCCTTTATGAGGTTTTTTAACATTAATATGAGTTCCCCCAGCCTGCCTATGGTCCCCTAGTGGCTAGAAATGGTGATAGGTGTAAACCGAGCCCTGGGTATCCTGCTCTGCCTTTGAGAAAATGAAAGCTCAGACGAGCTGATCTGGAATCTCGCTCCTTATGAGGTCATAACATAATAATAATTCAAAATACAAAATAAAATGGAATGTTTTTATATTCAGTAGTCCAGTAAGGGGGCTTTCACATCTGGATTAATTGAGGTTTAAACTACACGCTGTAAAACTTAACGCTACGTGAATGGGGCGCAGCAGAAAGACGGAGCAGAACAGCGCTGCTTGTTCAGGGTTTTCATGTGTACTCCTATAGGCCTACACTCCACATCAGCCGTTACAACCAACTGTACCAAAACACCAAGTTAGACTACTATTTAATGCGACAGCAAGACGTTTTTAACTGGCAGTGACTGAAACTGTCTCAATTTAACACTGAGGCCATCAGACGGCCGCGTAAAGACAATTTATTTGTACAGTCAAAAAAAAAATCTGAATGGCCCACATTAAAAAAAAGGGTCCAGCCCCTCAGGGCATAAATAATTGATAAATAATCAATTCACCGTCTCCTCTACATTTATTTTTATTTTAAATTTGCATTTGCCACAATTGCCAGATGGCCAATCTGCCCCTGGGGGGAGGACAGTCTCTTGCTGCTGTGATGTCCATCTCTGTTGCACCTCTTAGTCCTTTTTTCTACCAAATAGTTCCAAGAACTATGGAAACGGAGAAACCAAAGTCAGGAACTAAATGAAAAGCATTCCTGTTTGCATTTTAGTAGTTAATATACTGTACAAGAAGAGACAATGGCACAGAGTCCTCATGTTATTCTTTGTTGTCACGGCTGCGTAACTCTGATGTTTGAGTTTGATTTAATAAGTAATTGAAAAAGAGACATTGTGTTTGATGGTTATTTGTCTCTATCATCAAAGTTTAATTTCCCCACTGACCCCGCACCCTGTAATGTCCACACCCCTCTTGCCCTTACTGATAACTGTCGCATCCAGTGCTTCTTTATTTTGTGAACAAGGTGGTACACAAGTTGTAGTTGATGTGCTCCCAGGGGGTAACCAATCAGAAGTGAACAAGCTTCCTACTGCCCCTAAAGATATACACCTGGAACTACATTGGGTCCCTGGTTCCTCCGCTGGAAACCCAGGCTCTGTTCCAAAGTTTCTCATAAGTTTCTTGTTCCCTGGGGAAGTTCCTGCGCTTCCAGTGTTCTCAGTCCCCTCAGTCTCCTCATGTTCAAGTGGAGCATCTTCAGTCTGTTGTTCTTATGTGCCACATATCCACTGTAGTTTCCAGCTGCTTTGCCAGTTTACTTTACCCACTGTACTGTCCTGTATGATGCTTCTAAGTAGAATCACTCTGGTCTCAAAACATTTAAGTCTAAGGACTACAGTTGAAAATGAGCCGGTTGGCTAACACCGGGACATTTACAGAAATGTTGATTAATGTTTGTTGCCCTTATAAATAGATAAATAAATAAAATGAAATTCCATTACCCACTTTAAAGATTTTGGCTGGAATTTGACGTAAATAAACAAAATATGAAGTTTGAGTCTGTATCATTGCAGCTGTTCCATCTGCTGGTGGTGGCCCCCTTACTTTTTCCATCCTTTTGGCACTTCCAGTATCCGTTCATCTGTGATAAATGCCTGTCTGCACAGTGCCGCAGGAAACAACACACGGTAGAAATGCTAATTGCAACAACCGTGAGTCACGACAGCTTAAACCCTTGTAAGAGTCATTTAAAAGGAGCCGAAAGACTGCAAACTGTGCTAAATAAAGTAGTTTCTGTAAAGATCGAGATCAAAAAGCCGCTGCTTTGCCACTCTGAGTGAAACTGAACAGTGCAATCTAATTAGGGTGTTTACTCTTATTGCCTCTTACCCCTAATTTCCTCCCACAGTATTAAGTGTTCCTTATTGGCTGATGCCAACGTGGCTGTGTGTGAATAAGTCAAAAAGAAGTGCATGGATCATGTTAAATTTTTGGTTTTATACGGAGCGCACATGGCTAATGAGCCTGCACAATTCATTTTAGATTAATTTACTCTTCTTGGCATTCGCTCGGGAGACTCGTAATGAACTCATTTTGTTAAAAAAAAGTAAGTTCTTAATTGGCATCTCTTTCCTCATCTGCTGTGTGTCTATTTGTGTGTGTGCGTGCGTGCGTGTGTGCATATGGAAAACAATTTCCTAAGTGGTGTCAATCAGCTGGTGTTTTCACGTCATAAAAAAAACAAACAGCCAGTGTTGGTTGGATTCCTGCTGTTTTTTTTCAATTAGGAAACAGACTAGCAACAAAGTGGAGACAGTGATGTAAAGGAGAGAAAATAGCAGATAGAGGGGGTTTGTCACATATACATGTGAGGACATACAGTGAAGTGGTGTGTCTCACAAGAGACTGGAACACTTAGAGTGTGTGACGGTCCCTCTTTAGAAACCCTGACAAGGAGAT
>NC_045747.1:32532098-32552098 GCF_008692095.1 Etheostoma spectabile | reverse complement strand
AACACTTCTAGTTATTTTTGGACTCTCTGTGTTTTAGCTCTTGGCTGGCTGACTACTAGTTGCAGTCTTGGGTTCCTGTTTCTATGATACACATGGTTGTGAACAGTCAGATCCTGATTTTTCGGTGGTTTTCGGTGTCCTTGAATTTCTAATCTAGTCCAAAGCAGGGTTCAGTTTAATAACGTTTTGAAGTTTAATGAAACCCAGGGGAGTACAGTATAACAGACAAATTACAGGCTTGAGCGGGTATTGACGTAAGGTAGATGAGAAAGATGTCAGTGGAAGCTGGGAGGTTGTTCAAGGCTAGTTACAAGAAGATATGGCGAGCCAGGAAAGGAAACATGTGCTACAAACATGAGTCAAGGTCAGAGCAAAGAGGAGATATCTCACAATACACCAATAATAAAAAACTAGACATCTGAGATGAGTTCTTATGGAGAAAATGTTAGAGCGGAGGAGGTTTAAATTCCATTTCAGGCTCTACTCATGTAGAATAGATGAAGACCGGTGTGTATCTGTTTGATGATATTAAACAATCTGCATGGTTCTTTTCAGATGTTTTGTTATTTTTTATAGGATCCATTTATGTCATTACCACAACCCGGGGGAAACTGAATACTCGGTATGTCTAGCATTTTAACAGGGTTTTGCTTTACTCTCGCATTTAAAGTTTCAGAAGTTACACGTTAATCCGCCAGGCTGAAGTTAAGAATGAAATGGCTTATTTTTTGTACTCTGGCTCCGCTGCGGGTCATTTCTTCTTTCGGATAGGCCCAGTCGTCCCCGTGGCGTCTTCCACACGCGTACAAACATAGGAAAAAAAACTATCCATGCTGTTATGAGAGAGATACAGGTTTCTGAATGTCCTCTGCCTTCAGTCTCCGCGGTAAGCTGTTCAAAATCTGCATGGCTTTCTACGTCACTAGCCGAGACGAGGTGGCTAATCGTAGCATGCTAGCTTGTTCACAATGGCAAAACACTTCTACAACACACACTAGTTCACCATAATCTCCAAAAGAACTACTTCCTGTCCCTGTTCTGCAGGTATTCCACAAGTGGCCCTCGTTTAGAAGGAGTCTCCCGGCCTCTCCTGCCTCGTACTGTCCAAAGTTGGAGAAAGAGTTATCTAGCTGATGTGATCTTACCTAGCTACTGAGCATGTGCGACTCCCAACAAAGATGGTAAAGAAGTGAGATGTCTCACTCTGTAGCTAAAACAGAGACTTAAACACACAGGGTGAAAACAGGAGCTGCAGCAACGTGCGGCACAACAAACATTTTTGGAAAATTAAACCATGGAAACCTATTCTGGTACAACCTCAAAATACAGTTATGAACCTGAAAATTAGCATAATATGGGCGCTTTAAGACATGGAATAACATTAACACAACTTGACAGGGAAACAGCATGACAAATCAGAAACACATCCTCTCCTCTACTGACCGATTCAAACCAATCCCAGCTGATTAGGCACCTTATTTATATGGGTCATCACTCTGAGGTTGAAACCCTCATAAAGCTGTCTTTGAAGGCAAACAGCGAAGAGCCGTAGGGAGGAGGAAGGTGACACACACACACACACACACACACACACACACACACAGTATCCTTTACATGATATAATACCCTTCTTCTTGTGCATTATTTGCCATCTCCCACCACCCCATCTCTCCCTTAGCTTCTAATCCTCTGCTATTAAATCTATTTGTCATGCTAAGCTTTGCCATTATCACCGACCTCTGTGTGTGTGTGTGTGTGTGTGTGTGTGTGTGTGTTCTACTAGGTTTTCTCCATTGCACCATGCGGCTCTCAATGGGAACCTGGAGCTTATCACTCTGCTGCTGGAGTCACAGGCTGCTGTTGACATCAGAGACCAGAAAGGTGGGTGGGAACTACACTCACACACACACACACACACACACACACACACACACACACACACACCTCTGCACACACAGGCTCAGCTCTCGTCTTTGATAATTACTAGTAGTTAAAAATGTGCCGTTTGGAATGGGTTGATTGCTTGAACTGTTGTATTGCTTTGTGTAGTTTTCTCCAGGACCATTTTACCCCAAAATGACTTACAGAAAAAGCCCAACCACTTAATATGTAACTCCACTGTACAGCCTACTGCTGACTTACAGTGTACCTCTACATCAGAGGAAGACATTGTACTACTACATTTACCTGACAGAAAATGTGTCAGATTCAGAATTTAATCCAAAAATATCCCAATTAAAATGTGAAAAGAGAGAGAGAGAAACAGAAGGGGCAGAAAGAAAAGTGGAAGGCGATGCACACAAAGAGAGTTTTTGTTAAACTACATTAGTGTTGTTGATATTGCCACAGTCATGACGGCGGTCCTGTCTCTTCTCATCATTACTATCGTTAACCAATGTAACACTTTGTGTTCATTTCCTAACAGGCTTGATGGTTAACGTTGATGTATGGATTTTATTTGCGGGGGTATTTTGCCGACGGTAACATTGTTAGTGTAACAAACACACCCTAACATGTAGATGTTCCTGTAGCCCAATAGATAGGATATTGAATGATTGATGATACAGAAGATAAACCATTGTGTGGAATGATGCATCATCATGTAATATTTGAAATGATGTGACTCGAAAACAGTGTCTGGTAGCCTTGGGCATCACGCTCTGTCAGCTATTTGTTGTCTGGTTGTGCTTTGCATGTATGGGATTCTGAAACGTCCTTAAATTCAGGAATTGTAGTTTGTTTATTCAAAGTCAAAGACAGTCCAAAGTAGTGCTACTTTGCACATTTTTGTGGGTCTGAGGTGTATGTTACATTGTAGATGCTTTCTGTCTCTGGCCCTCAGGGTGAGAAGCCAACGGCTAGAGCCAATGTGTGCTTCTTTTACCGATATACTGTATATTTAACGATATCTTTTGTATTTCTAATCCAAACAGAGTTAAACTTGGCACTGCACTTACTCATGCCCGTAACAAGACACATGTTTGAAGTGAATCGGACTAACAGTTTGAGAGAAATGCGAATAACAGACAGACATACAGACAGACAGAAAGACAGACAGACGTTCCTGTAATTAATAGATAGATGTGAGTATAGCGGCGGGGTAATTAATTGCTGGTAAATTGATCTGCACAATAATAAGATATATTAATTTGCATCCACACACTCTGAGACACACACACTCACACACACACACAGGGACATAAATCCTCACTGATCAATAATAACATAAATCTTGTTGTGTGTTCATACTGTGTTTTTTCTGTGTGTTTCTGTGTGTTCAGGTATGCGGCCGCTGCACTACGCAGCTTGGCAGGGGAAGGCGGAGCCTATGAAGATGCTGCTGAAGTCCGGTTCATCCGTCAACGGCCAATCAGATGAAGGACAGATTCCTCTCCACCTGGCAGCACAGCACGGCCACTACGATGTGGTGAGCGATGGCAGTTGTTCCAAAAACAGAGATCGAAGTGGAGCCAGAACATTTTTTTTTGCTTCCCAGATCAGATGATTATTAGCTGAGTTCCCTTTACTAACCACGCATGAGTCACAAAAACAAAGCCGTCTGACATAACTAGTATGTAACTCAGCATCCTATAGTTCTGAAATAGTGGGTGGATGTTTATAATGGAATTTGAAAGGGGCCTTATGCAGTGACAGACCCATGCAGAATTATTACCCAACTCTTCTGTTGCTTGCTGTTTTACAGAGCTTTCTAAGTGTCTTTCAGTTCATTGTTTGGGTTTTCTGGTCCATAATCTTACTGCTTTAGTTCACTCTCAGTAGATAGATAGAGTTAGCAACAAGCTAAAATAAGCAATATTTCCCTCAGGAGTTGGCGGAGACCAAAAACAGAGCTAAATAAGAGGGAATATTGGACATGCATCGGTTGGCCACAGACACAACTCCAAATCAATGCTAATGTAGCTCTGTATCTGTTTGCTTACATGTTTACACATCAATTTTAAAAAGTGTAATGCCAGTGTGTTAACAGCTTGTTTCTGCTGCGCCAAGTGGCCACAATATTTAACAGTTAGCAGGTTTAACATACAGTACATGTAGCTTGATAAGAATGCTCTTTTTTTACCTCATCATTCTGCCTTTGCCATTTTTTGTGGCTAGGTACTTTAGCTACGTAATGTAGCTACTGTATAGGAGGATGCCATCTCCATTCTCAAAGCCCCTACACAGCTGTAATCTACCCATACAGGTGTTTTCACTTACTTTGCATCAGTGGTATTAGGTACACCTGTGGTTCACCTGTTGTGACAAGTCAAAACGTCTGCTGTGAAAAAGGATCACTGCACAAATACGAGATTCATAGATCTAGACAGGGCTGTAGCAGGCACGGCGCCAGGATTTCAGTTTTGGATGGGCCAGACCAATTTTGGGTGGGCCTTAAATTAAAACATGATATCAAATCACTGTTTAACCTAATACAATAACTACTATACTTTATATATATTGTGCTAACATAATGAGATTTCAATAGCTTGATGCTCTTTAAATATGTTGTAAAAAACATTGTACAACGTTTGGTTGTATGGTCGACCCCATCCGCGACCGCTCTCCTTGGTTCTGCCCAGAGAGGAGCGCTTTGGAATCTCCATTACGCCCCGTACCTGGCTGCGCTATTACCAAAGCTCCATAGACCTAGACTGGAACAGTGGTCGGGCATTAATATTTCCCCAAAACATAATTTAGTTCTGCCGTATAAAAGGAGCCGAATATTTCACAATCTGTTTAATTGTTTTTGTTTTCACACTACAGATCAACAACACCTCCCGACAGTTTCATTCATAACTCGGGCACAGAACTGGTTCATTGACGTCATCTGCCGTGTAAAACTCAGTATTCCGAAAGAGACAACTTGGTGTGTATTCAGTTATAAACCATATAAACAAAGGAAATAAATCACATTACCAACAGGCACGCTCTGATAACAAGGGAGCCCAGAGGGAAAAAGACAGTAACAAGCTGATATAGAAATAGAAATGGCCTGTGTTTTGTAACGGGTTAGATCGATTATTTTAATATATCTCAAACAGAAGCTAGAAGCGTTCACATCTCTTATCCCCTCGTGGTACAATTAACTCGCTAAAGGCCTAGAAGAAGCGAACATGGAACCCTCATTCCCTCTTTTTCTCTCTGCTGTGCTGATGTTACTAACTTTCAACAGGTCGCCAACGGATTCATCGCATGTTTTTAGGTCGCCTCGCACACACACACACTGACCACAATAACAGCAGTACTCGGCGGGGTTGCTCTTTAAATGTAGATGATATCATCGAAGTCAAGTTACTGTAAGCTCTCGTATGTCAACGACACAGAGACATAAGGCGAGACGTAAGCAATGGTGCTCCTGTTTGGTGTTTTAATCCGATTGACACTGGAAAAGACGCGTTCACTGTACAGGAATTCATCGCATGTTTATCAAGCTTTTAGGAAAGCATGGATATTTGGGAAAACGTCCTCATGAGCCGCTGGTGTCATTTGTATGAAGGCTAGGAGACATCAGGACTGCTGCAGATGCCATGAGGCCATAGGTGTCACTGTGTAATCGAGTTTTCAATTTCGCTAAGCTGGCGTCTAGCGCTTTGAATGTTCGCAGATCGATGTCACTTAATAGACAACACTTTTTTTTAAATTAAGTTAAACTACTTAAGATTTAGACTAATTTAGCACAAATTATGAGATAATTTGACACTTTTTATATTCTTTATATTAAATATAGCCTATTATATTCTTTTTTTTTTTAAAATGAAAATGTGTGGTGGGCCTGTTGAAAAGTGGGTGGGCCTAGGCCCGTCAGGCCCACCCATGACGCCGTGCCTGGGCTGTAGTTAAGTCCACCTTTGTTGAGTCTAAGAGAAGTCCAAGACAAGGACTAGTCCAAAAAGGTTTGAGTCCAAGTCCAGACCGAGTCCAAATGAGAGACAGTCAAGCCTGAGAAAGAAAGGCTCAAATTAGACCACATTATTTACTTTAAGTTCAATTAACAATCTCACTTAGGCCTAAGTCACATGAAGCTGAAGTGCAACTTTACATATTAGATGTGGAGTCTTTTTATTCTGGTGTAACAAGAACATTATGGAGGGCGGCTGTGGCTCAGTGGTAGAGCGGTTGCCTGCCAATCGGAAGGTTGGTGGTTCAATCCCCGCCCCCGTAGTCATTGTCGAAGTGTCGTTGGGCAAGACACTGAACCCCGAGTTGCCCCCGGTGCTGCGCATTGGAGTGTGAATGTGTATGAATGTTTATCTGCTGAGCAGGTGGCACCTTGTACGGCAGCCCCGGCCAATGTGTGTGAATGGTGAATGTCTCCTGTAGATGTAAAAGCGCTTTGAGCAGTTGTTAAGACTGGAAAAGCGCTATATAAATACAGCACATTTGCCGATGGAAAATGTAACAAATAACGAGCAACAAACAGGTGTCGTGAAAAATTGACATATTCCCATTCTTGTAGGTATTACTTGTCCTGAAGAATCCAGAGTAGAACGTGCTCGCTGACTGTCTGGGGCCAAAATGAAAGTGATTGATGCCTGTTGAATGAGGTATATGATGCAGCCAGGCGTATACAGAGGACCAATGTCCTTTTGCATTAAACTATTACCTGTTTTCTGGAAAAGCACACTTCATCAATGGTTTGTTTCAAAAGAGCAAGTTACTTTACAAAAAAAGTCAATAGTGCCGGACTCTAGAATTTACTCTAGAATATTTGGCGAGTCCAACGACCGAGCCAGAGACGAGTTCAAGTCCAAATACCAACAAGTCCGAGACAAGTCCGAGACAGTAGACAAGGACTACAGCCCTGGATCTGGAATCAGGTTGCCTTTAAATTTACTCTTACGTTCATCACTTATGTCTTGTTCTTACTTAGTGAATGCAATGGTCCCTGGCATGTACAGTACATGGTGCCCATTTTTCCTGTGTCAAAAATGTTTTTAAAAAAAAATCTATGTAAGAAAGATGAGTTAGGGAACAAAATGAAACAAGGTAAATACAGAGGCTTTTCCAGCTAAGAAAAAAACCTATCAGGGGAAACACTGCAGTGCTGCTGCAGGCTTCCCGAAGCAACAATGAAATATATCAGACCACAGCAGCTGACATACCCTGGAGGAGAGCGACGCTCAGCATCCACAGGCTCCAACACTGAAGAACCAACACTTCTGTTTGATTGAATAACCATGCTTTATACAGGGTGCTCCCAGTGTGCAAAAAAATCTAATATTACAAAACCTGAAACAGACCACAGATTGAAAACACGAATCCTTCAACATCCAGTAAGACACAGACAAGATTTGAAAGGCATTTTGCTTTACCAAGTATGGCGAGACAGTGTTATTATCTGAGCAGGGGGAATCAAATTTTTGTCTTTTCTCCTTATTTGTTCCATTTTTAATGTGCATTAGAAAGCACAATGAACGTATCCCTCTGGTGGGGCATGATCCCTCTTAGTCTTTTACCGCTTTAACCAAGCTTGTCCTTTTACTTGATGTCGCCGTGCTCCTCTAAGGACATTATACGGGGATAGTTGCCGGGCCTACAGGGATGGATTCCCTTTAAGGCTACGTTCATACAGACTGTTGCGGTCCTCAGACGGTCCTGGGGGTGTCGCAGCGGGGAGAGGGGAAAAAAACAGAGCGGCATGTGGCGAAAAGTTGAGACCGGCGTTGAGACTCCTTTGGCGAGAGCGGACTACCTGCTGGCTTCCTGCCTCTAACTTCTACCTGATGAAAAAGCTTGTAACTATGACAACCAGGTATCAGCGTGTATTACGATAATAAAACAGCTCTCTATATAATTACTCTTATTATGTAAATGTGCTGTATTTATATAGGGCTTTTCTAGTCTTAACAACTACTCAAAGCGCTGTTACATCATACAGGAAACATTCACCATTCACACACATTCACACACTGTGGCCGAGGCTGCCGTACAAGGTGCCACCTGCTCATCCAATACACACTCACACACACTCACACTCTGATGCGCAGCACCGGGGGCAACTCGGGGTTCAGTGTCTTGCCCAAGGACACTTCGACAAGGAACTGCAAAGTTCTTTTTAATTACCCAAAATAACATGATTGATTCCACACAACGCTCTTTGGCAAGTACAAATCTCTACTTTCATTAATTTTGGGGTGTCTTATTCAATTTTATTTGAAAAAATTGAAGTGGTTTTGAAATAGTATTGAGTTTTGACGGGAAGACAACACGTACATTTAATGGCTTCCTCTATGTCATTTTCTATGTATAAAAATAAACTGCTGTGTGTGATTTTGTGGAAAAAGATAACTCTTAGAAAACAGTTTTACTGTTATTGTAAATGTATTTCTTATTACTACATTTTTAAAGAATTTTTTTATTACGGTTTGGTTATTCTTAGGCACCAAAACTACTTGGTGAAGTTTAGAATAAGATCGTGGTTTGGGTTAAAATCGGACGTAACTTCACTTCCGATTGTTAACGTGATGCTGAACGTGACGTACGTAAAGTTAACGTGACACAAACCCCGGTCTCCTGGGGGAAAACCCTGCGTTTGTTTGACGCCGAACTTTAGAGAAACGCCACCCGCTGTCACCCTGCGGCAGTGGTGGAATGGAACTACATCACTACTAACATTTACTCAAGTTCTGTACTTAAGTACAAATTTGAGGTATTTCTACATTACTTGAGTCTTTGCTTTTCATGCCACTTTCTACTTCTACACTAGATTTCAGAGAGATATATTGATAGATTGATATTCCAATGCATTTAATGCATGAAAGATTTACCAAGGAACATTATCTAAGAATATTTTTATTATAAGTAATATATAAGTAGTAGCAGAGTAGAATGCATTGAGTTTGGTCTAGACCTACTCTATCTGGAAAGTTTCCTAAGATTACTTCTGTTCTGATTTTATACTATATATAAAATTGATAATGTTGATATTCATCTGACAGCTTTAGTTACTTTACAAATTAAGATGTTTGCACACGAAACACATGTAGTTATAAAATATGAAGTTTTATTATAAATGAAACTACCCAACAATAAATTGGCATACAAGTCCAGCTGAAACGATTAGCTGATGAAACACTTTTAGTTGATTAACAGTACTATTTGGATCATTTCCAGGCTTTTTATGTAATTGTATTATTGCATTACTGAAATGTTTTTTAGGTAAAGGTAGGGGGAACAGATCTCGACTGGGAATCAGAATTGATACAACCCCCTCAATAATTAGGGAGAAAAACTGGTAAAACTCAGCTGTTATACAATAGATATACAGTCAACTCCCTCCATCTCATTACCTAACATATTAAACATGACAACGGGCTTAGAAAACATTGAATTAATGTTCTGGTGTATCATGCAAGGATGTTTAAAGGCACTTGGAACCTTTGGAAATAAAGCGAGTATTAAGGTGTCCCCCGCGGATGTGTCTGTCTGCGCAGCCCTTCATTTCTCAGGACATCTGTGGTGCTTTGGCTTTTTAACAGAGCGGGACACGTTTTCTGAGCAAGCATGTGTGTTTAGTGTAATGCGTGTGTCTTTGTAACTGCTTGTGTTTGTGGATGCATTGCATAATTGTGCTTTTTTTTGTCCTTGCCATTTGTTTGTATGTGGGAGGGAGCACTGCTGCCTAACAGCAAGAAGGCTGTGGGTTCAAATCTCACATCTACAGGCCGTCTGGGGCATTTCTGCGTGGCATTGTATAATGAAAATAATCTTTGTATGTACGTTATGTTGGTTGCAGACAGTGTTGATGTTTCTAAAGGCAAACTTAAAACCTACCTTATTTAATTAAACTATACTTCTGGTCTATTTATTTTAGTCATATGCAGTTTGTTATAATGTTTTTGTTATAACTTGTTCAGTAGTTGTATTTATTCTACTTATTTATGTATTATGTATGATTGTTTTTTACAATCTACAGTTTATATTCTATAGTATATTTTAGTATCTTTTGGTTGTGCCATGCCTCTGGTGTTTCCTCATTTATGATGGGGTTTCCTCAGCTCGGTTCAGCTGGGCTCCTATTTCTAAAGAATAAAACCGGTTTAGGGGTGGGTGGGTGGGTGAATAAGGCTGGGATGATGTTGTGTTATGTGTGTATATCTGTGTGCGTGGGGGGGGGGTGCACTTTGTGCTATATAAATAAAGTTTGATTGATTGATGTTTGGTTTCTTCTGGTGTTGTGGCTTTGATCCCACAAAGTCCAAAAGAAAAGCAGGTTAGCGGTTCACTAAACCCCATCCCTGTTAGCTGCTGTAGAAGCCACTGGAACAGCAGGTAGGCAGGGTGGGACTTTTGGCTCTCTGCCAAGATGTTGTATGGCTTTTTAATATCTTGTTTTTTCTCATGTATCGGCATGTGTTTGCTTTGTGTGCTTCCTGTCTCCAGTCAGAGATGCTGCTGCAGCACCAGTCCAACCCGTGTATTGTGGACAATGCAGGCAAAACACCTCTGGACCTGGCCTGTGAGTTTGGCAGAGTTGGGGTAAGAACCTACGCTTTTAGTCCTTTTTTCAAAAACGGCAGCACCTGAAGACAATCTGCAGAAATTATCAGATGTGTTCTCTGTGTCTGTGTGTGTGCGTGTGCGGGTGTGTGCGTTGCGTGCGTGTGCGTGTGCGTGTGTGTGTGTGTGTGTGTGTGTGTGTGTGTGTGTGTGTGTGTAGGTGGTCCAGTTGTTGCTGTCCTAATATGTGTGCTGCTTTGCTGGAGCCCAAAAAGGGAGACACCCCGACCCCAACGGACATCTCCTCTCCACTTGGTGCTGCCAGAGAGGACACATAGACATCATCAGTACACACACACACCACACACACACACACACACACACACACACACACACACTCACACACACACACACACACACACACATGCACACACACACACACATGCACACACACACACACACGCGCACACACACACCCACAATTTGATCCAGTTAAGTGAAGGAATGATGTAACAAATATGTTGTCATACAGTGAGAGATGATGCATCACTCAGCTACTCCTGAGTTTTACAGGGAGACTAGGAAAGACTGCAGATCTACATGATGGCACTCCTCTGTCACGCTAAATGTCACGTCATTATAATCTCTTCTCGAAGGGGATGTGCGTCCAATTTGTGTTTGTTTTTTTGCAAAAGAGCTTCATGGTAAAGTGACCTTTGTTGCCGTGGTGGTGTCAGCATTCGGCACAAAGCTTCAGGATGAAAGATCTCCCAGCAGAACGGTGTGCCACGGCAAATAAGCACACACCTCACAGTCTAATTTTGCTCTCATTGCTTGCCAACACTTTTAAGTAACTCTGGACTGTGTGTGTGTGTGTGTGTGTGTGTGTGTGTGTGTGTTTGCCTGGCAGACACCGTCATAGATGCCAAGGGAAGCAGGGAGAGACTGAAAGATCTGTGACAAGATAAGAGAGAAGGAGAGACAGGGAGAGAAAAATAAAGAAAGAGAGAGAGAGAATAATAAATAATTAATTAATTAAATAAATAAATAAAGCCTGTCATAGTTGATTGAGTAGAGTGTGCCTCTCTAGAAGTGACACTGATAAATGATGCTCATTTGGCATAGCCAGCAATCTGTGGAAGACACACACACAATACACACACGCAAACACTAACACTAACACACACACACACTTAAACGTATGGTGTTTTTTGTGTCTTTCTTTGACTGTTTCTTCCTGTCATATGATCTTCTAACCTTCAAGCTGTCATTTAAAGTATAAGGCTGGTGATGTTCTAATAAATTAAAATACCAAACTGCTGTTTTAAAGGGTTAGTCCGGATTCACCAAAGTCACACAATACAGACAAATACAGCCCAATTGTTCCTTTAATGACAGAATCATTTAAAGAATTGTGAAATCGAGAATTTATAAAAGCTATAAGACAGATTCCATAGGGCCCTACATTAAGTCGGTGCTAAAAGCTAACTGGAGATGTGAAACTAAGACTACATCTACAGTGGTGTGAAGGGCGTTGCCCCCTTCTCATTTCCGTCTTTGCATGTTTGTCACATTAAGTGTTTCGGAACATCAAACCAATTTAACAATAGTCAAGGACAACACAAGTAAACACAAAATGCAATTGTAAATGAAGGTGTTTATATTAAAGAGAAAAAATCCAAACCATCATGGCCCTGTGTGAAAAAGTGATTTCCCTAAACCTAATAACTGGTGGGCCACCCTTAGCAGCAACAACTGCAAACCAAGCGTTTGCGATAACGTGCAATGAGGCTTTTACAGCGTCCTGGAGGACTTTGGCCCACTCATCTTTGCAGAATTGTCCTAATTCAGTTACATTAGAGGGTTTTTCGAGCATGAACGGCCTTTTTAAGGTCATACCCAAACATCTCAATAGGATTCAGGTCAGGACTTTGGCTAGGTCACTCCAAAGTTTCATTTTGTTTTTCTTCAGCCATTCGTGGTGACTTGCTGGTGTTTAGGATCATTGTCCTACTGCAGAACCCAAGTTCGTTTCAGCTTGAGTACACGAAAGATGGTCGGACATTCCCTACAGGATCTCTTGTGTAGACAGCAGAATTCATAGTTCCTTTTATCACGAAGTCTTCCAGGTCCTGAAACAGCAAAAAAGCCCCAGACATCACACTACCACACCCATATTTACTGTTGGTATAATGTTCTTTTTATGAAATGCAGTGTTCCTTCTACGCCAGATATACTTGGACACACACCTTCCAAAGAGTTTCACTTTTGTCTCATCGGTCCACAGAATGTGTCCCAAAAGTCATCAAGGGATCATCAAGATGTGTTGTGGAGAAATTGAGACGAGCTTTGATGTCTTTTGCTCAGCAGTGGTTTTTCCTTGGAACTCTGCCATGCAGGCCATTTTTGCCGTCTTTTCCTGATGGTGGAGGCATGAACGCTGACCTTAACTGAGGCAAGTGAGGCCTGCAGTTTCTTTGGACGTTGTTGTGGGTCTTTTGTGACCTCTTGGATGTGTCGTCGCTGCGGTCTTGGGTAATTTGGGCGGCCAGCCACTCCTGGGAAGGTTCACACTGTTCCATGTCTTTGCCATTTGTGGATAATGGCTCTCACTGTGGTTCGCTGGATTCCAAAGCTTTGGAAATGGCTTTATAACCCTTTCAGACTGATAGATCTCAATTACTTTCTTTCTCAATTGTTCCTGAATTTCTTGGGTCTCGGCATGATGTGTAGCTTTTAAGGATCTTCTGGTGGACCTTACTGGTGTCAAGCAGCTCCTATTTAAGTGATGCCTTGATTGTGACAGGTGTGGCAATAATCAGGCCTGGGTGTGGCTAGAGAAATTGAACTCAGGTGTGGACAACCACAGTTATAGTAGTTTTAACAAGGGGGGCAATCACTTTTTCACACAGGCCATGATGGTTTGGATTTTTTTTCACCTTTAATAAACACCTTCATTTACAAATTGCATTTGTGTGTTACTTGTGTTGTCCTTGACTATTGTTTAAATTGGTTTGATGTTCCGAAACACTTAAGTGTGACAAACATGCAAAGGAACAGGAAATGAGGAAGGGGGCAAACACTTTTTCACACCACTGTAAGTTTTCAACTGAGCCATCTTACTGTACCTGTCGTTTAAAAAGATTCTTAAAAATACATTTAAAAAACAATTCCCAGTGGCTCAGGCCCGCAAAAACACTGGGGGAAACCCTGTACCTCATACAACTCCACTTCAACAAATCCAAACTATCCTTTTAAGAGAACTATAGAGTAATGCCAGTCATTTCATTTAAATCAGGGGCAGCATACCATGTTTCACTTTATATTGCGGTCTTTCTCAAGTCATTTAGTTCAGCAAGATAAAGCAATTTAATGATTTCTTTCTCTCATTGTCTTTTTTTTTGTTGCTCTGCCACGGCTGTCAGACTGTTGATCCAGGCAGGTATCGACATCAACAGACAGACCAAAGCGGGCACTGCCCTGCATGAAGCAGCCCTGTGTGGAAAGACCGAGGCAGTGAGACTCCTGCTGGAAGTAAGTGGAACTTTACTGAAAACCTTTCTAGCACTGACAGCTTGAGTTCACTTAAAGGACGATATCAGAAGGAACCTCTCCTGAATGGAACTGCTGTCTGTAGCTTCTGTAATTTGCCATATCGGTGACAGTAACACTCACAAGGTGGCATAAAAATGGCCGACATTTTCAGTTTCCATAAAATTACAATAAAACAAATTGATCTTTTGTCACAACAACACGGCTGCCTGTTTTCTGGGATGAATGACTACACCGTGGAAATGTTTTTCAGATCAAATTGAAATTAATGAATCTTCCTGACTTATTTATATGGTATTTGTCCATGTAAGTTGTAACCCATTTTATCCTGTACATCATTCAAAAAAATAAATAAATAAAAACATGTTGCAAAAATGGAATGAATGTAATATTATAAAAAGATTTTTAATTGCATTGCATTCAATTCAATTTTATAAATAGTTTAAAACCATAACAGAAGTAATCTCCGGAAACTTTCCAGATAGAGTAGGTCTAAACTACCAGGTACTAGGTACCAAACTCAGTGCATTCTACTCTGCTACTACTGATATATTACTTATAATAAAAAATATTCTTAGATAATGTTCCTTGGTAAATCTTTCATGCATTAAATGCATTGGAATATCAATCTATCAATATATCTCTCTGAAATCTAGTGTAGAAGTAGAAAGTGGCATGAAAAGCAAAGACTCAAGTAATGTACAAATACCTCAAATTTGTACTTAAGTACAGTACTTGAGTAAATGTACTGGGGCCTATTTATGAAAGGATTTGAGCAATCCCTACATCCCCATGTGATAAAATCAGTTATGCAAAATTCTGCTAAACTGCACTGCTAGAGAGAGATGATGTAAATGACCCATTTGTGCAGCTGACATGAAAATGCCACGGGGTTAATGGAAACAAAAGGGGCTATATGGGTTAATGACCATGTGAGTTACAGCACGCAAAACCAACTTGGGAGTCTTTGCACTGAAGCAACTTCGAACTGAATTAAGAGGTTGTTGTGGTTAGTACAGCTACCGGGAATGAGCAAGCATGGGTTATTTTCTGGTGACGCCATGATGGTAAATTATTACATCCTAGGGGTGTTTAGTTAGTAGGAAGAAAGTCTTAAGTAACTGGATACGGTGTATTTTGATTTGATTTTTTACAAACGTAAAGGCATAGTTCATCCCAAAACCAAAAATACATATTTTTCCTCTTACCTGTCTCTTTCCAGAAACCATGAACTGTCCCTTTTGAGTTTGTAAAAATAGGCTACATATGTTCCTTCTAACCTGTGCTATTTAACAATCCGGATTGTTTTAGTGTGAGTTGCTCAGCATTCAGCTGTAGCGATGTCTGCCTTTTTCCAATATAATGGAACTTGATGACACTCAACTTGTGATGCTCAAAGCGCCAAAATTATACATTTGAAATACTCAACAGCAATGTCTCATTTGAGCTTTGAGCATCACAAGAGAGCCATCTAGTTTTATTATATTAGTAGGAAGGCAGACATCTCTACGGCCGTTAAATCTCCAACACCGTGCAACTCACACCAAAACTAAGTTAAATAGCACTACATGTAAGAGGAAAAACATGTTATTTAGATTTTAGGGTCAACATTCCCTTTAACAATAACAACAAATTAAACCCTTTTGTCTGTTTTCACTTGATAAATAAAACAAACAAACAAGAACATTAAAAAGTCAACATACCAAATCCATCTTCTTTCCTCTTCTACAGAGTGGTATCAACGCCACAGTGAGAAACACCTACAGCCAGACTGCACTCGACATCGTCTACCAGTTCACTGCCACCCAGGCCAGCCGAGAGATCAAACAGCTGCTGAGGGGTAGGATGGGTGGGTGGGTGGATGGATAGATGAGTGGGTGGGTGGATGGGTGGATGGGTGGATGGGTGGATGGATGGATGATGGATGGATGGATGGATGGATAGATGGATGAATGGGTGGATGGATGGATGGGGGTGGGTTGATGTTTGGATGAATAGATGAATGAGTGTTTGGATGGATGGATGATGGTTGGATGAATGGATGGATGGATAGATGATGGATGGATGGATGAGTGGGTGGGTTGATGTTTGGATGAATGGATGGATGAGTGTTTGGATGGATGGATGGATGGTTGGTATGAAGGATGGATGGATAAGATGATGGATGGATGAGTGGTGGGTTGATGTTTGATGAATGGATGGATGAGTGGTTTGGATGGATGGATGGATGGATGGGGGTGGGATGATGGTGGATTGATGTGAGATGTGGTGAGTGGGTAGGGGGTGTTTGGATGATGGAGGGGTGATGGATAGATGAATGAGTGGGTGGGTGGGTGTTTGGATGAACGGATGGATGGGTGTTTGGATGGATAGGTGGATGGATGGATGGATGGATGGATGGATGGGTGTTTGGATGGATGGGTGTTTGGATGGATGGTGGATGGATGGATGATGGATGGGTAGGTGTTTGGATGGATGGAGGGAGGGGGGGGGGTTGGATTTTCCAAAATATCAAACTATTCCTTTAGTTGATGCTCCGCAAACACCGAAAATAAGAAATGTGTACATGATTTTGGTGTGGAAGATAAGATGACATTTTGAAAAGTGATGGTACGGCACTCTGGTTGAAAGCGATTGTCCATATTATTTAATTGCACATTACAGTACATGTACTGTAATGAATGCACATGTACTGTGATAGTACATTCACTGGCTTTCTCTCTGTCAGATGCATCAGCGGCCCTCCAGGTTCGGGCTCTGAAAGATTACTGCAACAACTATGACCTGACCAGCCTAAACATCAAAGCAGGAGATGTCATTACGGTACACACACACACACACACCACACACACACACACACACACACACATAGCTAATACAATTAGTTGAATAGTCAGAAACTGCTTAATCGTTTGAGTATTTCCCATCCTGAATGAAGTATTGTGGTGCTGTGGAGACATCCCGGCCTACAGATCCTCGCAAAAACCACACCATAAGTAGTTCTATTTTTGTAGTAATATTTTTCAGTGAAAATGAGACCAATGATACAAAAATGATCATTCCTTACAATATTGTGAATCATGTTGCAATCACAATATCAGTCCAAATAATCACAATTAGATATTTTCCTCATATTGTGCAACCATGACAACCATCCTGCTTGGATATTAAATATTAAGTATTAAATATTAGCCGGTAGTTTGAAAGCTTACTCCTTGTTTGGTGAGATTACTCATGAATATTCAAGAATGAGGGATTTTTCAGCTTCCCTCATTTACAAATACAAATATGTTTTGCAGAAACGGCAGTCCATCCACCACTCATGAATATTTATGTGTATTTATGAAGCCTCTGGGTATTACTGTAAAAAGGAAGCCAAGCAGTGCCTAGGCCTCCTCCCTCAGGGCTTGAATGAACAACTTGCTGTTGTCTGGAATTTTTAGACAACTCTGAATGCAATTTTGTATTTGTATTTGAAAGAAAAGTAGTCTTACTTCAAAAGAGCTGGTTCTTTAAAGGCTTTTCAGTAATGCTAAAATAGATTTTAAGACTGTAATTAAACCAGCAGACACAGGTGAGATGCTCAACAAAACGTAATATTGTTGTCGTTAAACATGGCCCCCTGGCAGGTTCTGGAGCAGCACCCTGACGGACGCTGGAAAGGCTGTATCCATGACAACCGAACAGGAAACGACCGGGTGGGCTACTTCCCTTCCACCATGGTTGAAGTCATCAGCAAGCGCACAGGTGTGTGTGTGCCCTCCTATGTGTGTGTGTTTGTGTGTGTGTGTGTGTGTGTGTGTGTGTGTGTGTGTGTGTGTATGGGAGTGTGTTGGAGTTAATTCCAATCGGGACCAAGCTGAGTGTCAGCCAAGTGTCATAGCAATACATTTCACATATTTGGGCTAAACACAGAAGAAGAAGAACTTAGAAAAAGAAGAAGATGAAGAAGAAAAGTGAAGCTAAGTGAATGAATAATGCTCTAGCGTCTCCCATAACCCCCAGAGAAAGGCACTTAACCTTACATCTCAACATTAGTTCTCTTTCCCTGAATTAATACAGAAAACAACTCATCTCCCTGGGAGAGAAGACAGTTGTGAGTCGGCCTGCTGCCGTCCCTGCATGCTGAAGATGTAACCCAAGATAAATGTTGCCGTAAATGAACCATTTTAGTTGCACATCCACCAGATGTTCTAACTGTACTACAACTCTACCTGAATGAAAACACAATGTTTTTAGGAGTTCAGCCTGATGATGAAAATATCTGTTAAGTAATGAGAACACAGACACACAAATCATCCCCATGTACAAGCTGATAATGTGTTCAATGAGTTCTCCTTGCTGACCTGCTGGATGATAATGGTGCGATATTTTGGGAAATACGGTTCTTTGTTTTCTGGCACATGGTCTGCACATGCATAATATATCCACTTACCAGTGTGTGGAGGGATTTGTTAGCAGAAATGGAATATAGAATAGAATATTCTGCAGACATATAATATTAATAAGTATGTTTTCTCCATTGTATAATCACCTGAAAGTAAGAATCAGTGGGTATTCGTTAATTTAGAAAGTGGTTTATATCTACATGCGGAGATGATTTTTTTTCCACAGAGTCCGACATGTGGCAGCTCCATGTTTCTACAGTAGCCCAGAACGGACCAATCAAACACTGGCTCTACAGTAGATAGGGGTCATTTGCGTTTTATAGCCAGCCACTATACTTTTATACACCAGGGTTCTTCAACGTTTTTTAAACTAAGGATACTTTAACTGAAAGAGAGACGGAGCTGGGACCCCCTCCTACATATTGTATAAAATGAAGTTGCATATTAAACTAGGCTTGCAATAACATGTAGGGCGGCCTTAAGCCTGTATACATTCACTTTTTAGCACATAGCATACTGAGCTATTAAAATAACCAATTATTGGCATGATTTTAGAAATCAATTTTCAATGTTTAACATACATGTGGCACAGTGAATCCTTAGGAATAACTTGTATCTGTGGATGGCCTTAGTGACTACCGTACCTATAGGCCAGTGAGAAGTGGGGATTTACGTTTTCTAATAATATGTTGGATTCATGTTAAGAATTTTTTTTTAAATTCCTGGCCCCCCTGTTGAAGATATTCTTGTTTGATATTATTATAATTCCTTTCACCTCTAGTGTATCCGAGATAATTCTACCTTTTTTACAGTGTTTCAACTACGCTAAGCTAACCGCTAGCATTGTATTTCCCGTACAGACGTGAGAGCGGTAGCAATCTTTTCATCTAACGTGGCATGAAAGTAGTGAACTATTCATCAAATTGTTCATCATGTAAACTCACAGCGATACATCTCGTTTTAAGATTACATGAGGAGCCATTTGATGTTTGCTGATCAAATAAAAGATGTGCCGGGGTTACAGGTCTCGTTTTGGTGTCATCTCTGTGTTTTCATTACTTAACAGGCAAGCTGACCAGCTAATGTGTCAATCTCCCCAAAACTACTCTAACCTCCTTTCTCCATTTATATCACCTCTAATGAGCTTGGTGAGAGCTACAGAACACATTCACATCTATCTCGTCATCCCAAAGTGTCACTGCACTCTCCAAAAGAGGCTCAGATGTTTTTAACTGTGTATTGGTGTCCGTCTGTAGGTCTGGTATCTCTGTCTGTCCATCCGTCTGTCTCTCTGTAGTATAATGTCCTACTTGTCTCAGTCTGTATTCCTGTCCCTCCGTTGATGTCTGCTTCATCCCCTGTAATCACAAAAGTCTCACTTGTCTCTTTCACGTGATATCTCTTCTCTCACATAGTCACATCATTCTTTGTATTTACTGTATGGTTTCTTTACCACTTTGGAACCTGTTCCAAGTTAGGAAAATGCCTCTGTGGCTGCATCTGTCCTTACTAACAGTGCTTTATATAGCAGCTGTGGTTTCAGTACAAAACAGCTGGAGCTATCCCACTCAGCTTGCACAGCCATACTGACGAATCACTGCCACACACACACACACACAC
>NC_045747.1:32519208-32532088 GCF_008692095.1 Etheostoma spectabile | reverse complement strand
CACACACACACACTTAGGGCTATAGCAGCTGTTTTAGCAAGGGGTTTAATTTACTCAACTGTTTTTCATCAATTTTTAATTATTCTTTCTTCCCACCATTCTTCCCCCATCAGTTTCTTGTACATGTACTGCTCCTCTCATTTCCTTCCTTTTCCTCTAACAGCAATTCAACATTCATGAAACATGTATTTGCAACCAACATCAATGGCCAATTAGAACATCAAGTAGATGAAGATGAGAGAAAATATTTTTAAAAAGAAAAAAAAAATTAAAGTGACCTCAATAAGAATGGGACAGTTACTGTCTAAAATCAGGGACCAATTACAAGACGATGACTCTAGCAGTTTGCTTGTGGATAGTTAGCAAGGCAGTTATCTACTTCAGTAGCTATCTAAACTAGGTCCTAGTAGTGAGTTGTAATTATTAATTATTGGACTATTCAGGATATTATAAAGGTTGTCTGATTCCCAAATCATGCACAATGACCATCTAACAAATATTTCACTGATATTTTTGGCACAGTACCACTTGTTGGCAAAGTAATAGTGGAACCCAACTAAAGTAGAAATTTGCAAAGTCATTGTCTGAGGACAAAGTTAGGCTTTACTAACATGAAACATTTATGTTTTTGAATGCACAAACCTATAGAAGACTACCAGGTGGCACAGTATTTTAGATTCTGTTTGTGTAATGGACCCTCACCTCCTTCATCCAGATAGATAGATAGATAGATAGATAGATAGATAGATAGATAGATAGATAGATAGATAGATAGATAGATACTTTATTCATCAATTTTAGTACAAGGGCAAGTATGTTAACGTTAACCTAGCCTTAACTTCATGGAATAGATTATGCCTAGTATATCGATCAGAACAGACTTCAACGGCACCACCACTTGTAATTTGATTTTGCGTGTCTGCCGTATGACGTTTTATGTCCCTGACAACCTCTGTAGTGTCATGTTGCCACTTGTTAGCAACCACATTTTTCACGTAAATTCTAAATGGACCCAAGTTGATTTCCTGTTGTAGTGTATGTTAATGGAATCAACTGACAGGAAGTTAGCAAGGGGCCAGGCTGTTGCCTAGCAATGGAATTCCATTGAAAAGGTCCTGACATATTTTATGTCGTAGAACAAAACGTGAGAATAATTTAAGTTTTAAGACCTTATCTGAGGCATCTAACAAAAACCCATTAAAACAACAAACATTGACTTCTTGACGAGGAAACCCAAAGTGCAAAAATGCTATCACATTTTTGTTTTTTAGGACACATTCCTGCAGCACTCTATATTTGTCAGATAGGAATAGAATATAGTATGCACTTGGCTTGACTCACCAGGTTTAGCTTAGACACAACACTAGACAAAACACTATACTATAAACAGTCATTCAAGTTATAAGCTCAACGGCTAGCTAGCTAGCTAGCCGTTGAGCTTATAACTTGTGCACTCTGCAAACTAGCTAGCTAGCTAGCTAGTTTGCAGAGTGCACTATTTCATGTCATATGACCAATTTAGTGCTGTAGAACGCAATACATCCACTTTTATTAGCAATTTTATAAGTCACAATGCTTGCATGTTCATACAGAGGACATGTTAATATCAATATGTAACAGTTGTGCAAAGCAATAAACACTGCTGGATATATATGGCAAGTGTTACATCTCCGTATTGTTGTATACTAGTAGCTAATGACATGCAATAGAAAATATTGACTGGATATCATTTCCTGTGTCACAAAATAAGACTGAAAGACACACGTTAAGAGAATAAAGCAGCTGATAGTTATCAGTCCCTGGGTCCATCCCCTCTTTCACCATCCATCACCTCCCTATGAACCTCTCCATATGTTTCATTTTAACAAGGCCCACATTTGTTTGTCCACTCAGTGGCTCTTTGACATCAGCCATGTCCTTCACCTCCTTTAATTTCTTTGTTAAATCTTGTCACTTCAGCCTTTGTTTTTAATTTTTCCTTTCCCCCCCCCCCTTCTTTCTTTCTTACGTGTAATTCTCTGTTTTGTCGTCTGTGTGTTACGTGGCGGTGGCTCACTGTTGGCTGGTTGTGTATGTGTCCGCGGTGGCTGTTATCTAGGTTTGGCCAGCACAGTCATTTGCACTCAACAGTTTCAAAAGATACCGCTGGTTCCTCCGGCGACGGTTGCCCCTGCCAACGCGGTAGTCAACGGCAACGACACCACGTTCCATCAGATCCATATCCTGCCTCCACCGCCTCCTCCTCCACCACATTCCCATCAGCCACTGCTTCCACTTTTCACTTCCTTTGGCTATAGCAAGTCGCCCGTGACAACCCCACAGGGAGACACACCCACTGCCCCAGGTACACGCCCCCTTTTTATTATTTGTATTATGATTATGATTATGGTTATTATTATTTGTATTATTATGATTATTATTATGATTATTGTTATTGTTAAAGCTTCAAGGGATGTTTTCCTCTGCTCATATACAAACTATACAGTATTTCTGATTCGTCTGATGTTTTAAATGTTGTTGAAGGCATCCATTGAAGTTTTCCATTATGGATCATTATTTATGTAATTTTATGTGTTGTTCATACTGTATAACTTTTATTTTTCTGTTGTTGCTGTTGTCATCTCCATTACTGAGTGAAGAGTCAGCATTTAGACAGGGGTCTAATGTGTTTAAGCCACGATTGCATCAATATTGTAGAAATTTGAGTTTACAAAATGGACATTTCTGTCAATAAGAAAACCAACCCGTTTCACTCCCAACTTGTTGAATACTGACGCCTGGTCAGTGGCTCCCAGGGAACCCTTTAGCGTATGAATGGGATGCACTGGGCATAGCAGCAGATGCTCGACCGCTACGTAGTATGAAGAGCGGTAGCGAGTAGGATCAGTTGGCGGATCCAAAGTCTCTTGTTCAATATATCCTCCCACTCCTCGCTTGAACCGGAAGCAGTGCTGGTCCGCCTTCATAAAGGCCGTCTCAAAGCTCTTCTTCTTGCCCTGAGGAGCGAGGATTACGGAGGAGCTATGAGCGAGCATACACGAGAGCTGCCTTTGCGGGAAGCCATGCTTCCGAAATAGATGCTAACTCCGCCCGTACAGCTGACAAATTCACATGACGTTTCTGAGGAAAGGATGTCTCATCTCTCTAAAACACATTGTCTCGTTTCCTCTCTCCTTGCATTATTTTCTTGCGTCCCTCCCATGCTTACTCAGTGGGACGGACTAAGACGCGAGGAAGGAAGGCAAGTGGAAGGGAACGTGGATGCAGCTGAAGGACCTGGGACGTACCCAAAGATTATCAAACTGTCTCTACTGAGGCTAAGGGTCCTGACCAAGACACTTAAGGAGACTTTTTGCATCAGTAACTAATGATAAAGTAGCTTAGTCTATATTGACGACGTTTCATTTTGTGATTGTTCAGGTGCCGCGGGAAATTCCGCCGGATGTATCTCATTTGGGCCAGATGTCACCTTCCCCTTTCTTTGTGTTGGTATCAATGTCAATTTGACGTCAAGTTATGCTTCTCATATCTCTGCAGGGTAAATCCAGACAGCTAGCTGTCCAATCTGAGATTTCCCTCGCACAATTCAAACAACTTTTGTCATGTACACATGTTCCACCAAAACTAGTTCCTTCCCGAGGCTATTTTGCAGGGGCACCGTCATTGTGTCCGGGTAGACACAATGACTAGACTAGAATAGATTGTGATCTGTTTAAATAAATAACAATGAACCAGAGCACGTTTTTATAGCCAGACCCTCCTCCACGGCGCTGGGGTGGAAGGTCTGGCAATGCGAGACTAATGCAAAAGGCACCTGACCAAGTGTCAGTTTTTAACGCGCTGGGAGTGAAACTGTGCAAAAACAGCTTTGTAGGAAAGGAGAAAACTGAAAAACAGTTGATAAAGTAATGCTAAGTGAGGTGTTTTTTTTTTAAACGTGGTTGTAATGCTGCTGACATTTCGATTCACACCACAGAAGAACTTGTTGTGAAGATGTATGGTGGGAGGAAAGCTCACCATTTTACCACAGACTTGTATTCACCTGACTTGGTTTGTGCTTCAGTTGAATGTCTTGTCTTATTATTTAAGTTCTTTTTTTTCCCTTCCTTGCTTCCTCTTCGTTCTTTCCTCTACCCCCTTATATCACGACTGTCCCAGCCAATAAGACAACCCTGCTAGTTTCTTAAACACACACACATCGCACATACCCCTCTCCTGACCAGACTGTGTAGTACTGTTAGTGTGTGTGTTGTTCTGACCTGCCTTGTCCTGCGTGTTATTGTCACGTCTGATCATTTGAACACCACTTCTACCCACCTTGCACTTGTACCCTCAATGTGTGTGTAAGAGTGTGTGTGACGGTGGTGAGGGGTTGAAAGTAAAAATCAAACCAGGCTTTGGACGGGTGAATAAGTTAAGCAACTGCTCTGAATTTGAAGACAGTTTTATCTAATAATATGAAGAAGTCTCAGCGGAATTGTCATCATTACTTTGAGTAAGAATATGCATTTGTTTTCTGGAAAGATTAGAGTTGTTGCTTTAATGACACATTTGTCAGAGGTTTAGTTGGAGATGTTGCTTCAATAGATTTTTTTTTTTAGATTTTTCTAGATACAATAGTCAATACGTATCAACAGCTAGAATAATGCCTATTCATTTTGAACAGTCTTTAGTTTTTATACTGCCAATTCTTGGTTTCCTGAACACAAGGTAGTAAAAATGCATACTGTAGTTATGTATTACATGCAGAGATTGGCAAATCAAAAATGTCAAGTAAAAGTGTTATGTAAGAGACCCAAATACATTGTTAGAAAATGGCACCCAGGATGTTTTGCAGGTAAGGTATCCCCTGTCTGTAAACTTTTATGTTCTATGAATAGGAGCCTTCACTTGACACCATTTTGTTTCCTCCAGGAGAATAAATCCCTTTAGGCAAATTTTCTGCCATGCAGTAAGTCCAAAAATATAATGCCTTTATTTATAACTGCATCAGGTCAGAACATTTTTCCTGATCACATGCAGGGTAAAAACAGCAAAATTAATGTAAACTCACAAAGGATTTAAGTCAAATCAAAGGCTGTCGAAAACACTTGTCAGTCCTTTGTTTGAGGTCACTTGGAGGGATGCATAGTGGTCACAAGAAGGAGCTGCAACATTACATGAAAGCAAATGAAACTTTTTAATGTGTGTGTTTTTCTCTGGAGCACTGTTGGTCACACATATAAACCATTGATAAACCCTTACTAAGATGGTTTTAATGGTTTATGACACTCTCCGAATGCACTACAACAGCCCCATTCTGAAGGCTTACATATGTAATCACACACATATGGATGCATTATATATGTATGTGTACATACATTATGGCATATATATATGTGCATATACACAGATATTCATGTTATGGATTTATTTATGTACTATGGGTATATAAATGTTTTCATATATATATATATATGCTATATTTTTCTGTGTATGTGTGTGCGTGTGTGAGCATGTATGTGAGAATGTGTCAGTGAGTGTGAATCTTATATATCCATTTAAAAAAAAAAAAAACTCCCTTTCCCGGAGTTCCTTTACCCCATCACCCTGTTTTCCTACTGGCCCCTCTGTAGTTTGTCTTTTTTCGCAGATAGGTGGGAATTTATTTTATTAATCCCATGTTACCCATCTTTGTCTCCAAATATCATTGCAACATCTGCAATTGGCACAAGTAGTTAGTGAAGTGAGGTAGTTTGCTTAGTGTATTTAAAGGACAAATACTGTCTTTATGTAGCATACTTCAAATTTTGAATAAGGTTAGCAGTGAAGGATAAAATCTTACAAACATTGTATTACCAGAATAGAGGTATTTAGGAAGAACAGGTTCATTTAATTTCACTTGCCACTTTTAAGTTGCAACAACTTGCAACAAGTAAACTTTAAAAGTACATTTAAATTAGTGCTGTCCAACGATTAAAATGTTTAATTGCGATTAATCATAGTTAACTCGCAATTAATCGCAATTAATGTCAAATTTGTATCTATTCTAAATGTCCCTTGATTTTTTTTATCCCATCATCAACATGGAAAAGTGGATCGGCTCGCTTTGTGCAAATGTTTTTTTATTGAAAACAACATTGTAGTGTTCAATATTTTTCTCAAATAATCTCTCACGCAGTGTAACACTGTCCATCAATAAAAGGGTGAAAAAAAATACTTTGACGGGGGGGGTGGTGTTGTAGTTTTTCTACCGTTACTAGTTGTTGCAGGAGCATGTGAAAAAACTACAAAGTTTGCTAGGCCAAGAAGAACGTTGATCTCGCGATAAAAAAAATGGACGCCGTAAAAATGGGTTAGGGTTAATGCCGTTAATAACGCATTTAACTGACAGCACTAATTAAAATCAATCGTAACTTAAGACTAATATATATAGCATGATTATATTTATTTGTTTTTTTTCAAGTAATATCAACTTGTTAGATTTACAGTGGCTATAACTAAATACCCTAGTTTTCAGCCTTATATTAAAGCTGCACCAATTAATGTTTTTACATGAACATGGATCAAATGACTGCTTGTAATGTAAGAGGGGTTGCTTGTAATGATTAACCCACAGAGAATTATCAATCAGTTATGCTTTGCAGTTCCCCTCAGCTTTCCCCTAAAGCTAATTGTTTTGGTTTCACAAAGTACCAAAGAGCAGCGGACAAAGATAGGGACATAGTGGAGCATTTATCAGCTAAAAAGTTACATATTGGTCTCAAGAGATGGTAGTGACCAAAGCAGAGCTAAAAGGAGAGTTAATATTGGACTTACATTCACCAGATGAGGAGAAACACAGAAACTTTAAAGTAGTGCTAAGTTTGCCAAATTGTGAATAGGTAACTGTATGCTAACAAGTTAGCCATATAAACTAAGAATTGGTGTTGCTTTCAGCTTGTTTCCACTGCCCTAAAGTTGACAAAAGCATGCAATAGTTGCTGCTTTAAATGCTAATATTCGATGGCTAAAGGGTAGCAATACTTCAAAGGCCAACTTAGGGTCGGTTAGCGGCTAACAGTGGTGTTCTGTGTTAAAGGTTGTCGCGGCTCAGAGGCAAGTCCTCACAGCTCTCCCACCACATCCCGTGGGCCCCATGGAGGCTCCAACGAAGAGATCTGGGTACTGCGCAAGCCCGTGGCAGGTAACTAAGCCGCGTTGCGCTGAGGCCTCAACCCCTGTCTCCTTTAAACTTTATACAGGGCTCAAACAGTATCTGACATCCGTTTAAAAAAAAAGAGGCTTTTCTGCCTGGCAGGGCCTTGCAAGTGTCTATGGTGTTGGTAAATGTCCCAAAGAGTAGAACCTGTCCACACATCAATTTCTTTGCGCTAAGAAATCAATGTTTGAAGGCTTTCAGATACTCTTTGACCTGCTCCTGACAGTCCTCATGTCCTGCTTATCCCTCCGTCTGAAGCTTAGCTTAACTCAGCGGCCTCATGTGTAGGACTGCAGCCATCTGCATCGGTCTACAGTCTGTGTGTCTTTCCAACTGGATGTATGGGGACGTCTTCATGTGAGAGAGAAGAAAAAAACTTAGGAAAGAGAGAGAGTGGAAGAGTGAGTGAAAAGAAGTGTGTGTACAAAAGCGAAAGGTGTGTCTTGTTTACTCCACTCAGTCGCCCGTCACCCTGTCTGTTGGTCCGTCTGTCCTATCCATTCAAACACATGCTGCCTAGTGCATTTCAATGGAGAGTCACACCTGTTACCATGTTGGTTTGGATATCAGCTAAACCACTCATTGTTTGCGTGTGTGCAGGTGCGTGTGTGTGTGTGTGTGCGTGTGTGTGTGTGCGCGCGCGCACGCGTGCGTGCATGCGTACGTGCGTGCATGCATGCGTGAAAATATATGCATCCATCTGTTTGTTGCATGCGTGTATTTGTATGTACAAAATCTATACATATTGTTTGGGTGGTTGCATGTGTGTGTAAATGCTTGTAAACAAAGCAGTTCATATACACCGATTTGTGTGTGTGTGTGTGTGTGTATGTGTGTGTGTGTGTGTGTGTGTTGCAGGTGGGGACCGCAGCAGTGTGGGTAGTTCTGGCAGTGTGACCAGTGTGAGGTCGTCGGGCAGCGGTCAGAGTGCCGGCAGTGCACACATACTCCATGCACAGGCTGAAGGGGTAAAGGTACGATGACACACACACACACACACACACACACACACACACACACACACACACACAGACGCTTGTCTTTGAGTATTAAGTGAATGTAGTGGGACTTAATTATTTCTGTGTAACAATAACTATTCATGACTTAATAACCAACAATCAAAGTTAAAGTTTAAAACACTCCTAAATTATTATTTATAGAGATTTTAACACTTTAAACTCAGTTTATGTGCTTCATCATGCTTCTGTCGGTGTGTTTTGGTCTGATTTGATTTGACAGTAGCTTGGCAACAAACTACCCTAAAACTGTCATAGCATTTTTACTCAAATGTTGCTAAATAATGATTGGTGTATGGAAGTACATTGCATCATGTTTTTCCAAATGAGACCCGCCCACTTCAGACTAATGCGAAAATGGTGATTTTGGCTGTCTCCACTTCTCACAATGAGATGTGTGGGAGAGACCTACGGACGGACAGAGAGAGTGACACGCACGCACGCGCACACACGCGCACACACACACGCACACACACACACACACACACTCACACACGCACGCACACACACACACATTTAGGCTACAATTACCACAGTTCCTCCACATATCCTGTCACTTTCTATTGGAGAGAGTGAGAGCCGAGAGGAAAAAGGATTGCTAGGCGGCAAGTTTCTTTTTTTTTTTTTTTTTTTTTTTTGCAGGATGCTAGGGGAAGACTAATCCCGATCCCTGATTGGCTCGCCCTGACATTCTTACCCTAACCATAACCAATTCCACTACTCTTGCTTAAACCTAACCAACTCAACCAGAGCAGGCAACGAGTAATTGCCATTCAGGGATAGGTTTCCTGATGAATATTCATAACTCTTCCCCTACCATTGTGCAAAAAAAAAAATTGCAGCCAGGCGCGGTATCGGGCGGTAAATTGACTGGATAGTCTTGCTGGTTCACTTCCTGCCCGGCGGTCCAACATCCCGTGTGAAAGTAGACCTGCCGCGTATCTTTAGCGGAGTGGAGAGCCGCTTCACGCAGAGCCGCTTCACGCAGAGCCGCTTCACGCAGAGCCGCTGGTTGAATATCAAGCAAGGACTTGAATGGAGGCGATTTCTCGAGGGGCTCGTGACGTGCACGTAACGCAGCTCAGAAGCGCCCGCTGGAAAATAGGGGTTACACTATAATTTTTAAAAAGCATGCTCCAGATAACAGTTCAATGGTTTTAGAAGTTTAACAATCCAGCTGCCAACTTCTCACGCATTGGCCGTGAGACACACGCATTTGACAGGTTTCACGCCACACCCCCGATTTCTCACGCTGAAGTGTCAACCCGTGTGTCAAATTTCTGAAAGAGGAGTTTACTATAGATCTCCTGTTGAGCCACCTTTGATAGACATGCTTTCAGAGACTGTGAGGGGGTTCATGAACGTCCCTCTTTGGAATTTTCAATGTGTCGCAAATGAGAACATTTTTTTCACGAGCCATCCCAGGTCCATTTCCCCGGCTTCAGGTTAGCTCTGAGTATTACAGACCGTCGTCGTCTTCGTGTCCACTCTCTCTCTCTGTAGAATGGATGTGAGGCACGCGGCTGGTAGTGAGCAACTTCCATTCATTGTAGTGGACTCGCTCTGCTGGGGCAGTGACGCGTTGCATCCGTGTAGTCCTCCGATAAGAGCAGCGTACGGCCACCTCTAAACTCGTGTCAGAGACCAGAGACCCAAATGGGCCTCTGAGTCTGAATGAGACCACCATATCAGCGGAGCAATGACATGCCACAGCAGACTATATTACAACTCTCCACATCTCGGACACCAGAGATGGGGAGTTTATGTGCACAAAGTTGTAAATATGAGCAGAATCTGGTGAACCACACCTGAGCTATACAGCCCTATATATACTATAATATATATATATATATAATATTATATTATATATAAATATATATATATATATATATTATATACGATACTGCAACTTGGGCCACTATTGTGCATCTCTTACCTCTGTGCACTCTAAATGTACTGTAATATTAATTTGATGTTTTAAAATGACACAATAGTCTTTATTTTCACAAAAAAGTAAAACAGTAGTGGGGCCAGAGGATGACAGCCAAACTTACTGAACTATGGCACAAAGGTTAAAGGAATGGAACTTATAACTCATGGTTCTCATTCTTTAGAATTTCAGTGGTCTAAGTTGATCCCTCAACATTAATTAAACTTTGGGTCCCTGGTCCCTACCCCAGGGACCCCTGGACCTGTTCACACAGACCCAAATCTTCCACTGTTCTGCATATGCTACTGTCTCTTCATGTGTTCATTATGTTGGCACATTGTGTGGGTCAGTTTTCTTATATTAAGAAGTTAATAATGTAAATGCTGAATGCCCTAAAACCTGTTGATACAACAACACAAAGGCTCCTAACCCTACAGTTTTTGCACATATCATGTAAGACTTGATTTCTCTCATTTTTTTTTTGCAAAAAACATCTCCGAAAGGCCATTTAAGGGTTATTTTCAAATTTTTTTCCTGGGGGGGCATACCCCCAGACCCCCTAGGGAGTCCCCCATCCACCCCAATATAACAATCCAATTTAAACCCTAAAGGATAAAGACCAAAAGAAATTGCTTTGTACGCGGCAAAATGGGTTGGCCCCCTCCCAAATCTCACTCCAAGGTTTGGGAAAAGTTGGCAGCCCTGCACAGTTAGTCACTTTCAATACAATGACTCAAGAACATTTTAATGGAACTTTAATGGACCAAACTTTCCTTGAAGAGTAAATCATTGCTAGCACTAGCAATGGATCAAATGATTAGGTGTAATGTGAAAGGGGTCACTCGTAGTGACCAACCTTCAGAGAATTATCCCCCATCTCTGCAGTTCTTCTAAGCTCTACGGAGCCTTGTTAGCATCGTTTAGCTCATGGTTTTGATGAAAGCAACAACTGTTTAGATTCACTCTCACTGCTCTTACCAACCCTGTTTCCAGCAGCAGGAAGCTGTTTTCAGTGATACACCGCTGATAAACCCACTGTACCCTACCTGCTCAGCACCAAACAGCAGTCACACCAAGTTAGTGACTAGCTGTGAAACGTAGTAGAGCATTTAGCAGCTAGAGTCAGATATATTTCTAAAAGAAAACGACCCCTGGTTATTTTTGTCTATGAGCAGCTTGAAGAAACGGTTCCAGCTTAACATGTTAGCTACAAAAACTTTTAGAAAACTTTTTTTTAAGCACTAGTGGGGAGTCACTAGTTATTCATGGTATGGATATGTAATTTATGTGTGTGTGATTGTAATCGAATTGGGTTTTGTATTAATGGAAAGGATGTAAAACAATGTGTGCACAAATGACACGGGAGTTCACGGAGAAACAGTCCCATTGGCAAGCGATTGTCAATTATCCCACACCTGGGGACGCAGAATGTATTGAGACCATAGCTGAGTTCATGATTGAAATACCCCTGATGAAGGTCCACTTACAAATTTCCATACCAATCCATTATAGACAGAATACCAGCTGATCTGAGTGGGGGGGGCTGATCTTTAATGCAATATCTACATTGCCCATTATCAGCAACCATTCACCCAATGTTCCAAAGGCCCATTCTGTTTACTAATCTGATATCATTTTAAAAAACTATCTAGGGAAAACATTTTGCAATTTTGTAAGCACATAATGTAATCTGAAAACTGCTGCCCTGGTTAAAAAAATAGCAATGCAACTGATCTCAGCTGGTATTCTGTCTATAATGGAGTGCAATGGGAATTTCTAAGTGACCCCAAACTTTTGACCCGTATGGTGACATTGCATGCATATGAGCATGCAGTCAATACAGATATTTTATAAAAACATTTTTTTTTTTTATAGCAGGGCTTTAACATAAGCCTAAATCTGCTCTATTACAAAAAATACCCCAAACAGTGACATTACAAGATAGAAATATCGACTTGAAAATATATTTAAACTGCCCTTTGGTCCATAACACTGACTCAGTGTGGAGTTGCCAGTTTTAGCTCTAAATGTGCTCTTGGATGGTTAGATACATGAAAGCTGATGTAGAAAAAAATGCATATTTTGTTTTTCAGGGATGACAGATTGATAAACAGACAACAAACACATTTTACTACTGCTATTTATGACTGGATGTAACTTTTGATTTGTGGGAAAAGTGGCTCTCCTTTTGACTTTGTCCTATCAGTGTGAACAAAATAGTGAAGACCACTGGCCCAGAGGGACCGAAATGTTAGTTTTCTTAAATAGATGTTGATAGTGCAGCAAGAGCAGTGCGCAGGATTGTCTCTTTCTTCTAGCTACAACAAACAACAAAGTTATTAAAAAAAAGAATTATTGCTGCTTTAATGCAACATGTAAGTGTCTACATGCCTGTTCACGCGGATGCATTTGTGTCTGTGCACTTTCAGCTTCTCGCCACAGTCTTGTCTCAGTCTGCCAAAGCCAAGGAGCATCTACTGGAGCAGTCCAAGTCTGTGGACCAGCCTGCAGGTAGGACACGAGGCTGATCCTTCTTCAACCCAGTTTAAGTGTTACTGTAATGAGTTTACTTACAGAAAGAACTCTTTATGACACTTTAATTAACAGGAACCATGCTTGCAAGTGTAATGAAACTGGTTGGGAAATGTTTTGAGTAGAGAGAAAAAAATTAAAACCAGGTAGACAGACAGTCGGATTAGAAACATGACTCATGGTCTTCTACACACACGCACGCACGCACGCACGCACGCACGC